>NW_006438088.1:8078598-8105821 GCF_000325575.1 Pteropus alecto
GAAACATCCAGCATCTTGATGTTGTCCTTATAGGAATTATATAATTATAGCAATTCATTTAAATACATATATTTATATACATATAATTACAGCAATTCATTCATATATATACATATATACACATATATACAATTCATTCATGTGTATATATATATATCTCCATGGAAAATAATCCATACAAATAAAGATAGGGAGTTCACGCTTTCCAAGTCATTAAAATTTATTCTGTCCTCATCTACTTACACCCAAATGTGAATCTAAACCAGAGTTGTTTTTCACTTTGCTGGGAAAATGACTAGAAATTGGAATGTTTATCAACCAGGAATCCTGACTTTTTCTTTCCCTGGAAAGCAAGAATCGGAGGAGCTCAAAGAGGGCACTCCGCCTGCCTATCTTTTGAGGACACAAGTCAAAGAGGATGTGGAGGAAAAAAAATTGGGCTAATGTATTAGTTATCCATTGCTGCATAACAAATTATCCCAAAATTTAACAGCTAAAAACAATAAACCCTATTACCTCAAAGTTTCTGTGGGTGAGAAATCTAGGCACAGCTTGGCGAAGTACTGTATTAGTCTACAAGAGCTGCCACAACAAAATACCACAGACTGGGTGGTGTGAACACCATAAATTTATTTTCTCATGGTTCTGGAAGCTATAAGTCCAAGATTAGGGATTGTCAGGGATGGCTTCTAGTGAGACCTCTCTTTCTGTGTACCTTCCTTATGTGTATGTGAGCATGTGCACATGCGCACACACACACACAGGGAGACATGAGAGGGGAGGGGAGGAGGATGGAGAGATTTGGTGTCTCCTCTTCCCCTTATGAGGACACTAGTCCTCTTGGATTAAGCCCCACCCTAACAACCTCATTATCTCTTTACAGGTTCTGTCTCCAAATATAGTCCCGTTGCGGGTTACGGCTTGCAACATATGAATTTTGGGGGATACAGTTAAGTCCATAATAGGTACCTCTGCTTCAAGGTCTCTCATAAGCCTGAAGTCAAGATGTTGGCCAGGGATCCAGTCTCATCTGAAGGATTCGAAGTTCCTTTGTGTGGTTGTTGGCAGGATTCAGTTGTCATGGGCCACTGAACTGAAGGCCTCTATTCTCATTGGCTGTTGGCTGGAGGCCACCCTTGTCTTTCTTGCCATACGGGCCTCTCCTGAGGACAGTTCATATGGCAACTGGCTTCCATCAGAGTGAGCAAATAAAAAAGCAAGAGGGCACACAAGAGAAAAACCACAGTCTCTTTGTTACCTAACTTCAGAAGTGATATTGCATCATGTTTGCGCTATTCTATTAGTTAAAGGCAAGTCACTAGCTTCAGTCCACACTCAAGGGCAGACAATTAGACAAGAGCATGAACAGTAATACAATCTATCAGAGTTCACCCTTTAGGTTACCTCTTTTCTCACAGCAGAACACATTTATTCATTTCTTGAGGGACACAATCCAAAGTTTTATCTTATCAATAGTTTTAGCTTAGATCCCAGGAGATATGAATGATTCATAACAGCCTCTACAAATCTAGATATAGGTCTTTATGATCTAGAGATCTCTAAACTAAAAAGCTAAGTTATCTGGCCCTAGCTTCTATATACAATATATAAAATGGTAGAACAGGGAAAGGATAACTTCAATAAATATTCCCATTTGTAAAGGAGAACGACATATGAAAGAGTTAATCCATTGCAATTCAGTGATTCTTTTGACTGTACCACTTTCAAAATCTATTTCAAGTTATTTGTCTGATTCTAGGCAGTGCTGTATGTTACAATGGTTTAGAGACCTCACCTCATTGTCTCTGTCTCTCCCTCTCCTCTCCTCTCCTTCTCCTCCTCTCTCTCCTCCTCCTCCTCCTCCCCTTCCTCTCTTCCCACCTCTCTTCTCTCCTCTCCTCTCCTCTCCTCTCTCTCTCTCTAATTGCAACTATTTAGGGCCTGTAAGTCTTCCTTATATAAAGCCAAACCCACGTCTCTCTTCCTTGACATATTTTCTCAACTGAAAATATTTTCTGAGTACTGTTTTGTTCCATTCTGAGATCCTAATGATAATGTGATAGCCATACCCTTAACTTGGTCTTTGCTATTAGACAAAGTTCTATATATCATTTGTTACTGAAAGGCCTTCTCAATTGATTCTTTACCAGTTGAAGATGTGAATCAATTGCACCTTCCAATTTTGCTAGTACCTGAGTTTTTTGGCTGTCTTTGAATTCCTTTATATTTCTCCTTGCAAACCAGCCAAAACTTTTCTGAGCTTCTCTATTTCTTGTAGTACCTTGGAAAATGCAGTAATTAGTAATGAACTCATTCTAATAACATAAATTTTTACTTCTTTGCATAAAGTAAAAGCTCATTAGGTATATCATATGCCCTTTACTTTATTCAAGACTATAGTTTTACAAAATCCTTTCCAGTGCATAACATGAATTGCCATCTTTCCAAGTGTCCAATAACAATTTCATGCTGCCAGACTGGATGTTAATGCCACATAATTTGAAGTTTGTTGCTGTTATTAATGTAGCACAGTACTCCTGGAACCAATATTTGTATCCGCCAAACATTTAAGGAAGAAATAACAGTAAACTTGCACAAAATCATCAAGAGAACAGAAAAAGTAAAAATTATTCCCAAATCCTTTGATAAAGTCTGAAAATCCTTGATATCAAAACCCAACATGGACTTCACAAGAAAAGAATGCTATAGGTTTATTGTCATAAACATAGATGTAAAAATTCTGATCAAAATATTAGAACACAGCAATATATAAAAAAGATACTATATCACCACCAAGCTGGATTTATTCTTAGAATGTATATTTTGTTTGATATTACAAAATCAATATACTTATTAACAAAACAAAGGAGAAAAGTGATATGACAATCTCAGTAGATACAAAAAAGTGCATTTGATCAGCTTCAACACCCTTTCATAGCAACAAAAAATCTTAGCAAGCTAGGACTTGAAGGGAACTTCCTTATCTAAATAAAGACATAGCAAACATTAAATTCAATAGGGAAATGTTGAAACTTTCCCTCTCATAGTTACTATCTTCTTTATTCAACATTATTCTGTCCAAAGTAATAAAGCAATAAAATAAAATGTAAAATAATTGAAGAGGAAAAAATTAATGTCATAATTGCATGTGGAAAATACTAGAGTCTACAAATTTAATGCATAAACTCAACAAGCTTGCTGCCCACAAGGGCAACGTTTTAAAATCTGTATTTCTGTATACTAACAAGAAACCTTTATTAAACAACAATGTATCATTAATAAAAAAAAATTTAATCCAATTTAAATCAAATAGGAACAAGTATTCCACATAGAATACTAAAAATTTTATCAAAAATAATTTAAATATTTCAATAAAAAAGAATACACATCTACATAGATGTTGGTTCTACTCAACTAATCCATTACTCAATATAACTTCAGTTTGTGTTTGACAAACCGAGGTTATATGGAAATGCAAAGCATCCAGAATAGCAAAGATAACTTCAAAAAGGATAAAGTGGTAAAACTTACTTTATATGATATCAGCACTTATTATAAAAGTAGTGTAAATAAGAGCATGAGCTATTGGCACAAGAATAGACAAATAAACCAACAGAATGGATCAATGAGTCCAGAAACAGACTTGTATATATGGACAGTTGACAAGGAAGCTTCCAGTGAGCAATGCATGAAGTAGAACTACTATCCAGTTAAGCCCAGCTGGCCCTCAGAATCATGAGAAATAAATGATTCTTGCTTTAAGCCACTAAATCTTTGGGGGGTCTGTTATTCAGCAATAATAACTGATGCAAAAATTGGTTCCTGGAAGTAGAATAGAGTTATGCCATAGCATGACTTAAAACTCATGGCATTGACTTTGGAAACGGGCAGCAAGTGGGAATTGAAAGGGTGCTGAGGAGACTGTTACTGGAGACTAGAAGAGCAGTGAAGTTGCTGTGAAAGGCTAGAAAAAGGGTAACCTGTGTTCTGTAGCACTGGAATGTTTAGTAACACCATTGCCTGCATTAATACAGACAATAAAAAACGTACCAGGGTATATGTACACACGGCTAAAGAAATTCCAAGCAGGATACAGAATATGCTGATTGGCTTCTTAGGCTGCATCTGATGCAGTAAGAGAGATATGAAATTACCTGAAAGATCTATTTAATTTTCGAGTAGAATTTAGTGGAAATAAAAAACATTGGGTACAGTATCTTCAGCCAGCAAAAAGTCTCAAAGTAATAAATGGCCTTATTACTTTGCTAAGGTCTTTGAAGGTTTAGGTGGTACCTCAGAGACCCTCCCTTTAGAAAATAAAACTTTCTGAGAATCTTTAAGATTTTTGTCCCAGAACAGAGGTAGAGAGGGGCCTCTCTCAAAGAAATTTGTGGATATAGTTTTGTCCAATAGAATAGATTATAATTAGATACTTAGAAAGCCCATAAAATGGTCAAGAAGACTATTCTGGCCAGCTTGAAATAAAAGGAACCAAGAAAGTCTGAAATAATCTTTGAGCCTCTCACTTTCCATAGGCAAGAAGCAGGCTAAGAAAGCTATGCAGCTGCAACCACAAATCATTTCTTATTGATAAGGATGAGTGACTCAGAGAACAGAACCATGAGTCAGTAGGGCAGAGAAACTGAGAACAATAGATTAGGACCACAATCAAGGAATAATCAGGGCAACTGGCATGGCTGGATTCAGAATTGCTATGTACCAACAACTGCCACGTGCCTTCTGTTTCCTGTCTTTGTAAAGAGGAAAGACTGTCGCAGTTATCTATTTGTGTTTCACCAATGTAAGCTGGGCATCTGGGAGACAGCTAGGTTCAGAGGTCTCCAGATCAAGGGGAGCCACCGGCAAGGAGCCTCCCTTGCCATTGGAGCTGATGCAGAGCACAAGAGATTGAACTTCAAGCCTGATACCATAATTGATGAGACTGTGGGTATCTTGGGATGTGGTAAATGTATTCTGCATGTGAAAGGCATTGAATTGTTGTGGCCGGAGAACGGAACACAATATATTGTCTATACATATTGCCACAAACAAGGGCTCTCATCCCTATACTTACACACCAGTTCTCCCATCACAAGATGGAGTTTATGGCTGTCCTTCCCTTTGAATCTTCACTAGAGCTGCCTTGTTTTAACCAGTAAGATATTGTGGAAGTGAAGATGTGTGACCTCTGGGTCTAGGCCTTAAGATCTGCAGTTTCTGTTTTTGTACTCCAGAGATCTTGCTGTCATATAAATAAGCTTGGGCTAGATTATTGAATGATGAGAGACCACATGGGGAGATAGAGGTCAAGCTAGCCCCCAGCTGTTTTAGCCACCCAAGCCAAAGCACCAGATGTGTAAATGAAGCCATCTTGGGTATTACATTGCAACTGAGCTCCAAGGTGAATGCAACATCAATGAGCAAAGACTATAACAGGAAGCAGAAGAACTGTCTGGGTGAGGCCAGCCAACCCACAGAACTGTGATAAATATTCCTGCTTCAAGCTACTAAACTTTGGGATGGTTTGTTATTGAGCACGGACTGACAAAGCCATGTGTTGGTGCGCATCTACAACTCTCACTATAGCTAGTGAAAGTGTAAATTGGTTTAAGCACTTTGAAAGACCGTCTGGCATTATTTCCTAAAGTTGAACCAACAGAAAACATAAGCACATGGAACACATATATTCACAGGAATTTTCAAAGCTGCATCACATAGCTCCAAACTAGGAACAACCCAAGTATCCATCTACAGTCGAAAAGATAACTAAGTCATCATACAGTCATGTAATAGAATGCTATACATCAACGAACAATCTGACGCTATGCACAACGATGGGTAGGAATCACACACATAAGACATTAAACAAAACAAGCTGAAAACAAAAGAATGCATTTTGTATGGTTTAATATACACAAAGTTCTACACTATAGTGTTAGAAGTTAGGATGGTGGTTACCTTTGGGAAGGAAAGAGAGGATAATGATATGAGGGACATGAGAGGTGATTTGCAATCTGGTGGTAAGAGCCCAGGTGACTTGACTTTATAATTCTCTGAGTTCTGCACTCATGATTTGCATATTTTCTATGTCTTCTATCTCAATCAAGATGTTTTAAAACAAGATATCGTTTATAATAATACCAAACATCATTAAGTACCTAGAAAAAAAAAAGTGTAAACTTTATGAAAATTATAAAACTTCATTGAAAAACATTTTCAAAGACCTAAATAGAGAATAAATCATGTTTTATTCATGATTTAGAGACTCAGAAGACTAAAGAAATTATCGCAAATTGATCTACGGATTCAATGCAATCTCAATTTTAAAAATCCCAAGAGATAATGTGCTGTGTGTGTGTGCGTGCACGCGCATGCATGTGTAACTTGAAAAACTGACTGTAAAATATTTATGGAAGTTTAAAGGGGCCAAAAATAGTCAGACAGTCTAAGAGAACAAGAGAGGGATATGTGTTTCTAGATATCAAGATTCACTATAAAGCTGGAGTAATAGGGTGACAGGTAATAGTATGGAGACAGACATCTAAACAAGGAGAACCAAAGAGAAAGTACAAATGGACTTATGTAGACGTGAGCACTGGTTCAGTGATAAATCAAAGAGAGAAAGATGGATTTTTCCATTTATAGAAAACAGAATATCTGTTCTAAAAAAAGAGAAAAGAAATAGGACCCCTTTCTCACACTACACACACACACACACACACACACACCCATCTGAAAGCTTTTTTATACATAAAATCAATTACACATGGTTTGTGAATCCCCAGAAGACAAAATTAAGAACAATGGATGATGTCAGAGAGACAGATTTTGGATCAATCTAAGTGAGAAAACAACCACTTCATCAGCTTTAGTTGTCTCAGGAGGTTATGTCCATTACTGGAGATATTAAAACACAAATTCACTGACCGCTTGTCAGTGAAATTCTAGCTGGGATTCAAGCATCAGAAATGTCTAAGTTTCTAAGCAACCATCTGTTGCTATAAATTCTAAGAAAAGAACAGGGCCTAAAGTAGCTGAAGAAACTTTATTGGTGAGCCAGAAGATTTTGAGAATAAGACAAACATTTGCAGTGCCTCTACTCTTATTACACTTCGATAAGCTAGAAGCACATTTAAAAATGAATATGTTGGAAAGGCATGTACCCTATTAGAAACAATTTTAGAAATATTACAAGGGCAGCATGACAGCACCGAATTTGGATCCCTGCTCTGAAATACACCCCCCCACACACACAAATTGAAGTTTTATAGGTAACTTAGTCTCTAAGCCTCAGTTTCTTCATGTGTAAAACAAGGCAGTGATGTGTCTTTGCGAACTATAGTATAATAATGTGTTGTCTGGATAAAAACCTCATGGCAAGGTGGAAAATTAAATACCTTCTTCTGAATCAACTTTCAATCAAAGCAAATCCTTAATTTCATAAGATGCCCAGCTGTTGTTATGTGAAATTCCTCCAAGAGCCAACATAAGGGATTTTTATTTAGCAACTTCTCAAAATTGTTATGATCCTCTGTGTTAAGGGATTACTGAGTTACATAATGAGTGGAATGTTACAGAAGGAATAGGCGCTCTGTCTGCTGGTGGGCTTAAATATGTGAGTAGAGTACATCAGATATAGATATAGATAGATATAGATATAGATAGCTATAAGTAGAAATAAATATAAATATAAATACAGATAGAGATATAACTTTCCACAGAATTATGTTATTCTCTGAGCTGTCAGCTTTGCTAATTATTCAATCTAGGGAGAAATGGCACGCTGGCGATCACTACTTCTTTAAGTGGAATGACTTCATATTTCAGCATTTTCTATTTCTCAAAATAGTAGCTCCATAAGATATTAATAGGTATTTCCCAGAAAATTAAGATCCACGGTTAAACATGCTTGGGAAATTCTTAATTGAACAAAATTAAATGTCTTTGTAGGATGTCTTAGAAACTTTAAAATGCTGATGTTCACAGTGACTCTCCAAGAGGAGGAACACTAGTATGCAGCATTTCCCTTGTTCATTGTTATAGGAGCCTTTTGTAGTGTGTATTAGTTGTCTAATGTGGTTATTTAATGCTGTGTAACAAACAGTCCCAAAACTTAGTGGCTTAAAAAAGCAAACTTAATCATCTCACAGTTTCAGTCAGGAATCAAGCCATGGCTTCTCTGGGTCCTCTGGCTCAGAGTCTCTCACAATCCAAGTATCAGCTGGGACTGTAGTTATCCCAAAGCTGGACTGGGGAATGATCCAATTCCAAGCTCATGTAAGTAGTTGTTGGCAAGATTCAGTTCCTCACAGACTGTTGGAACAAGAGCCTCAGTTCCTTGCTGGCTGTTGGCTGGGGGCTCCCCTCCCTTGTGGGCTTGTCCGTAGCTTAGCTCATAAAATGGCATTTGGTCAAGTGAGCAAGCAAGAGAGTAAGAGAGGGCAGGCAGGATAGAAGCCAGAGTCTTTGTGCAGTGTAATCGGGAGTGACACACCACCACTTTTTGATTAGTCATAAAAGGGGTCAGTAAACATGGTCAGCAGGCCATAATTGCATGCCACTGATTTTTGTAAACAGTTTTATTGAAATACAGCTAATCACATGTATTTACATATTGTCTATGGTCGCTTTTATACTGCAACAGCAGAACTGAGTAATTGAGAGAGAGCCCATATGGCCCACAAAGCCAAAAATATTTAGTACCTGGCCCTTTACAGAAAAAGTTTGGCACCTTTGCCCTGGAAGCAAGCCCAGCCCACACTCTAGGGGACGGATTCACAAGGACATGAGTACCAGGAACCTGGGTCACTGGAAGCCATTTTAGAAATTGCCTACTCCATTTGTGTCTTCCAACAAGTAGTTATTTGGCATATATTTGCTGAGCGAGTAAATGAATAATTGTTCACATGTACAAAATATCCAAATTCTAGGGCGGAAAAGCAAGTTACTAGCTAAGAAAAAGCCAAGTTCCTTCACTGATTATTAGAATTTGACAACTGTGTCACAACTGTGACAATTTATCAACTTATGTGAGTGATCCTATGAGTAATTTCCATCATTATGTTAAATGAGTTACATGGTAGAATAAGCTTAGAATTGAATTAATAGGTAGATCTGACAGATTTTTCTTTCATGACATGAGCGAATTTGAAGAAAGGGAAGTATTTTAGGGTATTTATTTGAGATGAGAATTCACTCAAGGGCAAGAATACTTACTGTGAACTATGTTTACAATATGGCAGTCACCAATATTTTCTAATGTCTTTAGAAAGATGCACCTGGCATTTCTTCCTCGAGAAACTTTTAGATTCTATGCATTGGAACGAATTTACAGCAAGTCTTCCTCCTAAAGCATGAATAAGGAATAAACTACTAGGAGTGAGGGGAAAAAAATTCGGCCCCTAAAATATGCCTCCCAAGAGATTTTCGGGTTCTAAAGATCACAGAAAACAGAGTGCAAGAAAAGTATGTGCAAATAGTGAAAAAAAAACCAAAAAACAAAAAACCGGAAACAGAAGTGAAAGGCCATTCCAATTAAATCAAAAGCCCTATATTGAGGGTATTAAAATCATGACTTATTTTGAATATAAACAAGTGTATAATTTTTATTAAGTGCACAAATAATGGATAATGAAAGTGATGGCATACTTTGAGAAAAGCTGTGCTGCTGATAGCACAGGAGGTTATAGGAAACGCCAGAGTTGGGAGCCAACGCTGGACATAATCAAATGTTGCAGTTGCTCAGGTTAAAGCTATAAAATTAAAGCTATAACAAGAAGCAACTGTACTATTTAAATTCATTCAGGAAAAATAACTAGTTATGTTGCTCTAAAACTTTCGAGTCCCTAACACCTACCTTCTCCCACTGAAATAATAGAGCATGATTTTTGAGATTCCTGAGGTGCACAAATGTCAAGATGGGCCTGAAAACAAATGCCCGAGTTGTGCTGAACTTTAGTACAGATAATGTCAGGATATTCGGTTCTGATATTATGGCAAGATTTATTCATAAGCACAGTGTAAGTACTTTTAAAAAGGTAAATATTATAAGTACCAAGGTTTAATTACTTGTCCTATTCATCAAAACTTAGCATGTTAATTCAGCTATACAATCATAACCATGAACAGTGTTTGTAGTAGATTCTTCGTGTTTCCCCTTCACTAGCCTCCCAGGCAGGGCACTGGGCACGCCTCCAGTCCATGACCTTGGAGAACCCGAGCAGCTTCATAGTTACCTAAAAGACTGAAGTGGCCTGGGGAGAAACAAAACAATCCCTGTGTAGGGTCAGGTTTGAGTCAGGCTGTGCCAAGTGAAGACTTACCTCCTCCAGGGTACTCATTTGGAATAGAAAGGAAGTCAAGTTTTGAGGCACTGTGGAAAACGCTGATTTTCATAGGACTCCGCACTGGCTTACACCGACAAACTCTATCGGCCAGTTCTCACCCTCTTTCCTATCGTGAAGACCAAAACGTGGGGAGCAGGGTGCGGGGAGAAGGGTACCTCCCTATCTCTATCCCAAATGAGTGCTCCGGAGGAGACAAGAATTTGTGTCACAGCCGAAAACAAGCCCGCCCCTACGCAGAGATTTTTTTCATTTCTCTCCAGGCCACTTCAGTCTTTTGGATAATTACGAAGTTGCTCAGGTTCTCCAAGGAGGAGCCCAGCGTCCATTCTCACTGCTGCTTATAGTCGTCCCAAGGCTGCCTGGGTAAGTTACACCGACCCGGGCGCTGTTCCCGTGGGGTCCCAAGCAAGAGATGCGCGGCCCCAAGCCAAGGGCTTTACCTCCAAACCGTGGCCGAGACCCACCTCCAAACCGTGGCCGAGACCCGCCTCCAAACGGCTGTCTCCTCTTTGGACCTTGTAGAAAAGCGGGAGCAAGACTTGTGGCCGCAGCCCAGGGTGGCGGGGGTGGAGGACAGCAGTGCGCCGGCTCCATAGCGACCCCACAACAGGACCCAGCGCCCCGCCCTCCCGGTACGCAGTTCACCAGCCTCAACGCTAGGGCCAGGGTGCAGGTTGGGACCCGCGCGGCCACTGGGTCTTTCTGGCCTGAGTTCCCAGAAGCCAGACTCAGATGCCAGGCTGCAGGACCCCAGGAGGAGACCTGGACACCAAAGCCAACATTTGCTTGGTCTCAAAGAAAGTCAGCAATTTTTAAGGGCATGAGGTGGGAAAGGTAGGTTTTCTTATCTTCAGCAAATGCTCGGAATATTTTAATACTAATTATTGCCAATTTTAGCATCATGCAGGAGGTACCAAAATCAAACCAAAGCAAACCAAAAAAACAAAATCGCTCTTCCTAATTGATTTCATAATGGTTTTGGTTAAAATGCCTTTAGGTAGTTATTGTAAAGCCTTTAAATTTTTTTTCTTTTCTATGTAAATGAACAGTTAATTGCCATGGAAAGATGTTCACAATATGAGGTTAGAAAACTATGACTGGTATGATCTAATTTTTGTAAATAAACAAGTTTAAGAAGTCTGGAAGTACGTACGCAAAACAAAACAAAACAATGTTAAATGGTTTGCTCTGGTAGTATTTTTAAAAATCATCTGCAACGTTTTGTCCACAAGGAATATACATCTATGTAATAAATTTATTGTAAACCAGGCATCTCGTTTTTTTCTTTTGCCTTTAAGTATTTACGCTGTAAGAAAGGATACAAATTAGGTAAGCTAAAATTTTGTTGCCTGGGACCCACATGGGGTCCCTTGACACAAAGGCCGAATGAATAAACAAGGCCAACCTGCTGCTGTCACTAATCCACAGGAAACAGCTTTTGTTTTACTGTCTCAGGAACCATCCAAGAAAAACATGTCACATGGCAAAGTGTCCTTTTATTTTGTCAGAGCCTAGAGTGCTATTTTTCCATCTTGAATCTGCTCTCTCCACCCAACAGAAACATTTCCCAGGTAGCATTTAATGTTCTAATGATGTCCTCATTTTTAAGAGGGTATGGTATTAAAAAGACCGTTTAGATAAATTGATCAAAATTCTTCTAACTCACATTTGCAAGAAAGTCACAGAACCTCAAATTTTGTGAACGGCTTCCTCTTGAGAATTGAACTCATATTATCAGATTGAAGATTACAGGTTTCTTAAAAACAGACGATAAGAAACTAATTTAAAACAATCACTTTATTAAAAATAGCAAATTTCACAAATACTCATTTAACATTTTGTTGTCACTGGCCATTGGAAAACACACCAGCATGTGTACTGATCGTCTAACGTAAACTGAAGCTGGGCTGCCACAAAAAGCCTGTGCGTCATCAACTTAGGATCCGAAGTGGAGTAAGTTTGGTGAGCTCAGGAAGGATAAATCCTTCAGCCCTATCAACAACATTTAGCACAATTCATTTCAAGTATAACCCCATAAGGCAACAATATAAAGCATAGCAGCACAATCTCTGTATCACATTTCTTGATTAAGCCTTCAACAAGGCCTAGGCCTCCAGTTATGGTGAATGACGGCAAATCAAATTTACTAAAAGCAGGAGGTGAAAACAATCATTGCACTTGCACTTTAATTACTTTAATTCCTTATTGTGGAAGATGCTTCTGCTACTGGATTCAGCTGGAAAAGTAAAGATTGCTGCTTTTCTTCAAACCACAAGAAAGCAACTGCATTTCATTTTAGCTGGCCGAAGTATTTGGAACATCTTGTGCATCTGCCAAATGGAGTTTTTGTCTGAATTCATCAGTTAAGAAGACTTTCATTCTATAATAAGTACATCATTTAAATTTCTAGAAATCACACCCAGGAGCTAAGAGACAGAGGTATCAAAAAAAGAAAGAAAGATGTTTAAAGGGAAAGTGCCTATGTTGCTATTAAGAAACTTGAAAGTGGTAAAATTTTTAATCGTGGTGAAGTAATTATACTACGCCTAGAATTTGAAGACTTTAGAAAATCACTGAATCAAGCCTATGTTCCAGGTTCTAACAGAGCACAGAATTATTTTAAAGTAGTAAGAATCATTTTCATGGGTAAGGAGCTGATTAGAAGCAAATATAAAAATTTACTGGATTAAAAAAATTGATTTGAAAAGACAACAGCACTTTATCATCCTTGGGAAAACAATTTCTTAGTAAAAGTCAAAAATAAAATAAAATTTTCATAGCTCTTAAACTTTTCCTGTAATTCTCTAAATTATTCTTTAAGAAGATTGGAAATAGGTTGGATTCCTGTACTTATTAGTCTCTTATTATCATTGCCTTTCATTTACCTCTTTCATCTATATGATTTACGTGCTATTTTTCAAGACCACAAACAATATGGATACATTGAAAATTAAATGCTAGCAATACATGTATGGAAGAGGTTGCAAAAATATATAGACATAAGCATGCCATTCTCGTCCAGTTGGAAGGCTGAGTTTAACACACATCTACAAATGAACAGGTAATGAAAAAAGGCAGAAAGATAGTCTGAGATACAAAGTGCTTCAGGGAGGTGGTCAGCTTCAGCATTATTTGATAAGGAGAAGGAGGAGAGCAACTCTAGTAGGAAGTACAACCTGGATAAAGGCATAAGGTGAACATGAACATGATGTGCTCCTGGACTTCCAGAGAACTTGGTGGGATTATAAAATGTAACAGGATGTACAGCTTATGATCAAATTATTAAGACCCTTTAGAAAGTCTGACATGGTAGGGGAAAAAAAAAAAAGGTAAAAATAGGAATGGCAAGATGAAAGTGATGTTTTAGGAAGAATAACTTAGTGGCAATATCTGAAGTCTACAGCAGCACTGTCCAATAGAAATATAATGCAAGCCACAGACATCATTTTAAAAAATATTTATTTACACTAATATATCAAAAATTATTTCAACATGTAATGATTATAAAAAACCGAGACACTTTATATTCTTTTTTTTTATATTAAATCTTTGAAATCAAGTGTGCATGTTATACTTACAGTACTTTTTAATCCAGATTATTCACATTTCATGTGCTTAGTAGCTACATGGCGAGTGGCTGCCACATTGGAAGGTACAGCTCTAGAGTTGGAATAGAAACTTGAAGGTTATTGAATCAGATGAGGAGGATAGAGAATAAAGGAAAAATAAAAGGCAGAACTAATGATGCCTGACAACTAACAGTAATTGGCAAATAACTTCATGTCCATGTCCAGGTTCAATGGCAGAAGGTACCATGCGTGATTAGCAATATCTGCTACGGTCATAGAGGAATTTTTAAATAATCTTGGAGACTGAAATAACTGAGGCACTGATGACAGGAGAGGAAAGTTTGAGTACAGAGAGAACAGTTATTACAGATGAGGAAACTAGGGCAGCCAGGCTTTGCTCAAGGTTGCACAGCTGCTTACCAAGATCTGAAACCAAGCGATCCAAAGCCCACGCTCTTATACGCTACCACGTTGTCTTATTTAACTGTGGTCGCTGGATCGAGGACAGTGGTGAGACAAAGAAGTCTAAATGTTTTGACAAAAAACACTCAGGTAAGAGGATAGGAGATACGTAAGTGTCATACGCTTAGAAAGAATATAAAGCTTGGAACAGATATAAAGAACAAAAAACCAGGAACTTCTTCCAAGAAAAGCCCCCTAATTAACTCTTATCTTACCTCTGTATTTAGGTCTTTCTTAAATGATGATGACATTGATATCTTACATTAATATCTCCCCACAGTTTATGTGGCTTCTCAAAATCTTCTGTAATATGGGTATATAATATTGCCTACTTCCAAGAGTAGGCCCAAATGAGATAGTGTGTGTTAAATCCTTCATATAATACTTGGCAAACTATAAGCATTCAATAAAGATTAGCTATTGCTATTACTAGATTTGTATATATCTCCCTATTCATTGTTGTTACTGCGTAATTCAGCAATTAATAACTGTGTTACAGTAATAACAGTAATTTATAATGTAGTTTCGAAAATTTCACATACGCATCATTATATGTAACAATTATTCCATATTACAGAGGACACTGAAATATTAATCAATTTGCCCAAGATTACATTATCAAAATGTGGAACCAATTTTTGAAAATCAAATCTCTTGACTCTACAAGCAGTATCCTTTCTAGTATCTCATTATTTGGTCCAAAGGGGATGGCTTACCTCTTAAAAGAAATTATCTTACAGGCAGAATCATTTCTTATTGTTCTTATGTACCTCACATTGTACATATCGTTATGTAAAAAAAAAAATTTTGAAGTTTCTGAAATAACTGCTCTAAATTGAAATGTCAGAATCTGAATATTTTACATATGTCTTGGTGATTTCCTTTAATCTAATCCTATATTATATTCTGTACACTGAATTATAAAAATGGCATTTCACAAGCTATGTAAGGATCCCTTGAAGACTAAATTTTAGTGATGTCTAATTTTCAATTTTATCCATTTAAAATATCCTATGTAATAATATTAAATGAAGCATAGTATGTCTGGATATTCAACTGACATTTAGCCTCAGAATCTAAGATTCAAAGTAATTTATATGACAATTGGCCTAATCTTCAATTCTTTTGATTAAAAAAATTTTTTTTAATGTTTTAACAATATAAAGCCAATACAAAGCAAAGCAGAACAAACTAGAAACAAACAGAATTTCAGCATACAAAACAATCAGAAAATTCCATTTGGAAACCAAAGGGGAAGAGATATGGCCCCAGTAAATAATACTAGGTGTCTGCTCACTACATCTAAGGCTGGAACTATTCACCAGAAATTATAATTTGCAGACTTTTCACTGTTGATATTAGGCAAAGGATACATTGAAGAATTTAATTCTTCTAACTGTAACACAAAGAAATATTTAATTTTTATAAGATAAAAATCATAAGTGTTAACTATACATTTTAAAATAATTTTTCAGTTAAGCTTTCTTTAAATAAAAAAGGAAAATATTAAAAAAATAACTTTTCAAAAATTTCCAGGCTGAGAAATTCACTTATGCAAAATAATTATAAAGTAGCTTTAGCATTTATTAAACAAGAATATAAGAGAATTAAACCAGATGACAAAAATTGAAGTTTTATAAGTATTCTTAAAATCACATAATCATCTGTAATAGTTTTTAAAAGAAAAAAGTTGGTATTTTAATGATCAAAATCTTTAAAACCTTTATAGATTACAAAAAGATTTCATGTCACATTCAGTTTTCAGTATGAGGTAGAAATAATCACCCCTAGAAAGAAAAATCTGAGTTACAGAAATGATAAATTGCTCAAAGTTACAAATGCAGACCCTGGACTAAACAAATTTGGTGTTATTTTTACCATACCACAGTCACTCTCCTAAATGTATTATAAATTAAGCTTATATTTGTTAAGAGGAACTAGTAAAAGCAAATAGTTGCAACACTAAACACAGTAGACTTGAAATAAAAAGTATATACTTGAAAATTTTAAAGTACAGGCATATAATTCCCCTCATATTTACTTACTCAAAAGACAGAGAAAAAGCAATAGAATGTCATTGGAATGTGAATATGGAAACTTCTAAAGTAAATTGAATTCAATTTTTATTTATTTTTGTTCCAAAAAAGATTTTAAAGGGGCAAATTTAATTAACACTTCTAAGTATAAAAATCATAGGTGTTATGAGCTCAATTATGTCCTCCTAAAATTCATGTTTTAGTCCTAACCCCTAGTACCTCAGAACGTGAACATATTTGGAGATAGGGTCTTTAAAGAGGTAATTAAGTTAAAATGAGGTTATTACGGTAGGCCCTAATCCAATACGACTGGTGTCCTTACAAGGAGAGGAAATTTGGACACAAGACACACATGCACAGAGGGAAAATGCCATGTGAACACGAAGATGGCCATCTGCAAGCCAAGGAGAGAGGCCTCAGAAAAACCCAACCCTGCCAACACCTCATCTTCCACTTTGAACCTCCAGAATTGTGTGAAAATAAGTTTCTGCTGTTTAAGCCATCCAGTCTATGGTATGGTACTTCGTTGTGGCAGCTCTAGCAAGCTAGTACACATGGAGATATATTAAATTACCATAAACATCAAACACAGTTCTGTATTTAAAAATAAATAGCCACCCTGAGAAAATAATGCAATGTGTATTAATAATGTCAGGATTTTCTGACATATTATCTTCTACATCTTAAAATCTTATATATGTACAGAAGCTAATATTTTGCTTTAAGATTTGTCAGCATTCTCAAAATATATGCACAATTTCTTTTGGAATCTATATCTTTAAAAAAAAAAAAGTCAAGTATGACATGAGTGAAATCTGAAGACATTACACTAAGTGAAAGAATCCAGACAAAAAGCAACATATTATATGATTCCACTTATATGAAATGTCCAGAATAGGCAAATCCACAGAGACAGAAAGTAGATTAATGGTTGCTAGGGGACGGGGAGAGGGGAGAACTGAGAGTTGTAAGGTTTCCTTTGGAGTGATGAAAATGTTGAGTAATTAGACAGTGGTGATGTCTGCACAACACTGTGAATACACAAAAAAACCACTGAATTGTATATTTTAAAATAGTTAAAATAGTGAATTTTATCTCAATAAAAACATTTATTAAGAAAAGAATAAAGTAAAAGAACTATACTCACATCAGACAGAAGCCTATCCAGATTAGAGTCACTAGCTGTTTTTCTCTTATCCTCAGGAAGTTCCTCTAACTCCCCATAGAGCTCCAAATTCAAGCGAGCTAATTTCTCCTGCATTCCCCGAACATGTTCCATCTGTTCGATGGAACATTCATTTCCTAGGGGAACATTCCAGAACATTAATAAAGATTAGGACAGTTCAAACTAATTGTCTCTAGAAAATACTTTTAAACTCTAAGGTGCTGCAAAAGAAATTGGTTATCTTCTTTTGTAAATTACTTTGTTAATGATTGCATATTTTCTAGATATAATTACAAATCAAATTTCTGACCAGGAAAACAATGATGATCTAAGAAATGACTAAACAAATAAAGATTTTTTAAAAAATTATCCTTTGGATAAAGATATATTTTTTCAATACTAATATCATATACAAAAGCAATAGCATCATCAAATCATCTCCAGTTTGACAACTGTCATTTAAATCAACTGATCCAACATTTTATGATAATCTGAGTGAAATTAAGAGTCATATTAAGGACTTAAACCATGAATCATTCTGCCAACCAATTATGTATTCACCCTTTAAGAAATATATATGAAAATATTTATGAAACATGTAGTGTTATAAAGCATGAGAATCACAATGTAATATTTTCAATTGTATACACAATAGTACAAGACAACTTAATTGCTAAATGAAATCTAAGATGATTGTATTTTATGCCTCTTGACTTTTTTTTAACAAAAGAAAATGACACCTTTAAAAGGAATAGCAAAATACACGCAGAAAATAGGATGTAAACATCTTGAAAAGAAAAATGGTAAATACAAACATCTATTGCTTACCGAATGCTTGAAGTTTTCCAGAGTGGAAATCATTCAAAAGGCTGAGAAGCCCCCTCTCCATCTCCTGAACGTCTGAGACATCAGTGAGAAAGGAATGCTGAATTGGAGTTGACTGAGTACCTTTTCCTTCTCCACCTTGAGGTTTTGTCTTTTCTTTCATCACTCTGCAAAGAAGATGCAATTAAAAAATTAATTGCATATAACTCTCTAAAAATAGATGATACTTTTAGACTCTTTTAGGCTAAGCAAAATTTGTGAATTAAACTGGATTTCCCTTAAAACAAGAAATCAGAACAAATTCAATACTAAATAAAATCAGTAATTTTAAGCCAGAAACCAAAAGAACATGTTATGAAGTCTCAAATATATAAAATATAACTACTAAGGTATATAAAAAGTTGGATTAATATATTTATATAATGTTATTTCTTTGGATTACAGAAACATAATTTACTATCTTATGTTTCACATTTTGTTTCTCAGTAAAAATATATTACATCTTTCTCTTCTAAACTTTATCCTATTTGTTTCTTGAACTATCAGCTATTCAACATGTTGTTATGGGGCCCCTACTCTGCAGCTGACACTATGCCAGATACTAGGTATAGAAAAATGCATACAGCATCCATCATTGCATAGAAAAACATCCAGTCTAAGGAAAAAGGAAGATATATAAATTCATAATCACCATATGAAGGAGTGCTGAAAACCTGTTATTAACCATGACTCTTCCAACTTCCTAAGGCCCCCTCATGCAGTCAGGAAATCCTATTGATTATACTCATAAATATATCTCTCTTCTTCACTGCCACTACCCTATCTCTTGACCAAAACTACTCCAACACCTTAGCAACTGGTCTTGTCTCTACGTCTTGTTTCTGATCCCCCTTCCCTCCCCACAGAGCAGCCAAATCAATTTTTTAAAAGTAAAATCAGATCATGTAATTTACTTAATTCGAACCCTTTAGTACTTTGCCCTATCTGCTGGATAAAACCCAATATCCTTAAGGAACCCCATCTTCCTTTGTCTATGCTCTAGACATTCTGAATCTTTCACTTCTTAGAAATCCATTCTCTTATCTACTTACATGCTAATCCTCTGCTTACATTAGCATCCTTCTCCTCATTGCCATCTTTGCCAGGCTACCTCCCACATATCCTTCAAGTCTCAGTTTACTTGCTATTTCCTCAGGAAGGCCTTTTTGGAACTCCTAACCTAGACTGGTTCTCATTACACATATCTGGCATATACCAGGCCATCAAACACTTAAGTGATAGTACTATACACACCGTGGTATGAAAACAAAGAAAGAGCAGTTTACTCAACCTAGAGGCAGCCAGAGAAAACTTCCTAAAGGTGATATGAGTGAAGCCTTAAAGAATAAGTAGGCGTTCACCATAAAAAAAGGGAGAAGGGGTTGTGTTATCTGTATAACCCCAATGTGTACTACAGACCCTGACATACACATATATTTGGTACTCAATTAATTCATTACGTTGCATGAAGACATCTTTCCCACAAGTGTACTCACCACAATAAGGATAAGAGGAATAGGGTATATGATGGGTGCAGGGGAGGGGGCAGCAAGAAAGAAACTCATAACCTTAACAAGAAATCTACTTAGAACACATAAGCTGTTAAGAGTAGGTCAGTAACAGTTTTTCACAAAGTTAAGATCTGTATCTTATATACATATTAGATTTGATATCACTCTTTAGTACCTTGCCACTCGAAGTGCTGTCCAAGATCCATAGCATCAACATCACCTGTAAGCTTATTACAAATGCTTATCTGAAGCCCTACCCCAAACTAACTGATTTGGAATCTACATTTTAAAAAGATCCCCAAGAGATCCATATTCATATTAAAATCCGAGATAAATTACTATAGACTACAAAGTTTTAGTGCAGCAAATGTAAATCTTTTCTTTCAAATTAGAAGTTTTATCCAAGTAAGTGTTTTGCATCCGTTCATCATTTAGCAATCCTCTCAAAAAAGAAAACAAAAATCTGTTTATTCCCACGTTAGTGTTTTTGATCATGTCACATTGTCTCACTTTATATTAAAATGATTCAACAATAAAAAAAGCACTCATCGAAATTATACTAGGTACAAAGCTCCACTATAAGTACTGTGTGACACCTAAGGATGATCGATGTAGTCCCAGACCTCAGGAAGCCTACATTTTAGAAGAAGGTAGAGAAAGAAAAGTACAAAGTGGAAGGTGACAATGAGATATAAATAAACTGCTGTAAGAATTTAGAAAAAGGAGTGATTACCTTGGCTTTCTTTTTTTACCAACCATAACCATATTAAAAATCTGACTCTAAGTTAAACACTGCCCTTTCCAATCCAATAATTTATTCAAAGAAAACCATCATAACTCTTACAGTTTATCATTTAGTCCTTATTGGAAATCTCTTTTCCAAGTGTCTTTGACTATGTCTCTTTTATTTCTTCAGAGAGAATGTGAGATCATCATCGAGGCAGGAATTTCATCTTTTCTTTTGTATAAATCCAATGGGTACAGAGTGCTACAGCATTACTTCCTTTAAGGACTCTCCATGATGAACTTGCAAGTAGAAGTAAATTTATTTGATAATAGAGGGTTGAGATCACGAAAGGTTGTTTTCTCTAAAGATATCATCTTTCTTTCCAAATATCTAATACTATGAAATACATATATGTAGCAGTAATATATAACATATTTAAACTTGTCAATCCTGTTTCCTTCAGCATCTGAAGACAAATGATGTTCACCAAATATTTATTATTACTTCAAGGTGGTGAAATTTTAGTGTTTTAAGTTTTTCCTTTGACTGTTTCCTGTGTTTAAATTTTTACGATACATACAATCATTTCTACAAAAACAGTGAAACCACTCTTTTTTAAAAATAAAAACTATCGAAGCACAAATACTCAACTTAGTTAAAAAAAAAATACTCGTATATCTTTTATTCCATTTCTGGCTAGCTCACCAATTTTGTTTACAAGTTTTCATGCTCTGAAAACTTGTAAACAAAGTAAGGGCCTTCAAACCATCATTCATTTTGCATTTTCTAATCTTTATACATATACTATAACTTCCAGAAATTTTTTTCTAAATCATATATAACATGTGCCTCAACTGTTTTAAAAGTCAAGCCAAGAGAAAAAAATGTTGTAAGATTTACAGGATTTAGTATTTAACAGCATTTTGCTGTGATAATATGAAAGAAAAATTTCACCTTTTTAACTTTGGTCGCTGTGAAGTTGACTGTGATGCAGGGTTTGAAAACCCTGTGCTTTTACTAACTGGAATGGCATTTTTTTTGGCATTAACAACCTGAGTAGAGTGGGCACTAAAAGACTTAGGACTCCTCCTCTTCACTTTCAAAAAACATTGTTTTAAGGTCCTTATTGCAGCAAGGCCAGCTTCTTATGACCTAAGGAAAGAGAGCAAAATTATACATGCATGCTTTGATATGCCAAAATGAAAGAGGTTCAAGATTTTCAGGTCTTTAGAGAAAGCTAGAATAAAGATGCCTTAAATTTAATCTACCGTGCTCTTTACATATAAGCCCTAAGCAAAATTGTCAAACAAATTTTTTTTTCACCTTTTTCTTTATTCACTCCTCCCACAGATGTTAACGATCTTCCACCTGCCAAGCACTATTCTGGGCACTGGAGAGATGGTACTGAACAAGACTAGGTCCCTGCCTTCAAGAAGCCTACATTATTGAAGGGGAACAATACATAAAAATAAAGAAAACAGTCACGTGATCTTCCCAGCGTGACTCAAGCTTCAGGTGGCCTTTAGGTCTCCCTTCTAAAATATATTCTTAGAAGAACCAATTAGATTCAAATAGATGTATAATTGACAGGGGTATCTGCATCTTAGCTAGTGACTTGAAACCTTATTTCAACTGCCAAGCGGAAACTCTGAGTCTGCCTAGGAATAATATTGATTCTGGTTCCTTGATCAAGAGAAGTTCCGTGAAATTAACCTTGTTTCATGACTATTTTCAAAATACTTTCTCTACCTATTTCCACAAGAAACATGAAACTTTATTATACATGTTTAGTTTTGTTAATATCAAAAAAAAAAGTTATACTGTGGAGTTCCATAAAGAATATATGTAAGGCCTTCCATTTATCCAATACTTTTCCCTTACTTTAAGTATTAACCAGCTGTATTTCCCTAATAGTCATCCACCTAAAAATATCCCCCTACATGTCCTTTTCATTTATGCATAATACTAATTATACTATTTCATTTATAATGAGAAATTTATATGGCTATATACCTCATATTGTAAAGTGCCTTAGAAGCATTAGGCCTTTTTCAGTATGCTGTATTGGATTTAATCATGTTATGACTATTCAAAAAGATTCAAATTCACTGATGTCACTCCTAAAATAATTACCTGATAATTTTAATGAAAACAGATGTTTTGTCATTGTCTGGAATTGGTGCCACGAAGCACTGTAATTTAAAGCATTAAGCTTAGTTGGCTCCAGTTGACTCTAGACAATTGGAGCTATGATACCTCCAAAGCAGCAAAGGTTTTTAAAGGAAAGACTCTAACACGCAGTTTCTAATCGCAGACAAAGAGTGTATCCCTTTTTATTTTGGCTAAAATTTTTCCTTTAAGAATCACTTTTAGTAACAGAACAGACATTTTGGGATTGTTTCAGCATACAACACAAATCAAATAGAACCTTAAAAAATCTGAATAGAGACAATGGGCTATCAGTTCTCCAGAGAGGAAAGGATCTGTATAAATTTATGATGCACAGACACACTGGCCTTCGAATTTAATGCTAATACGCAGTTGGTGATACAAGAAAAATAAACTTAGGAAGTAAAGCAAAGGAAATTAACCAATAGTGGTCTAAACTAAGATGTTCTGAGGGGCTCGAAATTTATCTGTTTTTGGAAGGTAACAACTGTGTCACAAGAGCCCTGAAATCCTTGTATACCAAGCAGCAAGGAGTCATTTAGAGAAAGCCTTCGTAAACAGCTCGTAGTTTACTCACACATTAGTTTTGAGAGCCAGGAACCCACGGCCTCCATGCGGGACCCCTCGGAGTCTCTGTACACTTCATCTCACTTCCCTTCTCCAATCCGCGTACCCTTCACCGCCCAGAGTCCAGCAGTGGCCAGAAAGGGTGGTGGGAGGGGCCTAAAGGGGGCATTGCGGGGGCGCCTTTGCTTACACTTCATACCTGAGGAAGGACGTGATCGGGGTCCTCTTCCTCAACCTGCAAACACCTGGAGGCCTCCGAAGTTACTGCCGCAGCTGCAGCCGCCGACGCTACTGCGGCAGCTTGAGCCGGGGTCACATCCTGGACTCCGCGCCTCCACAGCTCCCTTTGTTTACGGATGTGACGTAAGGAGGTAGTGCCTCCGTGCTCCAGGCCCGAGCCCAGTCTGTTCTTGCCCCACGAGTGCCGCACGGGTCTCCGCCCTCGACACCGCATTACTCCCCCCGGCCTGCCTTCAGCCGTACTTTTGGGAGGTGCAGAAAGGAGGATCCCCTGGCTGGGTTTTTATTTTGGGTTGTGTGGCCCCAAAGCAGGGAAGGATAAAGGGTGGCATTGGCGGCAGGAACGAAAACTACAGTACCTTTCCGGAAGCTGTCCGGCCCCTCGGTGAGTGTCAGCTCCTACGCACTACAAGTCCCAGCGTGCTATTCGAGCAGGCCCGGAGGCGGAACCAGAGTGTCGCCATAGCAACCATTCTGGATTGTTTCCAATACATCGCCGGGCAAGGTAAAGCAATTTTGGTTTTGAAGGCAGCGTGAAAAATGGGGATTCTGTTGCAGCCTGGATGCTGAGCCTAATTAGAACCTAAATGCGATTCTATCACTACTACTACTACTAGCTACTCTGTTTAGGCATTAGACATATGTTATCTCTACACTTCACTACAATTTTGTTAGTGTTGTAATCTCCGTTTTAGAAAAGAGGATTCTAACACTTAGAAAGGCTAATAAATCATGCCTCTCTGTCATGTACTGCCTCTGGAGAAGGGATCGCGGATTGAGAGAGATGGAACTATCCTAAATGAGAGGTGAAATCTATTTCATTCTCTAGTTTGGATAGGCTTCCCTGTGCGGGGGTTGGGAGTGGGGAGGTTTTAAGTTCATAGACCATTAATTGAAGACACTCTGGAAAGTACCACACACTTTTCCCGCTTTTGCGGGAATTTTGAGGAAACAGGAAACGGAATCCAGAGATTATACCACTGCCAAAGAGGCAGAACAAAGACGAGCCCAATTATCCTGGCTTCTAGTATAGGATGTTTTGTCTACTACCACCACCCTCCATATTTTAAAATTCTGAAAGTTTAAAAAAAAAAAAAAAAGAGTAAACACTCATGTACCCATATCCAAACCGAATGTATATTACGTTTTGTTATTTTATGTTTTTGAATGGAAGAAATAGAACATTACAAATGCAGGTGCGACCGATTCCCACTGCTACTCTACTTCTTTTATTTGAGGCAACGACTATATTAATTTTGGTATGCATCTTAGTTATCTAGGTTTAGTATACTTTCACTATTACTTTGTTTTAACTATATCATATTCTATCAAATAAGTTTGCCACAAATCATTTGGGACTTCCCGTAGTGATGGATATTTAGATGTTTCCCATTTTTCACCATTAAAAACAATGCAATAGGGTACAATCTTCCCAGCATCTTTTTTCAGCGTCTCTTAACTAATCTCTGAATGGTCTCAGCTGTATGAGAGCTTGGAAACTGGTGATTCACATGCTATTTTAATTTTTCAAATTGGTTGCTAACAGTTACAATTGAAGGAATAAAAAAAAATGGATGTCATCTTATCCATTTGGCATCCCAGTAATAATGACCACACTAGATCCACACTGTACCCTGGTGACAATAGTTCAAGCTGAAGAACAGCTGCCTCCTTTAGATCAGTTCAAGTGATCTCTAGTTTTTCTGTAAGTCCCTCTGCTTTTAGTAGCCATCTGAGCCATGTGGTATTTGCATTTGCAAATATAATGTAGGGACACATTCCAAAAGTACATATGTACAACACTCTGGAAAGTACCACACACTTTTCCCGCTTTTGCGGGAATTTTGAGGAAACAGGAAACGGAATCCAGAGATTATACCACTGCCAAAGAGGCAGAACAAAGACGAGCCCAATTATCCTGGCTTCTAGTATAGGATGTTTTGTCTACTACCACCACCCTCCATATTTTAAAATTCTGAAAGTTTAAAAAAAAAAAAAAGAGTAAACACTCATGTACCCATATCCAAACCGAATGTATATTACGTTTTGTTATTTTATGTTTTTGAATGGAAGAAATAGAACATTACAAATGCAGGTGCGACCGATTCCCACTGCTACTCTACTTCTTTTATTTGAGGCAACGACTATATTAATTTTGGTATGCATCTTAGTTATCTAGGTTTAGTATACTTTCACTATTACTTTGTTTTAACTATATCATATTCTATCAAATAAGTTTGCCACAAATCATTTGGGACTTCCCGTAGTGATGGATATTTAGATGTTTCCCATTTTTCACCATTAAAAACAATGCAATAGGGTACAATCTTCCCAGCATCTTTTTTCAGCGTCTCTTAACTAATCTCTGAATGGTCTCAGCTGTATGAGAGCTTGAAAACTGGTGATTCACATGCTATTTTAATTTTTCAAATTGGTTGCTAACAGTTACAATTGAAGGAATAAAAAAAAATGGATGTCATCTTATCCATTTGGCATCCCAGTAATAATGACCACACTAGATCCACACTGTACCCTGGTGACAATAGTTCAAGCTGAAGAACAGCTGCCTCCTTTAGATCAGTTCAAGTGATCTCTAGTTTTTCTGTAAGTCCCTCTGCTTTTAGTAGCCATCTGAGCCATGTGGTATTTGCATTTGCAAATATAATGTAGGGACACATTCCAAATGTACATATGTACAATATGTACGCCTTCTAAATGTACATATTTCAGGTATTCAAAGTCCTTTATTGAGTCCCTGTTTTGGCTAGGCGTTGTCATAGGAGGTCAGGGGGCATCCATGAACAAGATGGATAAGAGCCCTATAGTCAGAGATCTTATATTCTTGATAAAGGAGATGGGCAATAAATTAGTAAACAAAACAGTTTCATTTGCTTATGAGTGCTCTGAAATAACAGCTTAAGGTCATAGGGAGTCGCTGTAAGAGGTGGGGTCCTGAAGAGGGTGTATCAGGGAAAGCCTTCCTCAAACGGCAACTTTGAGTGTTGAGGTATGAATGAAAACAGCCAGGCATGGAATTATCTGAGGGAAGAGCATCTTTGAGCAAAACATATGGCTAAGCCACAGGTCTTTAGACACAAGGGAGTTTGGCATGTTTGAGGAAGGAAGGGATTAGTGTGGCTAGACTGTTCTGACTTAGGGACAGAGTGACATGAGATAGAGTCACAGAGGCACATTTTGAATGTGATCTATTTTATTTGAAATTTAGAGTTCCTTCCTCAAAGAAATTTTGTTCTTTGAGATTTACTAGATTTTCCTTTAACTTAAAAACCCCTCCTTTGGATTGACTGTTAAATGTACAGCTTGCGAAATAAGCCAGACAGAAAAAATTGAAAATCACATGATATCACTTATATGTGGGATATAAACCTAAAAGCAACAAATGAACAAGACAAACAGAGAGTCATGGACATGGACTATAGACTCGTGGTTACCAAAGGGTAGGGGTTGGGGGAGGAGGGGGTAGGTAGATGGGGTAAATGGGATCAAATATATGGTAGCCGAAGGAAACTGGACTTTGGGTGGTAAACACACAATAGAATATACAGA
>NW_006438088.1:8106035-8122596 GCF_000325575.1 Pteropus alecto
TGGGGTAAATGGGATCAAATATAGAGGGGTAGGGGAAGGGTGAAGTAGGTAAAGGGGATCAAATATATGGTAGCCAAAGGAAACTGGACTTTGGGTGATAAACACACAATAGAATATACAGATGTGAAATTAGAACGTACACCTAAAAATCATATAATTGTATTAACCAATGTTACCCCAATAAACTTAATTTAAAAAAATTTTAAAAATATACAGCTTGTATAAATTAATCAGATATTTTCTTCCTAAGAATGATATTTAGAGGATAAGAGCTTTGATCAACAAAATGCCTACCCCCAACACTAATGTATTCTATAACAAAAGGTAGGCAAGGAGGAATACTGGTGGTGAATTTCCAGGTAGCGATGGTGATGCAAATGTTCACATTCATAGGCTTTAGACCTACTAAGCCAGAATCTGCTGGGGACCCAAGAATCTCTATTTAAAAAAAAAAAAAAAAATTTTCTTATGGATAATTTCAAGCATATGTCAAAGAAGACAGAATAGTATAATGAACCCCCATGTACCCATCATCCACCTATTGACTCATGACACACTTATTTCACTTAAACCCTTCCACCTACATCCCTTCCTCTCAGTCTGTCTGGTATTATACTGAGGCAAATCCCAGACATCGTTCAATCTATAATGTTTCAATATAGATCTCTAGGATGAAAAGAACTTAACCACAATATCACTATTGTTCCTGAAACAGTAATAATTGCTTAATATTATTAAATATCCAGTCAGTGTTTAAATTTCCAATAGTATCATGTGATAATTTTTTTCACATTTCATTCAAATCAGAAATATTTTTCTATAAGTTCCTCAGATGATGAATGGGTTTGGAAGCCACTGTTGTACATCCTCATTTGTTTATCCAGAGACATGTATCATTCTTCCCCATCAGAAGGTTACACTCCAAAGGAGAAGGCAGATGTCTCAAACCAAAGCAAATGGCTATTCTAACTTAGTGCATGGAAAAGAAACATCTCCTAGTTGTCTTTTGTGGTTATTATAGGGAAGAGGTTTTTAGTTTTCGTTTCTTTAACTTGGAAGCCTATATCTCATTTGCTAAGTGTTCCTCCACCTCCTTTTCCTCCCAGATCAGAATACGCAGGCCAAGATAGGTCAGGCTCAATGCTCCTTTGCATGCCTAACTCAAGAAACTGCTAGTAAAAAAGCCCTAGAGCATAACTGAGCTTGGCATATTCATGGAACTGACAGAATGTCACTGTACTGGTCTAGATTTTTGGTTTACTCTAAGATGTACATCTTAAGCATTAGTGAATGGCCCCAAAATAAACATAGAGACCATTATAATTGTTACTTATTGCTAACTACTTTGGAAAAACAAACAAGGGGTAAACAACAGACCTGAAAAGTTACAAAGACCTTTAAAAAATTCTTACAAGGTCTTTGATAAATTTGTCTTCTTCATTGGGCTGTATGTTCCCTGAGAGCAGGTATCATCTTTTCTTTGATTTTTGTATCCTAAACACATTGTATAGAACAAGACATCAATTAATAAATTTTGTATAATGAGTGAATGAAGTTCTCTGATTTTATTTCTGAAAGCGAAGTGATTCACACAATCCGTCTTTAAACTTCTAAGTCTAAAGATATAGGCCCAGTCACAGTGCCAATCAGATGGCATCACTAATACCCAGGCAAGTCCTCTTTTATTTAGCTGAACAATTTATGTTTTGGTATATCTGCCTTCATAACGGGATCTAATGAAGGAATTAATCCTAAAGCTAAGGGAAATTGTCGACTGAATGATTCTTTTTAAACTCAATATTTGTGATAGTATCAGTTTATGATTCTACAAAATTGATATTTGAATCTAATTTCACCTTCACACTTCCTTTTTAAGGCTAAGAGTAGTAAACAGGATTAAGGAATGATTATCAGCAAGGGATGAGGGTGATTCATCCTTCCAATATCCTTTCTCCAGCTCTTGTCATAGGAACACTCCAGCTTAAGAAGAAGGCTTGTATTGTAGGCTTAACCAGAAAACAAAGTATACCGTGGGCCAACGAATTAGCTATACTGCATTATAAACTTTAAATTTTAGTTCAAGTTCAGCAGTATGACCATGGAGTACCGCAAGACTGCAAAGAAATACATGTCAGGATAGCTTATAGTATAGCAGAGAAAGAAGGAGGGAAGATGAGGAGGGTAGGAAGGGCTCCCATAATACTGTTTATATTTCTATCTAACAAAGAAATTTTAAAATGTTATTCAAAACTTAAACTGTTACCGCTCTGTCTTTTAAGGGGTTGCCATTATTCCTGTCAGTAGAGAAATAAATCTTTATACACAGGCAAGAAAAGGGATGAGACACATCTCTAGATCGATGGCCTATTGTGTGTCACAATACAAGAGTGGTACATACACAGTGGGCAGGAGGCTGAGTGTAGGGATATGAGATTGAAAAAGTTTAATCGTTTTGTATAATAAAGTGGGAAAAATTGTTCACTCTGGTAGAGGGTGGGAGTTGGGAATAAAGACAGCAAAAAAAGGGGAGCAGAGGGAGACAGAGGCAAAATGATAGGAAGAGCTTTGAAAAGAGCAATGGCATCTATTATTCAATTTGTAATTGTTAGCATTGCTCCTAACACACACGCGTGCGCGCACACACACACACCCTCTATACTTTCAAACATCAAGAGGAATCCCCTATGAACTCAGAGTTTCATATGAATGATTCATGGAAATTAAGGGAAAAAACGTTGTATTCTGCAAGTGTGGGAGATTTAGTGGCAAACAAGTGGTCCATAAAAGGCACTATGACGATGAAGCAGGAGCTTAGAGTCCAAGGTGAACAGGAACATTATGAACCATAGTCTTCCCTATAGTCTTGCAGAGATATGATTTTTTTCACATTATGACTATTGGGGTTATATTTAATTTCACTTCACTCTTAAAGAGTAAGGGTACATGGGGTAACATCTGCTAATCTGCTGGTCTCTGCCACTAGCTTGTCAGCAAAGGAACTGGGTTTTATACATCTTTACATTTCCATAGTGTCTGGAAACAATAGAACCTTAGAAAATGTTCATTAAATGAATGAATAAATGAGGAAAAATTAAACTCATATGATGGCAAGTGGCAGAATGGTGTTGTTAATTAAATCAAATGTCACCATAACTCTGATGTTTTATTCAGGAATTAGAAATTGGGTTGATTCTTAGCCATTCCTGCCTCTGATCTCCAGGTGGCAGTATTATGTCATGTTAAATTGGTTTGAGACCGGATTCCATTTAACTTTCGACAACATAAATGAGTTAAAATAAAACTTCAATTCTGTAGTTTATTTCTGTAATTGTACAGAGCAATTAGAAAATAAAATATGACATGGAATTATGAATTTCTTACCCAATTTCAACACAAATGGTAATTACTGATAATTCTCTAAATCAAGCACTTTGTAGACCTTGAAGGTACATACACGTTGGTGTACTTTGTTTACAAAACACATGTATTTCTTCAGAGTATGAAAGCCTATGTGTGTATGTAAGAGAGAGAGAGACAGACAGACAGACAGAGACAGACAGAGAGAGAACACATGAGTGTGAGCAGGAAAGCAAGTATATGTCTAGAAATAAATCATCTCCCAATAAATAGAGTAACCAGATTAAATACAGGATGGTCAATTAAATTAGAATTTCAGATACACAAAGAATACTTTATTCATGTAAGTTCCATGCAATATTTAAGACATACTTATATTTAAAAAAGTATTCATCATGTATCTGAAAATAAAATTTAACCGGCATTCTGTTTGTTGTTGTTGTTGTTGTTGAGTTTGGGTTTTGGATTTCTTGTTTCTTTATTTTGCTAAATCTAGCAGTCTTACCAACATGTTTTGTTGTTGTTAATTCCAAAATAAAGAGAACTTCACCAGGTCTGCAAAGCACAGTGGTGTTTCCTTATTTGGAGAGATAAAAAAGTAGCTAGTAGGGTTGGCTTCCTCCTTCTAAGTCTTAACTTTGCTGCTCTTTGTATTTTCTTCCCCTGCAGATCGGAGTTCCTCAGCCGAGTATCTTATCCTCAGGAAACTGACCACTCAGGCAAGTGCAGATGGAGTAGCCTAAAGTAGTTATTTTATACAAACACAGTGTTTTATAACACTTGTGAATTTGATTGCAAAAATCCCAGCTCTGTGAGTGAGTGAGGAGATCTTGGATCCCTTCACCTTTGATTCATATTTTTCACAAGTACCTGATCCATACCAGCTATGTCAACAGAAATAGATGAATTGCTTAATAAGTCCTATTTAGAAAAAGTAAAGAATTTTCTGGTAAATCATACATCATAGTTTTATGTACATTTTCATTTTTAATATAAGCATTGTCTATCTTTCAGATAAAATGCACTTCAAAATTTTATTTGTAAATATTTCTGAATTCTAAGTAACCTTTCCATAGAAACAGTATTATGAGTGGTAGTCAGATCTTCAGGTTACTTAATAAGAGTATAGTTAATTGATCATATGACCGAAACACTGTATTTGTAATTTAAAATTGTCTTTTTGAAAAAGGTTATTGTGATAATAGAATTTTAAAGAGTAAGAAATAGAGAAAAAAATTAAATAATGAATATTTAAATTTGAGGAAATATCAATAACACATGTTTATTTTGATCTTGCTCTGTGCCAGAAGCCATTCTAAGTGCTTTAAATGAATTGACCCATTTGATCATCATAATAACCTTAGGAAGTGCTTTAAATGAATTGACCCATTTGATCATCATAATAACCTTAGGAGGTAGATTCCATTATGATCCCACTTTACAGATGAGGAAACTGGAACAAAAGTTAAATAGCTGCCCAAAGTCAGACAGCTTCTAAGTAGTAGCACCGGGGTTTGAACCAGCCCAAAGCTACATAAACCACTGTCTGCCACAGCTACCTTCGTTTAGAAGAGAGGGAAGTGAACCGTCTGAGAAAATTTTGAAGGGACATCTGATTGCTGTCTGGGGCAGTAGACTGTATTGTTCACTGAAGCTAGGACAGTTCAAGGTGAACGGTTGTCTTTTCCCTGATTTAGCTTTATTATGAATGCTACTTTTGCACTTCCAGGTCAGAATAGAGCTATTTTCGAGTTTATAAATGGAACAAAAGATGTCAGAAAGAGGGAGAGAGATTTATGAGAAGCAATTAAACAAGAATTAGTGAAAGATGGCAGTGGATTGAAGAGTACGCACGTGTAGGGTGAAAAGAACTGAGCTGAGACCTGAAAAGAAAAATCAAAGAGGGGAGAATTTGACTTTCATAATTACCTACATGCATAGGAAAGGAGAAATGGGAGGGTCATTGCCCCCTATTATTGTTTATTCTGTGTAATCCTTTCCTATTTGTGATGACCTGAGGTGGTTTATGGACCACTCAGTTGAGGCAAGAGTGTTTTTCCCAAAGACCTTTGCTCAAGGTGATAGTCTCTTGCATGCTAAAGGGAGAGTCCAACTTCAGTCCCCAACTTGTTTTCTTCAGACACTCTGTCCACCCTTTACCCTCTCCCAAAGAGATAAGAGGTATGGAGCGTGGAGGGAAAAGAATCCTGGACTCATTGTTTGGGGAACAGAGTTCTGCCCCTGCCACCTAATTAATTCTCCAACCTTTGGCCCCTGTTTCCTAAGCTGTGAAAACAGAGATAGTATTACCCACTTCGTGATATAAGCACCCGGCAAATATTAGCTCTGATTCCATTTAATCTTCACGACTTTATGAGGCGCCATTCCCATTTTACAGACGTGAAAAAGGAGGCTCAGGGAGGTGAAGGTACTTATTTGAAAGCACATAAGGGCTACAGTACTGGTGGAGATAAGCACCCTGATCATCTGGCCCTAAATCCATTGATCTTTCCTCTGCAGTGCTGCCTGCAGTGGAAAATGTGATCACTGAAATAAAATGGCTTACATTTGTTTTCCAGAGTGAAAATTTTAAAAAGCCCTCTGCTACTCCAGTCCTGGTAAAGAGGAAAAAGATAAATAAAACTCAGAAATATATTTTCCTAAGATAACAAAAATGGAAGGTTTTTTTTAAAGTAAAATATTATATTTGTGAACATTCAAAAAAGCCTTCAAATTATGGATAAGTAGACACTTGTAGCACTCATTAATTATAGTGACTTTTATTTAAAAATTATTCTTTATTACATGAATAATACAAGCTTATTCATTCAATATGTGTTTATTGACATTCTACTCTATTTTCTAGGCTAGCAAATGATACAGACAAAAACGCCTGTTCTCATGGAGCTTGTATTCAAATGTGAGCATAGCACATTATAAAAAATAATTACAATAATTAAATAATTTATACAGAATAGAAAGGAATACGTATTATAGGAAGAAATGGTGTTAAGAGGGATGGGGTTGTGGGTTGGTAGCTGTAATTTTAGATAGGGTGGTAGGGGAAGACCTAATTAAGCAGGTGAGTTTTAAGCAAAGACTTCAAGGAAGGGCAGGGATGAATCATGAGAATTAAGAGCAGAGGAAAGACCTGCACATAGGCCTTAAGTGGGAGCAGGCCTGGGGTGTAAAGACCAGTAAGGAAGCCAGACTGGCTTGAGAGAGATGAGCATGGGAAAGAGCAAGAAGGGATGAGGTAAGAGAGGTAAGGCTGTGTGAGAGGGAGGATGGGAACGTGTGGGCTGATTAGGTGGGGCCTTGCAGGCCATTTTAAGGGTTTGGGGTTTTTTCTTTGAGAAATGGAAGCATCTGGAGAGTTTTGAATAAAGGAGTGACATGATCAGGCCTGCGTTTTGATAGATCACTAGTCCTCAGGCTGCCGTTGGGAATAGACTGTAGAGAGTAAAGAGGAGAAACAGGGAGATCAATTTGGAGACCACAGAGGTAATCCACATGAGAGATGATGGTGCCTGGACCAGATGGCAGCTATGAAGGAGATGAGAAATGGTCAAAGCTTAGATCCATTTGAAGGTCATACTAACAGGGTTTACTGAGAGACTGGCTGTGGGGTGTGAGAAAAAGAGCCAAGAATCACTCCCAAGTTTTAGCCTGAGCAAATGCAAGGAAGAATTTTCTATAGACTTAAGATGGGAGACTCTTGTGTTGGAAGGGGGCGCATATCACTTTGGGATATGTTATGCTTGAGATGATGTTTAAATGTCCAAGTGGAGATGTTGAGTAAACAGTTGGATGTCTGGAGCTCAGATCTAGCCTGGATGTATACATTTATTTAGCATATAGTTGATATTTAAAGCCACAAGGCATGATGAGATCACCAAAAGAATACAGAGAAAGGAAACTAAGGACTGAGCCCTGGGAAAAGAGGAGGAACCAGCAGAATTAGAAAATTGAGACAGAAAAAAAAGCTAGAAAAGGAGAAAATAAAAAATACCCACAAACAATGGCTATACCATTTACATTTTGGTATATATCATTCCAGACCTTTCTTCCTTGTGTGTATGTATATATAGAGCTTCCTTTTTAATTTTAGAAAGGTAACTTTAAATTTCACTTCATAGATCTTAAAAATAAATTTCGAGTAGATTAATACATATAGGTATCATCAAAGTCAGAGATACTAAAAGTTTTATAATACAAAGAAGCAAACTTTTCCAGAGACAACCCTTGTTACTGGTTTCATCTCATGCATGTACAGTATATAAAGGTATGTGTGTGTGTGTCTGTTTACACACACGTACTTCCCACACACCCTTAAGATACGCACATTGTTCTGCAATTTCTCTTTTCAGTTAACAGCATATTTTAGATTTTGTTCCATATCGTCATTTACAGAGCTGCCACTTAATATGGTAGCATATTAAGAGTTGATTCATATTGAATCTGCCCAGATTATTCTAGCCAAAACCACTAAGTGAATTGTCCTGAGAGGCCCTTATCACTGCTTCTGCCAGAGCTTTCAGTCCGTCTCTCCTTTCATCCTTTTTCTCCGTCTGATCATTCTGTGCTTGGTTTCTTCTTTTACTTCTTATAGACTATTATCTACCATGGAATGCATCCTCTCACAGTTCCTTTTTTTTTTTTTCCCACCCTGCAAAATTTTAGCTGTTCATTCACTGAATATTTATTAAGGATTTTTTTTTTTTAATTAAGGATTTGCTAACCTCTTTGAAATATAGTGTGAGATAAGGGACAGAGTCTACATGAGCTCATGTCTAACTGGAGAGACAGGCTTATAAACAATGACTGATTACAATGCCACATTACAAATGCAGTGACAGAGGTATGAATGGAATGCTTTGGAAGCATGTGGAGGGGGAAGGGGGAAAAGGGAGCCTGACTTGGCATAAAAGGTGAAATTACTATCGGAGAGACACTAGAAGTAATACACACACACACGTGTGTGTATATATGTATATAGAAAGACATAATATGTATATAACAAACAAAAGTATATATAGTATATATATTACAAACAAAACAGTTTCTGTCCTCGGGCCTAAGAATAAGGAACGAAGTCCCTGGCCTGGGTGAGCAGGTTCTTCGTGACCTGGCTCTAGATTATCCACACCACTTTCCCTGCATCCCTACTTACCATTCTCTGTCCTTGGAGACACTGTCTAAGTCTGCTCTCATGCTATTCCCTTGGCCAAGAATGCCCTTCCATGCTGAACACCTCCCAAGAACTCAATAATGATAGTGATACTATCGTGAGAATGAGGAGAGCCAAAGGAACAATGCAAATCATTTTAGTAGATAAAATCTATCATGCACAAATTTACAGGCAGTGTCATCCAATCCTCTTAACAACCATATGAGACAGGTGCTATTTTAATCCTATTTTTGAGATGAAGATATTGAGAGTAAAAGATATTAAATAGCTGAGCCAAAGTCACAAAACTAGTCAGTAGCATCGCTAGGAGTTTTACCCAGCTCTGGCTAATCCTAGAATCCACCTCTTAATTTCTGTTGCCTTTCAAAATTAACTCATTAGTAAAATAATTCTACAACTTAAATATCTTAAACAAAAATGTCCTCATATGTATTCTAATAGTTTTATTTCCTTATTTATTAGTATAATACCCATTACAATTACTTTTTATTTTACTTTTTCTAAATTACAAGTCGTTATAGAAAATCCAAAAATAGAGATAAGCAAGATAATAAGAATAAGGAAATTATTACCCATCGTCTTACATGTTGAGAAAAAAAATTTTAATCAACAGAGCACATCTTGTATGATTCCATTTATATGGCATGCTGGAAAAGGCAAAAACTATAAGGAAAGAAAACAGTGGTTGTCAGAGGCTGGACTACAGAGGCCATTAGAGCTGATAGAGTGGTCTAGATCTTGATTGTGGTGGCATTTACACAACTATATATTTATCAAAACTAATAGATCTTTGCCCTAAAAAAGTACATTTTACTGTATATAAATTATATCTCAATAAACCCTGACTAAAAAAAATTAACATCTTGCTGTATATCCTTCTACTCTTTTTCCTGTGCATATATATTTTACATATATATCTTTTAAATAATTTATACTATACTTTAGAACATTTCTAGACATACAGGAAAATTGCAAAGTTACTAGAGTTTTCATTCCACCCTTCCCCACATTATTAGCATGCTACATTAGTATGATACATTTATTGTGATTAGTGACTGATTATTGATACATTATTATTAACTAAAGCCCATAGATCATTCAGATTTCCTTACTTTTTATCTAGTGTCCTTTTTGTGTTGCGGGATCCCATCCAGGATGCCGCATTACTTTAGTTATGGTGCCTCAAGCTCCTCTTGGTTGACTGTTTCTCAGACTTTCCTTGTTTTGATGACCTTGACCGTTTTGAAGGGTATTGTAGGATGCCTCAGTATTGGGATTTGTCTGATGTTTTTTCTTATGATTAGGCTAGGGTTTAAATTTATAGGTTTGAGCGAGAAAGATCATAGAGATTAAGTGCCATTTACATCACCTCCATATTATGCTTTTTAGCCTGCTTTTCATTCAAAAGTGTATCAAAAACATGTTTTCTATTCATTGCATTTAAATCTATGGCCTTCTTAATGGTGATAATAATATTCTGTTGTTCGGATGTAGCAAAATTAGCTTAATCAATCACTTATTATGGGACACTGTTACAACAAATGCTATAATATATACATTTGTGCAAACAACTTTGCAAATTAGTCTAATGATTTGTTTAGGATAAATCCTGAGCTATAGAGCTGCTGAGGCAAATGGTATTCATTTTTGTTGTTGCTGCGTGTGTGTGTGTGTGTGTGTGTGTGTGTGTGTGTGTGTGTTTCTTAAGGCTGTAGTACATAACACAAAGTACCCTCCAGAAAACTTGTTACCAATTTGAGCTGTATATAGTACATAATACAAAGTACCCTCCAGAAAACTTGTTACCAATTTGAGCTTCTAGCAGTAGTATTTAGTGTTCGGTTTCTTCACATTCTAGCTAATGCTGACTATTATTCTTTTCAGCATTTGTCAATTATAGTAGAAAAATGTATCACATTACATTGTATTTGTTTCCCTATTGATATCTCCTGCCAGACAGTGAGCTCCCAAAGGAAAAAGGCTATATATCCTATTTATTTTCCGACACCCAAAGTCTAAGTTACTGCCTGAAAGAAATGAGCACTCTAAGGGGAGGGAGGGCCTGAATCCATGCATCAGTGATCGTGTGATCCGACAAGGGAATCCATGCTAGGGAGAGGAAGGGCTTCACCTTCACTGGGTGCAACTGTATCCTCTGGGCAATGCCCCATATGCATTATGTAATCTGCAGGTGTGGCTCTAACGGTGTAAGCTTCAGACCAGGTAGGAGAGAAATCTACACTAGACCAAAAGAGGGTAAACAGGATCTTGCTGTTTTCCTCAAGTAACAGGCACAATGGGTGGGGATTTATTTTACTAACTCTGAAAAAGAGGAGGAGGATCACCTGATAGTTTAAGATGTAATGCCATTACTGTATTGCCATATCACTTCTTGAAACAATTAGGTGTATTTGTGATCTCCAGACCTTTTTCTTTCAGTCAATACCATCTTATACTTGAAACCTTACTTATCAGTCATAGCTGCCAAAATTTTTATTTTTTTTTCTACACACTTCTCCAATATTTTAATTACATCCTTTATAAAACCTTGACTTTCTCCCCTTTCCCATACTTTCCTCTTCCTAAATTTTGGTGTCATTTATAAATGTATTATATAACCATAATGATAAATGTTATTGTTTTAATTTGTTGCTGGAAGAGGACACTACAGAAAAAGAAAAGGAATATGTGTTTTCATATTGAATATTTTTAGTTTTGCCTTGTTTTGCAAAGTTGGCTCATTTAATAGGGTCTGAAGAAAAGAAAATTGTTTTTGAGGCCTAATGGCAATTCAGCAGACTTCTAAGATTATTTAAATTTTCAATTTTTCCTGGGAGACTTTCTTGAAGTGAAGCTATTTAGAGTATACCTTTTATCTAAGAATTTCCATATATTCTTCACAGAGAATTCCTCATCCCTTCTAGTTAACCTCTCTCTGGGTACATTCTTACAATCTAGGCTGACAAAGACTGGGCCCAACTTGTAAGATAGAATAAAAGAGAGTAGTAGGATGTGTGTATGGGGAGGGGGCAGATACCATAATATTTGTTAGGACTTGATGAAGAGAAATTTAAAGATCCGGACAAGTTCCTAGAATAAGAAGTACTGCAGTATTAAAAGTAACTTCATGATTTGGATCTTTTTATGATCTATAATGAATCTCTTAGTAGCTAAATCTATCAGCAGAGGAAAATAATTGATGCTATTTTATTACATAAAAAAGAGGGGCTTACAAGGTGGTGATAAAATATTAAAACAAGTATTTTATAGTGAAACAAACCAGATCACTGCTTTTGTTTGTTTATTAATTAATTTATCATAAAATTATCTTTATATACATGTGGAGCTATAGGCATTTAAGTTGAATGCTTTAAAATTATGCCTTTAGTTTTATCTCATGTCCTTAATAATTTCTCATATTAATCATGTTGGTTTGATTACTTAGAAATTATTCAGTTATTCCTTTCATTAAAATATTTTCAAAATGATATTTAAAAAGACAGTATTCTCTAAGTTACATTCGTTCGTTTTAATAACATTTTTTGTTACTATAAACTACATTTATTATTCAGCTAACAATGCCTAGACAACCTTAATAACTCTGTTAATCTAGAATTGTGTTAAGATAAATAGAAGTCAAAAGAATAGAAGATGGGAAACAATGAAGAAATTAAACATCATTTAAATTATCAGCATTATCTCCCTGAGACTGTAACTGAGAGAGAAGGAAGAGGATAAGAAGTGAGTTACAAGACAGAGCCTCTTCCTATTTCTGTCTTTCAAGGGTCAAACTTGACTCTAGAATGTTTCCTTGACAATGTGAGGAAAGGAACTTTGGGCTCAAAGTCTCCTCTGTCACACTAGGGTTTAGGCATTTAACGATCAATTGATAATTATTAGGCATTTAGGTAAACTGAAATTAATATAAGTGACTAGATCCCATCACTTCAATTTCAGAATGTTAAATCTTTTAGAATAACTAGAATATTACGGCAACAGCAAACCTTTCATATAAGAAGTTCGGCATATAGAATTCCAAATGATGTATTTCGGAAAAGAAGTTTTCCAGGCTTCTTGGCAGAGAAGCATGCAGAATGTCAGCCTGGTCAAATGTTATGGTAAAAGAAAACCTTCAATTGAAATGATAGATTTAGCCGTTGGATAAATTAGTCAAGATATTTTGAACAACTCTGTAAACTTAAGATGGCAGACACAAACTTTCCCACATAAAACAATAAGGGAACAATAAGTAGTATTTATTCTCTGTCCCTATGTTCTTTTGCTATCATGTCACTACCTTGCTCAAAGCCTCCTGTCCTTCCCTATTTCTTAGAGAAGCATCTTCCCAAATTTGTGCCATGGAACACTGGTATTCTATAAGACAGTAATAGATCTTGCTGAAAAATAGATGCCTGTGGAAGAAAATTTTTTTTCTAAAATGTATTTTTAAATCTACATACGTATGAAAAATTCTAAGCTCCTTTAAGAACTTAACATGGGATAATTGGCCTTTAAAAAATGGAGTGTCAACTTCTGTGCATCGAAAATCACTTTTAAAAAGTTAAAAGACACTAGAGACTGGAGGAGGTGCATGCTATACATATAATTGACAAAAAAATTAGTATCCAGAGTAGTTAAAAAATGTGGGCAAAAGATACGAATAGGTAATTCAAGAGGAGAAAATCAAAATGACCAATAAACACATGAAAAGATATCCAAATTCACTATTAATCAGGTGGATGCAAATTACAACTAAAATAAAAAAGCATTTCATGCTCAAATTGTTAAAAAACTAATAAGTCTAACAATATGGAGTGCTGTCAAGAATATGAAACAGGAGTCTCATACATGGAAGGTGGGAATATGGATAAGTGCCACTTTGGAGAGTTGATTGGCGATATCTAGTAAGTTAAAAATGTGCTTAACTCATGATCCGGTAGTTCTACTTCTAGGCACACTCAAACGTACACAAGGAAATAGACACAAAAATGTTTATTACAGCATTATAACAGCAAGAATTGGAAGCGATATACATGTCTAAATGTGCCTAAATAGGAGAATGGATATATTAGGAAATAGTCATTCATTGATTCATCGAAAATTGATCGAGTGCCTGCACTATGCCAGTGCTGTTCTGGGTATCAGGTCTACATCAGTGAGTAAAACAAAAATAACTGCTTTTACAGAGCTTACATTTGAGAGAGAGTGTGTGGGGTGAGAAGAGATAGAAAACACACACACACACACACACACACACACACACACAGACACACACACACACACACACACAAGGAAAATATGACCTATAAGAGATGGTGAGGTTATGGAGAAGAACAAAGCCGAGAAGGAGAGGGGAGAGGGAAGTCTGTGGGTGGTCAGGAAGACCCCACTGTGTGGTGCCATCGAGCATGCTGTGGAGCGGTGAGGGAGCGAGCCATGCAGACATCTGGGGAGGCGTGTGAGGCTTTCAGCATGAACACATCGATGCCAAATCCCCGGCCTGTTTAAGAAACTGCTTTGGTGGGAGTGGGAGTGGGGGAAGGGGCTGCAGGTGCCGAGAGCCCACTTTGAAAACCACTGCTCTAACCCATTTAGGGGGCAAACATTTGACAAGCTCTGCCAATTATGCCTGGTGCCATTTTAAGCTTTATACATATTTTGTTACCTAACGTCGTCATCTTAAGTCTTCGTAAGTTATTTAGCCCCATGTCATAGATGAAGAAACGGAGTCACAAAGAGGATCACTCATGCCGGGTCAGTAAATTGTGCTGTGCTAATGCAAACCCAGGGCACCCAGCAGACTCTTAGCGACTAGGTCGGCTGCCTCCTGCCTTCGCTCTCCCAGTTTTCCTTCGAGCGCTGTAGGTCTTTCCCACCGTCCCAGGCTTCGCCTTGTGTCACCTCTGGCCTCATCACTCTTAGCACCTTGACTTTGGGATAGCCTTCTCCTCTGGAATCTGGGAAGAAATGAGATTGGACAGTTCCTCTTTGCCTCCGTCTCCTTATCCTTTCTATCTCTCCAGGATGATCACACCAGGCTATACAAGTCTACGCAAATTTCCTTAGTGAAGGGTTTGGGCAACTTCACAAGAGAATTTCACAAGTTGGACTTTCTCTTGAGTCTCAAACGAGAAAGAAAATTAATAAGATCAAAGCCCTTATAAAAAGAGAGTCCCCCTTAACACTTCCTGTTTTTGTAACCTGGGTCCTCTATGCTCCTCCTTTTAAGTGGAGTCTTGGATATTCTCTCTTTATTGTCTGGCGAAAGCTTCAAACTTGATTACATACTAATCACTAGTTTTCTTCTGGTTTATTAGTGGTGGTGGTGGTGCTGGTGTTGGTTTCCTCTCCCATCTACCACTCATATTTATGATGTTATTCTATTTCTATTATAAATTATAGGATGCACCTTGTGAAATGTAATTTTTATATTATACAAGAGTGAAAACGAAATGAAGGAGTGGACTCGAGGCAGCACCTGACGGGAGGACCTAACCTACAACATGACTCTTAACATCAAGTTGCCACGTTATGGGTGAAAAAGAGCCCCTTCTCATTTAAAAGTGTTTTTCCCTGTTATTTTGTATAATAAAAATATAAAACCCGAAACCACTATAATATTACATTGAACGTCAACTCTAATTGAAAAATTAAGAACTGAAAAATAAATTTAAAATGCAAAAATACTTTGGAGCTAAATATACATATAAAACGAGAGCTATTTAACATTAAATGTTTTCATTTTTCTATGGGTGGGTCTGTTAAAAATGAGAGAAAATTCAGTTTTGATCATTTCTGACTATTTGTTCATCTGACCAGACATTTTTGGCTGCCTGCTTTAATTTAGGCAGACACCATTTCTGCTGATCTTCTGATGCTGTTTCATCACGATGTTATATTAAAAAGTATTTAACTCCTAATGGTCGTCCGTGAAAGTATTATAATATTGAAAAGCACTGTAGGGGCAGTTAGCTTGAGGAAAGTATAAAGATGAAACTCCTCAGTGCCTCCCATTCTAGTTCTCATTACTCTTTGTCCTCGTGAAGCTTTGCTTTAGCCAAAATATTTCACTCTCTGTCCCCTGGTTCCACTTCATTTCTTTGATTTTCCAGACCTCCTCCTTCTTATCCCTTCTCTCAGCTGGACCCAACCACTAACCTCCACTTTTAAAACTATGCTCTAAGGGCCAGAATAAATCTACCTTTTCCTTTAAGCTTTCCCTGACTATACCCAGCTGTAGTGACATTAAACTCCACCAAATACATTCCTTTCCTCACTTGGTCGTTATCACTTACTAGGTGCAGTACGCAGAGCGATGACCCCACAAAGATGTCAGTGTCCTATTCCCAAGAACCTAGGAATATGTTTAGGCTATGTGGTAAGAAGAAATTAAGGTTGCAAATGGAATTAAAGTTGTAAATCAGGTGATCTTAAAGTAGTCAGGTTATACAGATGGGCCCAATGTAATCTTAAAAATGGAAGAACGAGGCAGAAGAGAGAACCAGAAAGATGCGGCGTAAGGACTCAATTTGACGTTGCTGACTTTGAAGGGTGCCTGAGCCAAGGGATGTGAATGACCTCCAGAAGCTGGAAAGTCAAGGAGACAGATACTCCCACTAGAGCCTCCAGAGAGAACACAGCTTTGCTGACACCTTGACTTTAGCCCAGTGAGATTCGCTTCCGACTTCCGGCCTCCATAACTGTAAGAGAATATCTCTGTTGTTTAAGCCACTCGATTTGCAGTCATTAGTTAACAGCAGCCGTAAGAAATGAATACTACCTGCATTGATGTGAATCTCCAAGATAAAACATTAATTTTAAATGTATTACAGAATTTTCATGTAAGAACAAAGAGCCAAGAACAGCCAATATCCTCCGACAGAAGAACGGAGTGCAGGGACTTGCTCCATAAAATGTCAAAAATGATGTAGTAATCACTTTTGTAGTCATTAAGACAATGTATCACTGTCACAAGGAAAAAGAAAGCATCATAGAGTAAAAGTAGATCCACGT
>NW_006438088.1:8122825-8144877 GCF_000325575.1 Pteropus alecto
GTGTAAACAAATCTGTGCTGCCAGTTGTATAAAAATAGAGCACATGCAGTTATGTGCATGGTACATAATACTCGATGATAGTACACGACTGTGTTGTTGGTTTATGTATTTACTACACTTTTTTATTGTTATTTTAGAGTATACTCTTTCTACTTATGTAAAAAAAAAGTCCCATTGGACCTCTGCATGTCCGTCTGTTTTGATCCTGGGAACGTCGTAATCTGTTAACCAGCACCACTGTTTCCGTGGGTCAAGATGCTCTGACTGCCATTCTGGTCTTGCTGTCTATTATGGTAGTTATGTCCAGAGCGACTCTGTCATTTAGGTGCCACTCCCTGGCTTCTGCCTTTCTAGAATCCTGTTCTCTCTATTGATACTAGAAGGCCAGTTTCAAGGCCACATCTCTTCAACATATAGAGGAAATGTGTCATTGCGTTTCTCAAAGATCCCGGTGCAAACTTCTTGTGCATTATTTATTCCCTTGGTGAAGCCAGTGTCCTCTAGGGCTTCCTGGGAGCTATAGTCAGATAACAGGTTCTTGGACCACATGTAATAAGTGTAATCTGTTTTTAACATTTTCACCTTCCTGAGTCCCTTTTAACATTTTCACCTTCCTGAGCCTTATAGTCCCTTCTTTGATATTCTAGCAATGTAGTTCTGGCATCTCAACCTCATTTACAAAAGGACATCTACATGGCCGAGCTTTAAGAGCCCATCTCGGCAGCATGCTACGATGACTCCAGATTTCCTTTCCAGGGGGCTAAACTCCAAGTCATAGGAGAGAGCTCCAAGGTCAGCCAGTCCTCCACTATGCAGACTTATATTCTGCCCTCTCACCACCACACTGGCCGGACTCTTAAGATACACTCCCACACATGTTCTTCCAGTTCTTGCCAGCACTTATTATTCTGGTCCTGTAATTGTTTTGATTCTATATGCTGTTTGCTCCTAGAGTAGGAAATGTATTTTCCCAGTAGTCCCTTGTTATTCCTTAGGCAATGAAGAATGTGAAAGCAGATCTTGGACAGAAAAAGGCGTGTCTCATAAGATGCCTGACTCAGGTGAAGTTTTTGCAAACCTCTCAGCCATTGTGAAATTTTTCTCTCTAACTAGAGAAAGGGCTACTGCTTCTGGCAGAAGATTCATGGGAACCTGGGGATTCAAGATATTTCAGTTTGTCCACCCAAATGTCACTCTCTCAGATGTCAGGATACAGTTTTCCTATCAGGACCTTGACTTTGGCACAGAAGACTTTTTGAGATCGTGCACTTATTCTCCTTTGTGGTTTTGCCACCTATACAATTAAATCTTGGGCCTGATTTCTCAGCATATATTGCCCTACGATTACAGGAAATGAGGCTCATTTTATTTTTCATTTCTCCCCTCTTTTTATTTACTTTTTTATCAAGGCATAACTTACATATTTTTTTTAAAGCACATACATATTAAGTGGAGAGCTCAATATATGTTTGCATGTGTATCTTATAACCACTATCTGATCAAGATACAGGCCATTTACAGCACTCCAGAAAGCTTCTTAATGCCTCTCCCCCAATCGACATTTCCTCCACAATTGTATCACTATTTGACCTCTTTCATCATAAATGTATTTTTCATATTCTTTAATTTCACATAAATGGATCCATGGTCTGTATCCTCGTTCTTCATTATATCTGTGAGATGCATTCATGTTGTGTGAAGTAGTAGTTCTTGTTCATTGCTGTTCAGCCTTCCATAGTATGTCATAATTCACTTATCCATTCTCCTACTGATGGACATTTGGGTTATTTTCAGTTGGTGCTATTATGATAAAACTGCTATGCACATTCTTACATGACTTTTGGTGGACATAAACACACATTTATTTTTGGAGGAGAATTTTCCAGGGGTAGAATTGTTTAGTTATTGGGCACATGCCCATGTAACTTTAGTTAAATATTGCCGAGAAGTTTTTCAAAGTGGTTGTCCTAATTTAAATGCCCCCAGGTTCTAACTGTGCCACATCCTTGCCAGGTACTTACTTTATATTGACGGCCCTTCTGATTAAGTCATTCTTGTGGGAGTGTAGTACTATCAAATTGTGGTTTTAATGTGCATTTCCTTAATGAATTACATTGGTCATTTTTTCACATGTATTTTGCCATTTGTTTATTCTCCTGATGAAAAGAATTTTGGAGGCAGTTTTTAAAACTTAGGCTATATGAGTTTTTTTTTTTTCTTATATATTTGTAAGAATTTGTGAGAATTCTTTATATATTCTGGATCTAAATACTTTGTTGAATACGTGCTCCAGGTTCTTGGCTTGCCTTTTACCTTTCAATAGTGTCTTTCGATGAACAGAAGTTTTTAATTCTAATGAAGTCCAATTATCAATTTTTTCTAATAGTTAGTGTTCTTTATGTTCTGCTAATCCCCAAATCATGAATATGTTCTCTTGTATTTTCTCCTAGAAGCTTTAATTATTTAACTATTTATATTTAGGCCCATGATTCATCTAGAATTAATTTGGGGGTATAGTATAAGTAGAGGTCAAAGTTCACTTTTCCCCATGGATATCCTGTGGATCCAGCACCAATTATTGAAGACACTGCCATGGAGGACTTTTTCTTTTTATAGTGGGCCTTGAATTGATAGTTGGATAACACGAGAATGTCATCTTTTTTTGTCAAGACTTAAAAGCAGTTAACAAAAGCCAAACCATTCTATAATTCTTATAATTACTATTGCCATCCATCCCAGCACCAAATTACCACATAACCCATGCTTTGCTTTCTACTTTCACCACATTCCAGTCCACTATAGATGATTGATATCTGTGAAACCACTGCTCCCAGAGATTAAAACCACTCGCATGCTACCAAAATGGGGCTCTTTTAGCTGCATAACCAGTAAGAGATCCAGGTTTAGAATCCTGTCATGAGGGTTTTCTTTCAATGGTCACTTCTGATAGCAATTTGCTTATTCTGGGTTTCCCCAGAAGCAGAGCCTGGGTCTGGGGTTGCAGGCAGGCAGTTTATTTGGAATGTTATTTCAGGAAGCAGAAATGAGGAGCCAAGGAAAGTGAACAAGGGAGGAAGAGAAAGGCAAACTAGACTGTGTTATTAGGCTGGTGCTTGTTCCCGCTGTGACCATCTGCAGACTTCTGTCAAAGGGACAAAATGAGAAGCCTTTCCCCTCCCTGCTGCTGTGCACTTCTGGGAGCATCGTGTTGGTACCAGCAGGTTCTGAAATCAAGTACTCAAAATCCCATTAGGTACTCTCTCTGGATCTGCTTGTTGCTCTACATCTGCTTTATTTCCAGCTCTGGGCAGTCCAATTTTCTTTGCTTTACAAATACGGGGTGGGAAATGACCATCTATTTTTTTTGTTTTCACATGTTTCCTGTTCACTGCAGCAGCCAGACTGAATCAGAAGCTGATGGTTCCAAGTCCAAATTCCCTGAAAAGGAAATGTGACTGGTTCAGCTTGGGTCAGGTATCTGGTGCTAATCTGTTGAATTTGAGCAAGTGGAGCAGGATCCTGTGGTTCCAACATAGGTGCTGAGAATGAAGCCCTGTGGGTTTAGTATGGGGCAGGGTCGTTGGCTTATAAGTTCAATAGACGCCCCCTTTGGAGGGAACACACTTTAAGGTATCCACTACATCAATCAAATCTATCAAAACCTTATTTTTATCTTTGGTGTAATGCTGAGAAAGTCTTTCGCCAACCTCACAATTATATAAACACACGTTTTATATTTTCTTCCAATATTTTTATGATTTTTTAATTCAAATACTTAATCCACCTGGAATCTATCTAGGTATAAGTCATGCAATAAGGACCCGACTTTTAAAAAAATGGTTAGTTGCCTTATCACCAGTTATTTAGTAATTCATCCTCTTCCCACTAATTCACAATACCAATTTTTTTTCATATATCAAATTCTTATACATACACACGTGTGTGTGTGTGTGTTGACTTTTAAAAAAATGGTTAGTCAGTTGCCTTATCATCAGTTACTTAGTAATTCATCCTTTTCCCACTAATTTACAATACCAATTTTTTTTCATGTATCAAATTCTTATACATACACACATGTGTGTGTGTGCGTGTGTGTGTGTGTGTGTAGACATAGTACTGTTTCTAGAGTTTTCTATTGGTTAGTTCATCTATCGTTCTTTTAATGATATATTTAATGCTTCAAAACGAATGTATGCTGTGAAAGCAAGTACTCCTATTGGTTTTAAGTTCATTTAGAGGAACAATTGAATGTCTGTGTGTGTGCATGTGCACGTGCATGCGTATCTTCATATTATCTAGTGCAGTTTTTTATGCATGCTGGATAATGATGATAATTATAGTTTATATGTAAGAACACATATGCATGATTAAATATAAAAATACATATTATTTTATAGTTTTCGATGTGCTTTCATAAAGTATTGTACATTATCCAGAAAAGAGCATATTGATATACTGATACATTTTTCTGTTTGATACAGTTTATATGATAAACTCATAGATTTTATTATCGTTCTAAATAGTTTCCCTTCTCACAAAAGGATTATGTATCCCTGCCCATTACAATTTGCGATGCCTCCTGTGGTGGGAGTACACATCCTTGCTCCTTTGATGTTGATCTTAACTGTATGGCTTGCTTTGGTTAGTGGCATGTAAGCAGATATGACTTACAGTATGTCTAAATAGGAGTGTTGATTATCATTATTGTTTTTGCCACCGTCTCTTTCTGTTCCCTTTGCTGTGAGAATAGCATGTCTCAGATATCGAAGGCACATGTAGCAGGAGAGGAGCTGCCATCAACCCATGGCTGATGAGCAACGTGAGTGAGAAATTTTGTTTTAAGCCACTGTGATTTGGGGGTTGTTACTGAAGCTTTACTAATAAAAGCTGACTAATATACCTATTGTGCTGACTGTTGGTAATCCCGTTTTGACTGCAGTTGTCAGTTGGGTTGATCTAGTTCAGATAGATATCTTTTTATAATAACCCAAATAGTTCTTTAACTCAGGAGTCTTTATAAATAGAGCAGAAAGGTTAATTAGAATAACTGAGACCTCACTATGGATGTGCACATCAATTTTACTCAGCAGTTATCTTAAATACAGTCAAGATAATATAAAGCTCTTAAGACATCTTTCAGGAAGGTCTAATAATGATGATAATTATAAAGATATCTTTGGCAAAAAGAGAGATACAGACTCAAGACCAACAGATATCTTAAGATCTGACACACATCCGAGGCAATACAGGGACAGTTATGCGTGCTCTGATATTAACAGGACTGTGATACTCTTGCCCTGTTTCTTTTAATGTCTTTCCACTGCTCTTTCTGTCACCATCTGGCTTCCCTAAAGTCTATTCTGTACTTTTCTCTTCTTCATTTTCTTCTGCATCTATGATCTCTGGTTTTTCATGCCTTCATTTTGCTCACGAGTTTGGTTTGTTCCTGGCTCCTTCTGGGATACTTTTTAAATCTCAGCTCCCAATACTAGTTGCCTCATCTATACTGTCCCATTTAAAATTCCTGAGAGGATGATTTTGTTTGACCCAGCTTAGTAATTAAAATAGTGTCCCCCCAAATTCATGTCCACTCAGTACCTCAGAATGTGACCTTATTTGGGATAAATGTTTTTGCAGATGTAATTAAGGTACAGATAGCGAGATGAGATCATCCCAGAGTAAGGTGAGCCCTAAATTCAATGATGACTGTCCTTACAAGAGACAAAAAAAGGAGAAGACATAGAGACACAGGGAAGTAAAAGTCATGTGAAGATGGGCATAGAAATTAGAGGACAGCTATAAGCCAAGGAATGCCAAGGATTGTCAGCCACCAGAAGCCAGGAGAGAGGCGTGGAATAGACTCCCGCTTCGGAGCCTCCAGAAGGAACCAACCCTGCCAGCACCTTGGTTTCAGACTTCTGGTTTCCAGAACTGTGAGAAAATAAACTTCTGTTGTTTTAAGTCATTTAGTTTGTAGAAATTTGTTATGGCAGCTATAGTAGTTCCCCTCCTCATCTGTAATTTCACTTTCTGTGGCTTCAGTTACCTGCAGGCAACCGCGGTCTGAAAATATTAAGTGGAAAATTCCAGAAATAAACAATTCATAAGTTTCAAATTGGGCACTGTTCTGAGGAGTGTGATGAACTCTCACGCTGTCCTTCTCCATCCCGCCTGGGAAGTGAATCACCCCTTTGTCCACAATCTCCAATGCTATACATGCTCCCCACCCATTAGTCACTTAATAGCCACCTTGGTTATCAGATCAAACACCACCATATAGCAGTGCTTGTGTTTAAGTAACCCTTATTTTACTTAAGAATGACCCCAAAACACAAGAGTAGTGATGCTGGCAATTCAGATATGCTAAAGAGAAGCCATACAGGGCTTCCTTTAAATAAAAAGGTATGTGTAAGAAAAACATAGTATTTATGGAGTTTGGTACTATTCTCAGTTTCAAGCATCCTCTGGGAATCTTAGGGACCCTGCACATAAGGGGGCACTACTGTATAGGAAACTAATACTTCCAACTCATCTCTGATGGCATTTAATGTTCATAGGACATTTGTTAGGCTATAGATTGCCCACCCTTTAGTCATGTGCTTAGAGCTGGATCATCGGCAGGGCTGTGGACAGGGTGATTTCTTTTGAAAAGACAGTGAACATGAGAAACATGTAACTTGACATGTCAAAAACAATTTAATGCTTGGCTGCCAGGCATCCATAATTCTTCCTTTATGGATCAAAATGTCTCACCTGATGTCATTCAGCGCTTCTACATAGAACTGCCTATGTCCAATGGGATGAATATCTGGAGATGCCACACAGGCATTTCAAAATTTATTTGTCATCAGAACCCACATTTTTCTGGGCAATGTCCATTTCTTCTTTCTTTAATTGAAATCCAGCTTGGTGTTACATCTTTGCTATTCAGTATCCTATAGATGAAATGGAAGTTTTCAAATTTGAGTGTGATCTGCTTTAAAAGGACAAACACTGCTGGAGACCCTAAGTCTTGACTTAAATCATTTCAACAATGCTACTTTAAATATAAAAATAAAACTGTAGGTATAAACCAATAAAGCGGAGTTGGCAAAGTTTTTCTCAAAGGATCAGATAGCAAATATTTTAGGCTTTGTGGGCCATATTCTCTGTTATAACTATTATAGTATGAAAGCAGCTATAGGCAGTATATAAATGAATGCATGTGGCTGCTCCTCAAATTTATTTATTGGGGATGCTGAAATTTGAATCTCTATAACTTTGACATGATGAAACATTCTCCTTCTTTTAATTCCCCCCCTAACTATTTAAAAATATAAAAAATATTCTTTGCTAATGGGCTGTATAAAAATAGGCAGTGGAACATATTTGGCTCATGGGCCATAGTTTGCAGATCCTTGTCATAGAAAATGCTTGATGTTCCTCGTTCACTCAGTCACCCCTTATTTTGGTAATTGGACCCTAATTTTATTTTGGGAACCTTTTCTCTACCCCCACCTCTCATTGGAAACTGTCAGTGTATGCTTCAAGTTGTACTGTAGGAACATGTGGCCTTGGTTACAGTGACTGGTTCAGTCAGACTGAATACTACAGTTGTATGGCGGTCTCCATTCTTTCCTCTTTCCATAGGACCTTATAGCAATGAGGCAGATGTGAGCCTGGAGACGCCAGAGGCTACCACATGAATCTTAAGAATGAAGCTGACACAGCAGGAGGCCGAGCCAAGAAGCTAAGAGAAACTGAATTTTGATTACATTTTTGGATCTTCTGGATCAAGCCACTCATGACACTAAACAACCCCAAGCTTTTCCACTACATAAATAAATAAATTTCCTTGTTAGTGAGTTTGAGTTTGGGTTCTCTGTCATAACAGGATACTGAGGTGAAACTCTTACCTCTAAAGTTTATTATAACTATAAAACAAAAAATTTAAAATTAGATGCCAATGTAACTACTAAACCAGAAAAGTTCAAATCAACAATGTTATTTTTTGTTTTACTGAAACTAAATTCCTTTTCCTAATGTGAATATGGCGTTGGCTAACATGTGAGTTGTTCTGAGTTTTGCATACCTGCGTGCCCTACACATATGGTGTGTGCTGTGCATTGAATTATGTCTTCATTGCTTTTCTCTATTTGAACTATTGCAAAATCTTCATTCACAGAGCTTGCTGTGAGAACTTTCAGCCTTCTCTTGGCATAAATATTTAATTTACATAAGTCTACCTCTATACTTTCCTTAGTCGCTAAAACAAAGATCATCATTGTGCTTGCCTTTCAAATTATATTGATGCCAAATTTAAATCTCATTTTATTAAATTACTTAAGCCAAAGACTTTGATCTATGAAAATATATTTCAATTATTAATTGAAAAGAGAAGTTTTATGTTTTTAATAGGACATGAATTCAGCTGTGGTGATTGTGTCAATTTGCCATTGAGACATAACAACTCTCAATAATTAGGCAAGCCTGTGATGTCTATACCTACATTATTCATTTTTGGCCCTGACTCTACACCTTTCACTGACTCCCACCTGTGTCTCATAATTCCTCTTACTGGTGTGATCTGTTACTTCTGTTAGGGATATTTAATTAATTGAACAATTTTTTAGAGTCTTGTTTACAATTGTGCAGAAAGTCTCCATACTGTTGTTTAGTTTGAATACTATAATCTGTACATGTACTGTTTATTTTAAGTAGGAATGGTGAATTAGTCACCTATTGGTTCAAAAATCTGGTAAGATCTCAAAAACTGTGGCTTATAACATGAAGCATTTATATTCTTGTTCACAGGTCTGAGGGTTAGCAGACTACAGGTCAGCTTGGCTTGGTTCTTGTAGGACAGCCCATGGCCCGGACTGAAGGGAAAGGAAGTAGCTGGCGTATGCTCTCTTAATGGCAGTCGCAGGAGTGCTGACGACTGAGCCAAAGGATGTAAGAATATTTAAATCCTTTGTGCATGTCATGTTCACTGACATCCCATTGACCAGAGTAAGTCACATGGTGCAACATCAAGAGAATGGGGGAATACACCCACCCACTCTAGCATGCCGTAGGTTTACATGGCTGAGGGACGGAGGGAAGAATTGTGAGCAATCCAATCTAGTACATATGGCTTCACTTTGTATGAACTCTGTCTCTGCTCCTCCAAACCTCTGATCTCAATTTCTATTGCTAATATGCCCCGTGGGAGTGAGAGGGCTTTCTATAGCTAGTTTGCATTTGAAAGAAAGAATGGTTTCCAGATAGCTTATTGGCCATAAATCCAGTAGCTGTTGCAGCTGAGTTACCTTTTTGGCTCAACCTTCTGACTTCTTCGTTGATTTATTTTTATGATAAAATATTTTAAATATAGTAAGCTTCAATTTTGTGTTTTAATGTAATTTAAAAAATGTACATAATTCTATCATATGATGTATACTTTATATAAAGTAACTAGTAAGAGTTAAAGGGTCTCATTCACTAACATGGTACTGGACATATAGCATATGCTTAATAAATATCTGTTGATTGAAGTGCATCATTTTCTTATTCACTAAACTAATGATTATTACTGATCCACAGATAGTAACTTGTACCTGAATAGACATTTTCTTTTTAAATATAATGATGTGTGTGTATATATATATATATATGTATATGTATATATACACACACACACACACACTCAATATTCTCCAACTTTATTAGTGTCTGTTACCCACACCTAAAAGTTTTTTTATATAATTTGATGCATAAACAAGTGATAAGTTAAGTAGGTATTTGCTCTTTTCAGGAAAAATACAGATTGTTGGTTGCTGTTTTTTTCAGATTTGTTTTTAAAATTATTACTTTACATATGCTTTTAATATGCTAAGGGTCCTTAGAAGAACATCTAGTTAGAAATGTGTATCAACATAGGCAAAATCTAATTTTCAAGTTTATAAATATCAGTCAGTGAAAATGCCATTTAAAGTTACTTTTAAAAGCATTTAAAATTAAAATTATGTATGATATAGATATAAAAGGATTATAAGGCATGAGAAAGGTAGTAAAAAAGAGTAAGTGCTATTTGAAAGATTATTTCCTTCTTAGAAGGAAGTAAGTTAATTCCTAGAGTTGATTTTATGAAAACTAGAGTTCAGGCTATTTCCTTTGCTTTCTTATGGGAAACATTTATTATAGCTTAAACATGTACGAATGTCTTAAGTTATAATCATCTTGCCAGAGATACTTAAGAAAAGAAGGAAACTAATATTCATGAAATCTCTACTCTATGCCTGGTAAGGTGCTAGAAGCAAAGACTTGTTGAGAGGAGAAATATTCTCATTTCAGGAACTAGGCTTAGAAAGTTTAAGTGACAGTTTTTTGGCTCTAAAATCATGTTCTTTGGCGTGAGCCAACCCCTCCCCGCTCCCCCAAAAAACCTGTTCATTTGATAGTGTAGTAAACTGGCATGAACTCCACTTGCAAGTTCAATAATTACAGTGTAGTAAAACCAAGTTTTATTTAGAGAGAAATAAACAACAACTATGTACATGTGTTTTGCAATAGGCAAATCACAGTGGTCCAAAGTCCTACAGTGGGTATTCCCCAATGCCACATAAGAGGCCCTCAGGAATGGTTCAAATATACTCTACCCCTAGATGCTCCCCAGTCTCCGGCTTGCGTTGACACGTTGACTCCTCCTGGCTGGAATTTCTCTTTGTGGCCATTCCTGCAGTATCTGCAGCACTGACCTATCCCTAGCCTCTAAATCCACTTCCTCTTCTGGTGATATCCTGTTTTTCTCATGCTTCTAAACCCACTTTTCTAGTCTGGTGACACCTCCAGACATTATTCTTTGACATTTTTTCTTCTATTCTTTTTTTTTAATAAACAACTTTATTTGGAATTTATTTTTCATTGTTGCATTTTTTGATTTTTCCTTTCATAGGAGCATGTGAAAGGAAGCATTTCATACAGATTTCAAGTTCTAAAATAATGTAAGGAATTATGATAAACAACTTATATACTATCAAATTATAAATTGTACAGATTGCAGGAAGTTTATTTCCCTAGAACTTCATATTTTAAAATTTCAGAATGATACATTGTTTAAAAAACTTTTTATTTTGGATGTTGTCAAATAATCCATAATCCATAAGGTCAGAAAGAATAATGTAACAAACCCACATGTACTTATCCCTCAGCTTCAACAATTAACAGTGCTTAGGCATGAAGAACACTTGACCGTGTCATGTAACTAAAAGGTAAAGGAAATCCAATAAAGATATTCTTGTTATTAAAAGACATCCAAATAATACAAGATTGTATAAAGTACAAATGGAATACCCATATTTCCAATCATTTGTTAGTAATCCTTTTAGTAAGGATGCTGTATCAGTCAGGGCTTATAAAGTCACACAGTGTCAATTTAATGAACGATGGATAAAAATTCTGGTCATTTGCTTACTGGACATGGCTCTGACATATCAGTTACACAGAAAAATCCTATCTTTTCCAAGTAAAGCCCTTTAGCTGTTACTCTATTTTAGATGATCATAATTTGTTTTTTTGATAGAAACGGATTACAAATTTTACAAGTTTCTGTAATTGTTTTCATAGCCACAGAGGGAAATAAAAACATGCATAAATATCTAAATAAATGACTATACCAGTGTCATGGGGTGTTTGTATTCTAATGATGCTTTGGGTGAGGGATTACAAATGTGAGAAAAAGAAACCTTATTATCTCCTGGTTAGGTTCAAGGACACCGTCTTTCTGGATGAAAGGTGATTCTGATATACACATTTAGTACATTTCTTGATTTATAAGAAGGCATCCAAATTCCTTCTAAATTAGACAGGAGTTATCTCTTTCACCAAATACTTATCCCAAATAAGAGGATCCTTTTTCTGAGTATCAATTATAAACATTTAATAAGTGTTTGTTGTCTTTACAATCTGCTGCTTGTCTCAAAGAATTTATAATCTACCTAAGGAGAAAAGCAATTCCCATAAATATAAAAGCTGCCAAATGAGAGCTACAGATAAGAAGAGTAAGCATTGCAAGACTTTATAGACAGGAAGGATGACCATGGACTCTGGGGTTCTGAGGAAGTTGAGACCTGTGTAGGCCTTGGAAACCAGTGTTGACCACAGGTCCTCCACCACCCAATCTAACATTCTGCTCTGGCGAGCATGAAACGACACACCAAAGATGTGAGGAGCACAGTGGGGCCGCCATTCTGGAGGAACAAGATCATCAGTATACTCTTTCTCTGGTGCTGAGTCGTCTTCTCTCTCCCTTGAAAAATTTTCTTCTTGGCCCATGACTTCACTCTGAGATCCCTGAGCTTACGAGAAAAGAGGGGTTGGCTGTGCTCTGCGCCTAAGGAGGAGACATGCTTGTGCTTTCTGTCTTCTTTAGCCCAACTCACAGAGTAGGAATAAATGTCAGGTAGAAACGCTGGTCATAGGAATAACAAATGTGCTGTGTCATATCCCTAGAGATCCTTACGCTATGCTGAGGCAGTATGTATAGCAATTAAAAAAGATAGCTAAGGGCTGCATTTGGGGATAAAAAAATGTTGTCTCTATAATAACTGTTCCAAGTATAGCAGTAAGAGTTGGGAGAGGTTCAGAAGACTTCAACAGAGCTAAACGCACAATTTGGAAAAATACCAGGTTGCTCCAGGATTAAGTTGACGGCATTCGGTGCTCAGGATACCTGGGATCAGAGGTTTCTGTGCTTCTAGGTGCTTCACACATGTTCATGGTAATGAACACCTCGTGATGCGGTAGCTCCATTATAACAGGCTAGAGAAGTTAATTTGCCCACATTTATGAAACTATTCAACACTTGTCAGGATGTGAACATATGTTCATGGATTGCACTAACATTTTTTAATGCATTTGAAGAATAACAACCTGAGAGTCAAATGAACAGTTCCAGACAGCTCCAATGCTCCAGTTTACTAACTTAGCTAAATTCGAATGTGTACGGGGATGCGGATGAATTAATGTTACCTCTCTAGTAACATATTTGCATTTATAATTGGCATTAGGATATGTCTCAATCCAATTTAAAAAACAACATAAACTTTCATTTAAAGCCACAATTGAAAACTTACTCCAAAGCTTCTTTTTTTTTTTAAGGCGAGGCAACCGTTGGTTGACCTCACAGATTGCGAGGAACTTGTCAGCTTACGATCCCTTATTTATTTATTTTTTAAAATTTTTTACACCTACAGCACCTGGTCTTCCTAGGTAGTGTCCCATCCAAGTACTAACCAGGCTTAGCTTCCGAGATCAGATGGGATCGGGCTTGTTCAGGGTGGCATGGCTGTAGACCACAGCTTCTTTAATAGAAATTCCTAAAGCATAGATGCTCTGGCTCAAATGTGATGGGGTGGGGGAGGTGGTAGACTTATAAGGTCTTTTCTTCCTCCACTTTTTCCCCCAAGGTAGACCCTGAGCAACCCCAGTAAAACTCTGTGTTCTAAATTATACATGTGATGACTGACCATTAACTTAATCCCAGGGGAATGAGAAATCTGAACTGGAAGATCTAAAGAGATCTTCAAGTAGCACCCACAGGTAGACACCAAACCCTTTCATGGCAGCTAACCCTTGCCTATACCTCAGAAGTTTCCTTCCTTTTGAAGAGATTGACCTAATCTAGATAGCAGGAATTTTCCTTCAGTTTAAAATCTAATTATGTCATTTTGATTATAAAAATTAGAAATAACTAAGACATATCTCTAATATTCACATCATCTCATGGGTAGGGGATTGGGGAAGGGAGTGGTCGAGCTTGGATAATATATTTGTTTTTGAGAGTTGCGCATATTTACTTCATCTACCCCACCCCACTCCCAAAATGAAAAACATTATGTAATTGTTTTGTTGTGATCTCAACTTCATAATGAAAAATGTTTTTAAACATTTTCAGGAAAGGAGAACTGAAAAGACGACTCTACTATATATCCACAAGTTAGAATTTCATTGGTATTCTTTAAATTATATATTTATTCTCTACGAAAATACAACTTTAAAAATGTTTACTTTTTCTTTTTCATTAAATTGATCCCAGTAATAATCACAGGGAAGTGAGATTCACATTGCACATCATGTAAATCAATTTCTCAGGTATTCCTAATGCAATTAGGTGCTTTACAGTCTCTAGGAAAATATATTACTAATGTCGGAGGTCAACCTGTTCTCCTCAGCATATTACTTTTGTAAGTCATAAATGTGTTTGCCTACAAGCAACTGAAAGCCCAAGGAGGAGAGGCTTAAACCAGTAAGGGATTTACTTGCTTTGAACAATAAGCTATCCGGAGACAAGCTTCCAAAGCTGGGATGATGGCTTGGCAACATCTTCATGGGGCTCTCATTTTTGTGGTTGAAAGATAGCTTCACTTTGGGCATCATGTTAGTGTTAGTGTTAGGGAAGGAAGAAGAAGAGGAAAGGCAAAATGTAAAGGAAGTTGGCAGCCAGGTATTTGTTTATTTGTTTGTTTGTTTATATTTATTCATTTATTTATTTATTTATTTATTTATGCAACCCTTGGTTGACCTCACCGATTGCAAGGAACTTGTCAGCTTACAATCCTTTTTTTTTTTTTTTTTATGCCTACATGTAGCACCTCATCTTCCTAAGTGGTCCCCCATCCAAGTACTAACCAGGCCCAACCCTGCTTAGCTTCCAAGATCAGACGAGATCGGGCTTGGGCAGCCAGGTCTTTTAAAAAACTTTTCTAGAAGCCTCAAGCAGAGACTTCTGCTTACACTGTTTTGGCCAGAACTAGTCATATGGCTGTCCCAATTCCATTCAACGAGTCTAGGAAAGCAAGTATCTCATTTTCCAACCTGCCTACTAGCAGAGGAGGCTGGTTGGTGAGGTGAGATGGGTTGCGAGAAAGCCAGTGTATGCTAACTGGGAATCTCTCTCTCTGAGAATTCCTTGTCATGTGGAACTATTTTCAACAAACAAAAAGTGTTCAGTTCAGAAGTTCTAGTTTAAGAATGCAATGTCCTCACCACTTATTTCCTCTTTAAAATGATAGATTTGGGCTGTCCTGTCTCTAAATAGCTACTTATTGTAGCTTGTGTTTTGAGAACAGCATATCTAAGATCAAATGTCAGAATGAAGGGAAACATCTTGTGACCTTTTTGGTTTTAGTCATTTGGGATGTATTTATTGCCAGAACAGACAGTTCAGTATTTTAAAATATTTTGGTGTTTATTTGTTCAAGACCAAGACAGAACCATCATGAATAATGAATATGTAAAAAGAGAGCCAAACGATGAGATATACACTTTTGAAATTTACTTGAGTCTGCTGAACTAAGGCAGTTCCCATTAAAAAACTAATATCACTTTCTTTGGCAGCAAAAATTTTGTTAATTTACATGGATGAAGTTCTTAAACTCTATTAAAGACAGCTAAACATTATTGATCATTAAAATATCTAATCTGAGTAGCAGATCCTTCTATAATTCTAGTCATCAGATTATTGCAACTTGGAGCTTTAAAAATATTTTTTACAATTAGAATAAAATACTCTCAGAGAAACTGTAAAACTAGAGAAAATCCCTTTATACATTCACTATTACAAATAATTAACATTTGATGTATTTGTTTATGAATAGTAAATAATAGCCAGTATTAATTGAATACATAGTTTATGCCAATAATTTTAAGTGTATTATGTAACTTAATACTCTCAAAAACTCTAGGAGCTAGGTACAGTTTTACCCCCGTGTTGACAGATTAAGATAGTTATGGTTAAGTAACTTGCCCAAAGTCACATGGTAAATAAGTAGCACAGTTGGAATATGAAATCTGAACGTCTTCAAAACTTCATAACTCTCAGGACCGGAACAGGCAGGGTCCGGTATCTAGGAGGCCAGAACAGAAAGATTCCAGGGCTTGCCAGTGCTTTTCTGTCCTTTTATCACATGATTCAAGATTCTGACTTCCAGGAAAGACTGATGGTTCAGCTGTCCATCTCTAGCCTAGATCCAAGAGCCACCTTGGTTCTTGTTCTTCCTGGGGGCTGAAATTTCATGTCTCCTTAGATTTTGTGAGCCCCTCTGTAGCATTCAATAACTTTTTGCCTAATTTCCAGAGTATTTCTGATGCTTCCTAACAAAGAACACTGATACAACTGAGTTTTGACTTAACTAGGAAATCTCAAAAATTTTTTTTCCATGGGAAAATATACTGAGTTTCCAACAAGAAACCTATAGATGAACTTAAAAACAATCCATTAGAAAGTCAGATATTATGTTCCTTCTATTCTAATCAACTTTTTTATGAAAGGTCTTTTTCTTAGTACTATTTGGTCATTTTGTTATGGTAAATTATGTACATAGGGCCCTAATTTGTTGACCCTAAAATTGTGTACATTTAGTCATTTCTATTTGGCAGGGACCTTGCCTATTTTACATAATAGCTAATACATTGTTTATGCTCAGTAAAAATTCTTCATACGCTTTCATTTGTTTTAGATAAACAAGTTCTAGTAAGTTTCTTCATGTGTAAAAACTTCAAGCAAAACCAAGTGAAAGGCTCCTTTTAACTCCTCCCAATCCTCCTCCCCTCTCTGGAAATGAACTCAATTATCAGTTGGAAGTGGACCCTTCCAGTTTTTTCTATGCATTTACTTATATCCATGTCCACATATAGAAATATAGAGGTTTGTGTTGTGTGTTTTATTTTTAAAAACTTAAATATGCTCATGAATGAAAGTGATTTGCTTGTTTCACATAACAATATGTCTTAGAGTTCTTTTCCATGTCAGTACGAATAGATCCATCTTATTCTTTTAAACTACTGCCAGTTATTCCATGCTATGGATCTACAATGGATTATTTAACTATTCCTCCTCTGATGGACAATTAAGTTGTTTGTAATTGGTTACTATTATAATGAAGCTGTGGTGGATATTCTTCTATTTATTTATTTTTAATATTTTTATTTATTGTGGTGGTGGATATTCTTATACATTTCTCCTTGTGCACATGTGCCAGTATTTCTCTAGGGTAGATGTTTAGCAGTCAGTTTCTTGAGTTAAAGTATTTGTGCTTTAAAAATTTTAAGAGTAAAATGTGAACTCATAGCCAAGTACATGATTGTATACCACTAGTTCCTTGTGATCACACCAATCTTTTGTTTCTCAACAGTTACCGTTGCAGAAAATCATGTTTACATCCCTGCTTTCGATTTCTCTCTCTCACACTTCCGTTCCTTTAAACGACTCATATTAAAGAGGAATTTTTGGTTGCAAGTAATAGAAAACCTAAACAAATCAGCTTAGACAGAAAAGGTAACTAATTGGTTCATGTAACCAAACTATGGGGAAGGGCCGGGTCTAGCTGTATCTCAGAATAACAAGCACTGGACGCCAGAACACTGCTGGGACTCATTTTGCTCCTCAGTTTCACTCTTTTACTGCAGAACTTCTTTCTTTAAGAGTTCTCTATATTTTGAAATATATGAAATATATTCGTTAGATATATGCTTTGCAAATATTTCAACCCATCCATATCTTATCTTTGAATTCTCTTATCAATATCCTTCAAAGAGCAGAAGTTTTAAATATTGATTAAGTCCAATTTATTAATATTTTTCTTCTTTGAATTCTGATTTTGGTGTCTGGCTAAGAAATCTTTGCCTAACCCGATGTCCCAGAGGTTTTGTTCTATGTTGTTTTCTAGAAAGTTTGTAGTTTTAGGTTTTACGTTTAGGTCAGTGATCAATTTTGAGTTAATTTTTTGTATATGGTGCAAGGTAAATATGGAAGCTTACTATTAATATTTTTTTTGTATATGGATATCTGATTATTCCAGTGCCATTTGTTAAGAAATGATCCTTTCTCCACTAAATTGCCTTTGCACTTTTGTTGAAAATCAGTTGTCCATTTCTGTGTTGCTCTATTTCTGCCCTCCCTATTCCGTTCCACTTCAATACCACACTGTCTGGAATATTGTACCTTTATAGTTAAGTGTTGAAATCAGGTAGAGTTAGCTCTCCAAATTTGTTCTGCTTTTTCAGAATTATTTCGGCTATGTCAGGTATTGGAGTTCTCTTGTAAATTTTAGAGACAACTTGTCAATTATGACAAAAACACCTGCTGGGATTTTTTTTAGGTAGACTCTTTTAACTGAGAAAAATTCATATCACATAAAATTTATTTTAGGCATTCCAAAGTGTATAATAAGAGGCTTTTAGTATAGTCACAAGGTTGTGCAACTATCACCACAATTTAATTCCATATTTTTATCACCTCAAAAAGAAACCTTGTATCCATTAGTAATCGCTTCTCATTACCCTGCCACCCCTTCCTTTCTATGGATTTTTATGGAATTTCATATAAGTGAAATCGTACAATATTTGTCTTTTGGTGTCTAACTTCTTTCATCTGGCATAATGTGTTCAAGGTTCATTCATGTTGTAGCATGTATCACCTGCTGGGATTTTGATTTGGATTGCACTGAATTCATATATTAATTTGGGGGGATTTGGCATCTTAACAATATTAAGTGTTCGGACCCATAACAAGGTATCTGTCCATTTATTTAGGTCTTCTTTAATTTCTCTCAGCAGCGTTTTGTGGTTTTTAGTGTAGAAGCCTTCCACATATTTTGTCAGATTTCTCTGAAAATATTTTACATGTTTTTGATGCTATTGTACATTTTTAAAATTTCAGTATCCAATTCCTTGTTGTTGATATATAGAAATACAATTGACTTTTATGTTAATTTTTAAAAAAATTTTCTCCATTGTCTTTATGCTTCCTATTTCTTTTATTTCCTCTTTAATCTTAATTATTTTCTATCTTCTTCTTACTCTGGTTTTGATTTGGTTTTCTTTTTCTAATTTTTTAAGGCAGAAACTGGATCAATGATTTGATTCCTTTTCTTTTTTTAATACAGTGCTAGTACTATGAATTTCCCACTAAATTGTGTTTTAATTTTCATTCAGTTAAAAATATTTTTCAATTTCCCCTTTGATTTCTTCTTTTACCCATGGATTATTTATAAGTGTGTTAGTTTGTTTCCAAATAGTTGAGTATTTTGCAGAGATCTTTCTGTTATTGATTTCTAATTTAATTCTGTTGTGATCAGAGTACATACTTTGTGTGACTTGAATCCTTTTAAATTCACTAACACTTATTTTGTGGCTGAGAATATGGTTTGTTTTAGTAAATGTTCCATGTGCAATTGAAAAATTATGTTTTCTTCTGGTGTTAGGTGAAGTTATGTATAAATGCCTATTAGATCAAATTGATAGTGCTGTTCAATTATTTTGTATCTTTATTGATTTTCTGTCTGTTTGTATTATCAATTATTGAGAGAGGTATATGGAAATCTCTGACTATAATTATGGATATGTCTGTTTCTCCATACAGTTCTATCAGTTTTTGCTCCATGTATTATGAAGCTCTGTTATAAAGAGAATAGACATTTAAGGTATCATGTCCTTTTGATGAATTAATCCATTTGTTATTATAAAATAACCTTCGTTTTTTCTAGTACTATTTAAAGTATTTTCTTTTAGACAGCATAGAGTTGGTTCTTGCTTTATTATTATTTTTTTAAATCCACTTGACAGTCTCTCCCTATTTTGGGGATGTTTAGATTATACATTTAAGGTGATTGTTGACATGCTTGCTTTAAGTCTATCATCTTGCTGTTTATTTTTCCTTTGTTTCATCTGTTCTTTGTTCCTCTCTTGCACGCGCACCATTTTAAAGTTTGAGTATTTATGATTCCATTTTATCCCCATTAATGGCTTAATAGATATAACACTTTGTTTTATTACTTTTGTGGTCGCTTCTGGGTTTATAGTAAACATTTTTAACTTATCAGTCTGCCTTCAAGTGATATATCACTTCACATTTTTTAAGTAACTTTAAAAGTATACTCCCATTTGTCCATTCCTAGCCTTTATACTATTGGTGTTATATATTTTATTTTATTAAAATAAATTTTTTGTGTATGTGTGTCATACATTTTAATTATACATGTTATTTTTTTAAATTTCATTTTTCATGTGTTATTAACTCTGTAACACATTGTTATTACATTTTTTAAACATTTAATTATTATTTTAAAAGATTTAAATAATGACAGAAAAATTATATAATTTACCCGTGTAGTTACTATCCCCAGTGTTCTTTATTCCTTTGTTTCGATCTATATTCCCATCTGGTATCATTTTTCTTCTGCCCAAATGACTTCCTTTAATATTTCTTAAAGCATAGGTCTGCTGGTGATGAATTCTTTCAACATTTGTATGTCTCAATAACACCAAAGTTTGTGGTTAAAATTATTTAGTCTTTTTAATTAGTCTTTTAAAATTTAGTTCGAAGAGTTTATATAGCTCACTTAGTGACAACGATTATTTTGCCATTCAGGATTAGTTAACAATTTATTATGGGTTCTAATGTGGAGTGTATACTTATTTATGTTTATATTTGTATTTTTCAGCATAATAATGTCTTATTTTTCACTTGGAATTTTTTCATTTGTTTTAGTGCCTTCAATGGGCCAGGCTCTGTTCCTGGGTAAAAGGCCTGTTGTAGAGCACAGGGAACAAACACCACCAGTTTCTGGCCCTCGTGGAGTCTCTGTAATCCAGCTACGGAATCTCACGTTCAATGCATCCAGCTCCCAATCACCATTTTATAATAATTATGCCTAGATTCTCCCAAGATAACATTTTCCGTTTACATGCTGGGAAACCTGTATGAAGTTATTTTCAACGTTTCCCCATTCTCTTCTTAAAATTTGGAATTATTTAATTGTTATTTCAGTATTCATATAAACTCTTTTGAATTCCTAAGGTGAAAAGTTCTTGAACAAAAAACATCAGAAAAACAGAAACATGTCAATATTCGCAGCCTTCTGATATGTCGTAGTGATTATCTAGTCCAGTCTGTTCTGAGCCATCAGCTGACAGCTCTAGGTCTTCATGGAACTTTATTTTAGCAGAGCAGCTCATGGTTGTTAATCTGACTTACCGTCAGAATTTCAGAAACTCTAAAGAGTTTATATAGCTCACTTAGGGACGATTATTTTGCCAAATGGATTACCTAGTACTAATTAAATAAGTGAAAGTTATTTGAAAATATATATTAAGCAATCCAGTTTGCTCATGTTACCTATCAGAAGTAAATATACAGCTTTGTTTTACATTCACTCAGTTAGCTAATACAATTTTTAAAACGTTTTATTAAAATATAAAAGCATCAACACTAAGCATATTATAAAACTTTTTTAAAAATGTTCCATTAAAAATGGAGATTTTATTTTAAAAGTCCATTTCATTGCTGGATTATGGGTACCTATGGCTCAGGGCACTGGGTGAGTGAGAACTCTGACCTCAGGTCTGGAAGCCAGACTGGAAATGCAGGACTGGATAGAATTAGGGCTGGACAAGAACAGGACAGAGTTAAAAGATACAGAATTTTGTAATAGAGCAATCAAAATGGAAAAATGAAATAGGCTACTGTGTGAAGCAGCGAGTTTAACTAGACGTGTTCAGGAGAAGCTGGGCAATAAGAAATGTCATCGGATACAACGGCATTAAGGAAGTGTGACTTCTGAGATCCCTCCCCATTTTAAGATTCTTTTATTTTAGTGGTACTACATGTTATAAACAAAAGCTAGAAATAATACAAATGTCCAACATCAAGGAATATACTATACAATGATTTATGTGCATTTTAGAATATATAAATTTACAAGTCTACAGGCTAAATCATTAATGACAAGTTCTGCAAAAATAATCTTTAAAAAGCAACCAAAATCACAAGTTTATATTGATCGTAGTAGTATAAAATATATTTATTAAGTATTATTTAAAGAGACTATGAAGTAATAAAAATTGATAACTAGGTGGGTTCGTTGATCTTAAATAACATCCTTTAGAGTCTTAGAAATTTCATTTTAAAGGAGAATCTATGTATTTTCTTTGACAAACCCTCATTTAGTGCCCAGGTATAAACTAAGGATTAACTCATTAATCTTTCCAACCATGCTAAGAAGTATTATTATTACTATACGTTTTAAGCAAAA
>NW_006438088.1:8145079-8161374 GCF_000325575.1 Pteropus alecto
TCTCCTTGTCTCTCTCTCTCACACACACACATACACACACACACACACAGACACACCTGCCTCTAGAGAAGGGAACTGGGATTCAAGATGAGTTTAATACTTTTTTTGTACTATGTAATTAAAAAAAAAAAAAAAAACATTCACATGAATTACTTTAAAATATTGTATGAAAAATAAAAAACCTTTGGTTCTGAATTTGAAGTCCAGGAAAAGGGTCTAGTAGCATAACCAGAAGTCAGTGCCTGAGATGGGTGAAACCACATACTTGAGCAAAGTTGTAAGGTTCAAATGACAATTGAAGATGCAGACAATGAAACTAGCAACTAGATAATGAAACAGATTAGGATGAAATAAGAAGTTTTAATTAAATGAAAAGTCAAAAATCAGAAAGGAGAACAATTTCTAGGCAAATGCTATATTAGACTTATAACCCCTGGGTGGTCGGACCTAAAGATGGTTAGGAATTTCACAACCACCAAAAAAGCAGAGCGTCAAAAGGGCTGGAAGTCGATATTTGTAAAGCGTTTCATTTAGAAGCAGCAAACCTTCAGTCCTTAAACTGGTTCCCAGTGGAGACCCAGGAAACCTTTGCTCTTTTCTTATTGAGGCAAATGGCCATCCTCACTTGGCAGACACAGGCCTTGCAAGGGAGAACGAGTCCCAAAGCATGTTCACAGGGAACACCCTTCATCATCCATCCACTCCCCGGATGGGTACTGAGCACCTACTGTGGACCATCAACATTTTAACAGGCAAGAGTTAGCATATTTCAAAATATAGGAAAAAGAGTGCTAGTCTGTCTAACTCGTTTTATAAGCAATCTGATCCTTGGGTTTCTAAGTAGATATTATAACAGTACCATCTGGCTTACCTGTCATTTGTGGCCTAGCAAACATCATAGATGGATGTGTTAGTTTCCTGTTGCCACCGTAACGAAGTGCTGCAAACTTAGTGACTTAAAAAAACATAAATTTATTCTCTTACGATTTGGGAGGTCAGAAGTCCAAAATTAGCTTCAAAGTCTAAAGGCAAGGTGTCCACAAGGAGCCTTTTTGAGAGCGACCCTTGGAAGCCTCTAGGGGAGAGTCCATTCCCCTGCCTTTTCTCCTCCTAGACGCTGCCCACATTCCTTGGCTTGTGGCTGCATCACACTGACCTCTGCTTCTGTTCTCACATCTTCTCTGACTCTCTTTTCTCATATAAGGACCCTTGTGATTACACTGTGTCCATTCAGCAAGTACAGGATAATCTCTCTAGTTTAAATTCAAGTGATCAGGGATTTTAGTCACATCTACAAAATACCTTCACAGAAACACCCAGATTAGAGTTTGATGGCATAAGGATTGATGATAGCTTAGCCATAAAGTTGATCATCACATTTACTTAATATTTTTCTTTAAATATACTCACTACTTAAGTGTATATACTGAAAAAGAAAAATTGTTTTGTGACATAATGAAAAACCCATAAACAAAGTATATGAAAATAAATACCCTGAAGATATTGTTAAAGTCCAGCTAGATACCACTGCCTGCCCCAGCGGCACTTGCCCTTGGTCTCACTGTTTACACAAGGGGACCAGCCAGAGTTAGAGAGCTGTCGACATTTAGCACCAAACTGAGTCTTTCTCCTTGACAGGAAAAAGATTGAAAGACCTTCAAAAGAGCATGATTTTCTCAATATTTAATGAAGCATCTGTGTACCAAATAAAATTCTATTTGCCAGAGATTCTGTTTCAAACTCTGGGAAACACTGGCATAATGTTTCCAAATGCAAGCTCTTGAGTCACGCAGGCCGATTTTAAAGCCAGAGTCTCTCCTTCCCTCACTAGTTCTTCACTGCTACGGCAACTCTGTTTCTGTACATGTCAAACGGCAGTAGTAATAAAATGTCATTCATAGACGTGTTTGTAAATGCTTAAATGAGATAATTCATGTACAGGCCTCAGCATAATGCCCAGCACATGATATCTACCTTGAAAATGTCAGTCACTGTTAAAGCAGGAAGTTACTATTGTAATTCCAACATCAGGACACACTTTGCTGTTTTCAGCTCTCTGCTCCCCCCTCTCCCTCCCTATCCTGAACTTGAGACAGTAGTCCTTGACTTGATCTCTTTAATCTCGTGGTGCAGAGACAAACCACTGAAACTTTTATTTCAACTATGGAATCAGTAGCCACAGTTCAAGTCTAAGTGACTTTGTAGAAGGGGCACAGAAGTTGATCCAGGTGGGGATTGTGGGCAAGGTCACCTGAGCAAGAGATAGTTAGTGCTGGTTTGCCGTAATCATCATGGCACCTTACCAGCAGATGTTTAGGGGTGAGCACCTACTGTGACGTAAAACTCCATGACAACTTCAGGTGTATTATGCTAGGTGGACTTTGTGAGTTTTAGGTGTCCGTCTGTAACATGCTCTGAGGGGCCACCTGGAAGCTGCACATCATGCACAGTCGAGCCCCTTTACAGTCAAAAGGCACAATCCTCAAGGAATAAAATTATAGCTTTTTCAGAATTGTACTATTCATTTTCCTTTGGCTGCTTGTTTGGTTCTCAGTATAATTTGAGGTGTTGACTATGGACCACAAAAATCTAGGTGGTTTTGGGTACCAAGCCCTCTTATGAATTACCTTTCTTACTGGTAGCCAAGATTAGCAAGCATCATTTAGAGTTATAATTGCTGGATTTAAACTAAAGAAAGAATGTTCTTTGATGAAAGATGCTCATGTTTAGTAAATGTTCCGACTTGATAAAACTATAGTCTCCTTCCCAATGGGTCATAATGGATATGTAATTTTTTATGGTTGTAATAGTTTTGTTTTTTGTTTTTAAATATACTTTGGCTGGAAGAAGAAATGCTAGGGGAGACACTATTTTGACTTTTTATGGGCACAGATTCTTAAAAATCTGGTCACGTCTATGAAACCTTAATTGAATGTTGATTTATTGCCAAGTTCTCCAGTTTATTAGGAAATGCGTTATGATTACATTATGAATAGACATTAAAAGCAAATAATTGAAATTATAGTTGGGCTTATTTGAATATTTAAAAAGCCATTTTTTTCCAAATTGTATTTCCATTTTACTTTTAAAACAGCCTAATATAAATGACCTACATAGACATACATTCTTTCTCAGTCTTCTGCAATTAAAATAGTATCTTACAGAAGAGCTGGTTTGCTGTGGTTAGTCTTACTTTAGAGAAAAATAAGCTGCTAAATTGCTTTTCATTGAGATGAATAGGTCCAGGTTTTATGCAGCCCACCGCTTATGCAATTTTGGAGTCCCTCTTTGAGAAAAAAGAATATCAGACAATTGACTTTTGCAAAACTTTACAAAAATACATGATCCTATGATCACGTTGGTAAGGTCCCCTTACAGGACTTAGCTAAAATCTCATGAGGGGCCCTGAGGCTTCAGCTTTATTACCTTTACAGTAAATTCACCTCTGACTAAGATATATTATTGTGCAAATTTCCGAGAATGCTTTAATTTCCAAAGTTAATGAAAAAGCTCTTTGGTTTTGATCCTTAGGGATGGGCAATATTACAAATAATGAATTACCCACACACAATGATGAACTATTCTGTTGACAGTGTTCTCTTATCAAGTGTATTTATTAAAGCATGGTACAATAATTAAGAATTCTAACACTACATTTTCAAAAGAAATAGCCAGGATCACAAGTATCCCTTTTAAGAGATATGAGGAACATGGAAACGAAGGAGTATACATATCTGAAAGCATTTTTTCCCTGTGTAGATTTTTCTCCTAGAGACTTAATAAGTAAGAAAATTATACCTTGTTTATATTCACATAATTATTTTTTGAATAATATTATATACATATATTAGGTTTAACTAGTGGTTGAAAATGAAGAAATTAGAGAGAATAAGTAAAGGAGCCTAACTTAAAATAACTTCTTCATAACCAAGAAAGAACAATTTTCCTAACCATGTCTTTCTTAGATCTCCACGATTAAAAAGAAGTGGACAATTTAGACACTTACTGTACAAAATACAATCTCTATAGATACTTCTAGAAAAAAAATGTTTCTCTGCAGAGCCTCCTGAAATAAGAAAAGAATGTCTTTAGTTTTCCATTTATACTATAAAAAATTGATCTTTGAATTATTTCTCGTCTCAGGTAGTACAATTTTAAAATAGCCTCATATTTGATGTGTTTTCCCCATTTCTTCTTTTTGAAGACGAAGAATGAAATAAATGGCCAGCAGAGGGAGGAAGGAGAGAAAAGAGGCATAGAATTAAGATCCTTAATTGGAAATTGGAGAAGGAAAATAAGATGAATTTATTGAAAATTCATCTGACCCTCCTCATCATCTCATGAAACTATGTTTAGAGCAAGGACACTGGAAAGAGAAAGGCCAACTGTTTGATAAGATGATGTGGCACATCCAGGTGGGGCAGGACTTGCTTGGTCCACCCAGTCTGGGCAGGAGGGTGGTCACTGTAATTGTCATGTGGGCTCACTCCATTCAGGTGCCTCCTCTTGATTATGCATAAACTATGTGTGACCTTAGAACATGAAAAATAATAAGAGGGGTTAATTGGGAATGATGGCACCCATGTTAAATAATTAATTGACTAATAATTTAAATTTAATGCATACCTCACCTTTTTCAACCAAGGACTTGAGTGAGACAGCTCACTAGATGCAAAAATATTTACACGTAAACAACAACAACAACAACAACAACAAACATTAAAAAATATTATGGCCATGGAAAATAGAGTAGAAATTTAATCATTGTAGCAGTCATATTGGGTGGAAATAGAACACGTACATCCTGGCCAGGAGGCCAGCACAGACACTGAAATAGGACAACAAATTTGTCTTTAAGCTTCATAGAAACCAAAGTGAAAAGGGAACTATAGTCAGGTAAAAAATTTTGATTTATCATGAGAGAAAAAACATTCTTCTGAGAAGCAAAGCTTTTCCTAACATAAGTTTTAAAAGGAGTTTCTCAAGTGAAGCTGCAGTTACCAATCTTCACAGCAAACAAAATAATAGGTTTCCGAGCTATTTCTTGTATTGTCAGTTGATGGGGGTCAGCTGGATTTTCAAAAAGCTGCTGGGTAAAAACAGCTCTGCAGAGAGTAGTCCATACTATGGAAAGAACCAGATACAGTTTACTAAGTAGTTAACCAAAGTATAAATATGCAAACAACAAGGTAAAAATAATATGTAGGAGTGTTTCTGATTCAGGTTTTCTCTTATCTTCGCCTTTGTTCTTTGCAGGCTTCATATGTTATAGTTGAATAACTATAAAGAATTTGTACCTGCTCTGGTTGAGATTTTAATAGATATTTATTTCTTGCATTTTATTCTCGATAGCTATTTTCTCTCTCTGAAACACAGGTCCTTTTATTTATTTATTTTTTTGAGACGGTTACTTGTAGAAGAATGGCAGCATGATTTCAGTAAGGCATTTGCTAGACTCCCATGCTATCCTTATAGAAAAGATGGAGGAATATAATTTGGGTGGTGGATTTATAGCCAAAAGAATAATTATGTTCCAAGGATGCTGACCGATAGATGGCTGACATTCTGGAGGGAGGACTCTGTGTCATGCCTTACAGCCAGGTAGATTAGTCCAGATATAAGAAATGTGGAAGGAAGAACAGCTTTGGATGGTGGGGAAGACGAGCTCAGTTTTGGACATTTTTGTAGGACTTTCAGGTTGAAATGTCTTTTATCAGTTGAGTAAATTGACTTAAGGGAGGGAGAAGGAGGTGGGGGGCGGGGAGAGAGAGAGAGCGAGCGAGATCCAGTTATATAACAAATATGTATTAAGTACTAACCTACTATGTATCAGGCAATGTCTAAGCACTTAACATGTTGTAATTCATGTGAGTCTCACAACTATATAAGAATTATCCTATTATGATCTCCATTTTACAGGTGAGGAACTGAGATAAGAAATATGAGAGGGGAACTACTTGTCCCAAAGCCACACCGCTGGTGCGTGGTAAGGGCTGAGATGTGAACCCTGGTTAAAGACATAGAGTTGAGCCTTTAATCAGTAGCTAAAGTCATAGGCATGGTTGAGTTGCTCAAGCAGCCTGTGTGAACTGAGTTACATCGATTCTTCAAGGATCTATGTGTTGGCTTAGAGGTTCAGGAAAATAAGTCACACTTTCTGTGTATGCACATTTTCTGAAGACTGTGTTCATAGCTTTTAGCCCCCCGAATTAGGAAAATATGATATATAATATAGAGTAAAAAGAGGAGCGTGGCAGAAACCTGGGAACAGCGTTGAGAAAGTGGGAATAGTCAATAATTCTACGGCATAGAATTAAGAGCCAAAGCAAGCGTGAAGCCACTGATGACATCGGCAGAGCTGTTTCAAAGAAAGGATGGATACAAAAGCAGATTGTAGTTACTTTGTTTGTGGACCTGAAGACCTTGAAGGCAGACTACTCTAGAAGCTTGACTATGAAGGAAGAGGGAGAAAGCAGGTATCTAATTATATAGGGAATCAGGATGAAGGGAAGGGTGTTTACCCTTTAATGAGAGAGACCTGAGTTTGTTTTAAATGCTGAAGTGGCAAATGGAGAGGGATTGAAGATACAGGAAGGGGGATGGTAACTGTACGAGCAAGGCGTTGGAAGATGCAGGAACAGATGGAGTCCTAAGCACAGGCAAGGAAAACGTCTGCCTGGAGATGACTTAAGGATTAAGTATGAATACAGGTAAATTTGTGGGCAAAGAAGAAGCCTCTATACTTTTTGTCATGAGAAACGAGAGGCCCAGATAAGCTAAGCGATCAATGTAGGATCTCACAACCAATTCGTAGCACGTCTGGCTCTAGAATCCACTGTTTTCCATGACCTCATAGGCTCTCCTGATGAAAAACGCTACCCTCCCTTGACTTCCAAGACACTAGGTTCATTTTGGATCTTCCCGGGCTTATTTGAGGAACTATTTTTTATTTCGTTTTCTGGATCTTGTTTCTTCTCTTACCATTTAAATGTATTTGGGGCCCTCTTGTAGTGTGAAATGGCTAAATAATTAGGGATGTTGGTACCTGACCTAGATTCACACTGTGATTCTATTGCCTAGCTTTGTGATCATAGGCGAGGTACTTAACTGAACCTCCTGGTCAGCTCATCTATAGAATGGGTACAATAAAACTTAACTTTAGATTGCATGAGATTAAGTGAGCTAACATGCACAACACGCCTAGCACAATCCCTGGTGTGTAAGAGACGCTCAGAAATGCAACTCCCTGTCTCTTCTCTCTCCCTTGGTAAGATCCCTGGAGACCCAGGCTCCTTGACTTTATGCAATTTTAAGAAAGTCACTAATCTTTCTGAATCTGTTTGCTCCTTTCAAAAATGGAGACAGCGCCACTCACTACCCAGCATGGTTCCAAAGATGAAGATGACTGTATGGAAATCTCCGGGAGAGCGGTCAATAAATCTCTGTTGAATCTAAGACTCGCCTGCTTCCCGAGCTTTACTTGTCACCCCTATGAACATCTCTCTTCAACTGTGTTTTCCAGCCTATTTGTCTCACTCGAGTACGAGTCTCCCTTCTTTCCAGCTTCATGTTGGATATGGCCACCTGAATTATCTGCCAGGTGGTTTAATTATTTTATTTTTAACTTGATAGATTCACAACTCATCCGTGAGGTCTTCCACATTTAGATCGTTAGCAAGCCCCTCCTCCTATGCCCCACTTTCCCTGGTGACAGTCACTTCTTTTTCTCCTCACCGTGCTGGTTATTTTCTATTTGCTATGTATCTCTCCCCCGCATCCTTCATGCCCCAGAAGGCCGATTCCTATGCAGCTCCTCTCAGTCTCCCTCGTCAGCTGAATTGTCAGTGGAAGTCCTTGTCCACAAGGGAAGAAAGAGTCATCTGCTAGAGAACACAGCTATGGTTTCATTAACTTGGGAGCTAAGACTACCCTCTTGGTTATTTGGGGCTCCTCTTGCCACTGTGTGTATTGGCTGCTTACTAAGGGGAATTTTGTTGTTGTTACACAAAACAGTCAACGGAAAATTGTTGTCCTCAGGACTCAGCTCTTGGAGGAATGAAGGCTTGTTTCACCCCCAAAGGTGCTGACTGAAGGTGAAGAGAACGTGGAGTAGGTGGTAGGAGAAGGGAACTGTGATTATGAGCTTTGACTAGTTATAGAGGTGGGGGCATAACTTATGCTAATTGATTTTTTCTTTATCCTCCCACTTTCTTGCTATCTTATAGGAAGTTCCAAAGGTAGTTAACATTACAATTTAGGTCCTGCTCAGAATGTGACTGAATCGACATCACCCCGTGGTCGACAGTAGCCAGCATGTTGGGGGTCAGAGTTTCTTTATCTGAGGTAAGAGCAAAATGGATGCTAAGGGGCGAAATGTGTGGACTACCCTGAGCCATGTCCTCTTGTCTCTAGTCCCCTCTCCTCACTACATCTATTCTCTGATCTGTTCTGCCCAGGATGCCGTGGATCACATCACCCAGTGGCTTTTACCTGTGGGAAGTACGGGCAGGGGATCAAAAGGCGGGAGAAGGAGGTTTGGGAATTTCTCATCCACTCCCTCCCTCCTCAAGTGCTACCTACATATTTGGCAGTCAATGTACTTCTTTGTGCTTTGTAACCTCCTTCTCTGGCTCCAGCTCTTATGGTGCTTAGGTAGAACTTTCTTCCCCTTGGCCCTTTTTCCAGGTCAGGCTCTGTGGGAACAGGCTTATATACTGTGCCTACAGGAGCTCTGGAGAGTGCTCTGGGGTCACTACTTGGGGCAAGGAGGTGAGGGAAGCAGGACTGGGCTGAGAGAGCTGGGACTGCAGTTAGCTGGTCCTCGGGGAAGGTGTTTTGGACCTTTATACCTACTAGACCAGTTACTGGATTCAGTTGCTACTGGGAAGAGGATGTCTTTGGTGAGGAAATTCCCTTTAGTGAAGGACAAGAGGGATTTAGTTAATACCTGTTGGCCACCAGCACCCCCATCTGCTGGTGGTTGAGTTCAGTTCTGGAGGAAATTGATGTGCTGCTTCCCTTACACCTTCACACCGAGGGGTCCTAAAAGCTTCCCACTGCTGCCAGTGTGTCTCAGCATCCATTGTTGGTTCTCTTAACCTGCTCACACCTCTGTATACAGCTGACCCTTGAACAGCTCGGTTTGAATTACACAGATCTACTTATATATGGATTTTTTTTTCAATGAACACCTGTATTGTTTTTCACCTGCAGCTGGGAGTCCATAGGTATGAAGGACCAACTATGTACATCGATCTACACCATTTTATATGAGACTTGAACATCTGCAGATCTTGGTATCTGTGGGGGTCCTGAAACCAATCAACCACAGATACCAGTGAGAACTTAAGTTTTTTGGGGGATCAAAAGTTAGATGTGGATTTTTCAGCTGCATGGGAAGGTGATCAGTGTCCCTAACCCACTGTGTTATTCAAGGGTCAGGTGTGTTGTCTCTTTGTTAAATTCTCTTAATGGAACCGTCTGAGTGGATTTGTTTCTTCCCAGGGCCCTGACTAATATAGATATTAATTTAAAAATCATATAAATATATAAATGCAAACTCAAACTCTCATATGTTCAAGAAGGAGAAGTACAGTCAGTGCTTAATAACAGGGAGACCCAATCTGGCTGGGGAGGTAAGGGCAGGTTTTGTCAAGGAAGTGACATTTGAATCAAAACCTGAAGGGGGAGCCAAATTAATTATGAAGTGGGGGGGGGGCAGGGAGAGAGAGAGAGAAGAGGAAACTCAAACTCTCATATGTTCAAGAAGGAGAAGTACAGTCAGTGCTTAATAACAGGGAGACCCAATCTGGCTGGGGAGGTAAGGGCAGGTTTTGTCAAGGAAGTGACATTTGAATCAAAACCTGAAGGGGGAGCCAAATTAATTATGAAGTGGGGGGGGGCAGGGAGAGAGAGAGAGAAGAGGTGGGGAGAGGAGAAAAGAGGAGAGAGGAGGAAGGGAGGGGAGGGAGACTGTTTAAGAGAACATCGAGTTTAGTCGGTTTGGCCTGGACGTCCAGTGAAGGGGAGGGAGGAGGCAGGAAATGGGCTGGAGAGAAAGGCAGGGACCACACCCTCTGAGTTTATGGACCGTCAGTTAAAGGTAATGGAAAAGCCTTAAGGTTTTTGACCTGAGGAGGGACACAATGAGATTTGCATTTGAAGAAGATCTCCCTGGCTAATCAAAGACCAGTGTCATTTTCAATTTGGGGAAAGTTACCACTTGCCTGTCTGTTTGTTAGAAGCCAAAAAGACCCTTTGGTTTACAGAAATCTCCAGTCCAGCTAGACACAGGTTTCTATCACTTAGCAAATTCCACATGCAAACTCCAGTGTTTCCTGGGCAGAAGTGTTGTGCTGCACCCCACAGTACCTGTTGCATCTTTTTCGAGTCATGATAATTTGCTGCTTCCCCCCACCACCCCCCCCCACATTGGGTAGGATAATAATAACAATGCATCAACCTTTAATACAACGATAATATATAATATATCAAAAAGTTGGAAATGCTATACTTTATCAAGACTTCTTATTTTACTTCCTACTCGTTTTTGGCTCTTCACAAAATATAAAAACTTCTACAATTGGGGTCTTGGAACTGATTTACTAGAATTTCTCTTTATTGTCTCTTCAGGTATATTCATGAATAAGTGGGAATAGGGAGTGCTGGTTATCATTCACATGCAGATGTAGCCTAGGACCTCAGGCTTCCTTTCTTGCTTTCTCAGTTCTTGATGACTATTGAACAGAGATTAACAGAGTCAAGGGGACAGAGCCCAACCACTTCCTGAATTAGTGAAATGTGGAGGAGGGGTACGTCTGCACAGGAACAGCTATCAGAAGTGATAAGACCAGAGCCCAAAACATCAGCATCACTCAGGGTTTCTGTGCTGTCACTCTTCCCCAACACCCCCTTGCCTTACCCAAAAAGGTCCAAAACCAGGACCAGGGAGTAATGTGCCATTGCTTTTTGCCTCTAGTAATTTGGGCACGTAGAGTCTCTTGACCTAAAATAATTAACCTAAAACAGTTTGTTTCTGTCATCTCACTGGGTTGGCATTGTTGGTTGAATTGTGGTTCCCAGAAGGTATGTTGAAGTCCTATCCCCTAGTTATTAGAATGTGACCTTATTTAGAAATAGGATTTTGGTGGATTTAGTAAGTTAAGATGAAGTCTTACTGGAATTCTTATAAAAAAGTGGAGAGACAGAGACACACAGGGAGAAGGTGGTGTGTGACAATGGAGGTCGAGATTGGAATGATGCATCTTTCTTCAAGCCAAGGAACAACAACGATTGTCAGCAAATATCAGAAGCTAGAAGAGGCAGGTTTTGGAGGGAGCATGGTCCTGCTGACACCTTGATTTTAGACTTCTATCCTCCAGAACAATGAGACAACACATTTCTCATTGGGGAGGGTGAGATGGAGTGGGACCAAAGTCTTTTGCCTTGACTTCTAACCACAGAAAGCCCCTGCTGAGAAAGGGGGCAAGGTTTATTTATAGATGGTCCCGTACTTAGGATTTTTCAACTTTACTTGCCACGTTGTTTTAAGCCACTCAGTTTGTGGTAATTTGTTAGGGCAGCCTGAGGAATGTAGTTGGCTTCAATTTTTATCATAAGCCTTTGAGGTGAAGGCCCATATCTATTATCATTCAAAGTTTTCATCATTTTTTTAAATGATAGTTATTGAACACTATAAGAAAAAAAAAAGATGTATTGAATACTAAAGAAAGTATTTTGTTTCAAATGGAATGAAATGTTTTATTTCTTTTAAAGATAGATTTTAATTTTTACCTTTTGGATAATTATCAAGAATACATCAACTATACATCTCCTGGCTAGTTGATGTAGTTTGCTTTCCTTTCTCATTACGAACATTTCTTTTTTCAACTCACATAACCATAAGTCATTGTTCTACCTCTGAGATGTCAGATTTGGTGCCCCCTTTTCTAATCACTACGTTCTTGCCGATTTTTTCTTTTTTTTTCTCTACAGCTGCTAAAGGTCCTCTTGGGCCTTCTCAGGACTGCAGGCTTGAAACTCTCCCACTCTGCTCATGCCATTGACTCACTTTTGTTCCCTGCATTCTTTAATCCACCTCATACTCCCTAGTTAGCCTTTTAACGTTGGTCTTAATCATGACCTTGATCCACTCTGAATTTCCCACTGTGTTAATCAGCAACCATCTGCTATCTCTATTCTGGGGCTTTCAGGGTACAAGAAAAGTTAGATAAATGGACATCTGGCCCCCTCCTTACTCAAGTTGTCCAACTTACTTGAACTCTTCTCGTTCAGTAATTCTTTTATTCACCGATTGTTGAGTAGCTAAGAAATTCCTCACCATTTTCTTTTTCTTACGTTCACTCCAAAAAGATTTTGCTCTCTCCTTGCTGCGGCCAAGGCTACCCGACAGCTTCAGTTGTGTTCGCTGTCTCATCTTTCCACATTCATTTAATTCTCTCCCGAATCTCCCAATCCCTCGATTACTTGCCACTTCTTCTTATCCTCATAAATTCCTATGTGTTTAACTATAAATAACAGAAAAGCTCAACCAACAGGAGTTTAAACTAGTGCTTCTCAAACTGTAAAATAAATATGAATTAGCTGGGGAGCTTTTTAGACTAGCAGTCCCCAACCTTTCCGGCACCAGCAGTCCCCAACCTTTTCGGTGTTCCTATGAGAATCTAATGCCTGATGATCTGAGGTGGAGCTGAGGCGGTGATGCTAGTGCTGGGGAGCAGCTGTGAAAACAGATGAAGCCTCACTTGCTCTCCTGCTGTGTGGCCCTGTTCTCAACAGGCCACGAACCCGTTTTAGAATATAGATCCTCATTCAGTAGCTGTGTGGAGGAGGAGGGGCTGAGATTCTGCATTTCTAACAAGCTCGCGGGGGATGCTAACATTTCTGGTCCCTGACCACAGGATTTACCCCTTAAGTACATGTGGAGTCATCCTTATGAAGTAAGTTCAGTGTTTGTGTGGTGCTTTGATTCTCCTGGTCTGACCATCTTGGTCTCAAGATCCTGGCGTAGCTCCAGATGTCCCACCCTCACCCTGAATGCATCTAAAGACAGGAGGAAAGAGTCTGACCAGAGAAATGAGAGAGAGCCTTTCTCTTCCCTTTCTAAATGTGTGAAATTCAGAGACCATATGTGAAAGTCTGCAGTAGGAAAGCTGGCCCCCAGTCATTTCAAAAGGGATTCTGCCTAAGAGGTCTCACCAGGAAATTTGATGGGACCCCTAACAGCGAGTCTGTGTGAAGTGGGCAGAGACAAAATCAAGACTGAAGTAGAATAAGTGGTTAGAGAATATTGTCTGTGTCTCACGAAGTATGGTCAAACATCCCCAGTAAGGGGCCACAAGTGTTTCTGAGAGTCAGCTTCAAATATCCCCAGGCCCAGGGAGTATGATGCCACTCTATCAGAGTACCAGTGCAGTACCTTCCTGCCATCTCTGCTCCTCCCTCCCCGTAGTATGGTTAGCAGGTTGGTGGGGGAGGGTGAGATGGAGTGGGACCAAAGTCCTTTGCCTTGACTTCTAACCACAGAAAGCCCCTGCTGAGAAAGGGGGCAAGGTTTATTTACAGATGGTCCCGTACTTAGGATTTTTCAACTTTACAATGATTTGAAAGCAATACACTTTTAGTAGAAACCATACTTCAAATTTAGAATTTTGATCTTTTTCTAGGCCAGCAATATGCAGGATACTCTCTCCTGATGCTGGGCAGCGGCAGTTAGCCGTGGCTCCCAGGAAGCCATGTGATCAAGAAGGTAAGCAACCCATACTCTACAGTGTAGTATTAAATGCATTTTTGACTTATGATATTTTCAATTTATGATGGGTTTATAGAGAGATGTTATCCCATTTAAGGTGGGGAGCATCTGTACTAAATTGAGAGCATGTCTTACCTCTTAAAGTAGCAGTAGGGTTTCTAGTGTATACCGAGAGAACAAAATAGTTATAAGGCTGCTTGAGTTGTCATTCAGTGGAAGAGGAAGAACAACCTCATTGAACAGGTTCTTAACAGGACAGTAGGCAACAAAAATTAAGTTGCTTTTACAGGTATACTCCATGAATACTATTATGCAATGTTCTGGTTACATATAGAGTTTAAATTCAGCTTCTGGAGCAGTGAAATCATTTTATCAAAAATTTCTGTTTGTATTGCCCCAGAATTACAAACTTAAAAAAAGTCCTTGCTCTCTTTTTACTATATTTATTTTCAGACCAGAAGACAGTTACAAGGGATGAGAAGGATGAATCCATTAACTAAAGAACAATGCTTGACCGCAGCAGACTGTTGAAGCAATTAGTAATTGTTATGCATGATAAAAGACATGTATGTAGTATAAAGACCTATTATTTTCATCAAAAGCCAATAATATAATTAGAAAAAGGGCAAAGGATCTGAACAGACATTTCTCCAAATGTACACCATGTTCTTCCAAAAAAGTACACAAATAGCAAATAAGTACATGAAAAGATGCTCAAAATCATTGCTATCAGGGAAATATAAATCAAAACCACAAGGAGATATCACTTTACAACCATTGAGATAGCTATAATCAAAAAGACAGATAACATGTATCGGTGAGGATATGGAGCAATTGGAACCCTCATACGTTGCTGGTGGGAATGTAAAATGCACAGCTGCTTTGGAAAACAGTATGGAAGTTCTTGAAAAAGTTAAACACAGTTGCAATATGACATAGCAATTCTCCTACATGTATACTCAAGAGAAATGAAAATGTCCACATAAAAACTTGTGCATGAATGTTCATAGCAGCAGTATTCTTAATAGCCCAAAAGTGTAAACCCAAATATCTATCAGTGGATAGATGAATGGATATACAAAAGTGGTATATCCGTACGATGTAATATTATTCAGCCATAAAAAGGAATTGAAGTACTAATATAGGATACAACATGGGTGAACCTTATGCTAAATGAAAGAAGGCAGACACAAAAAGGCACATATTGTATGATTTCCTCTATATGAGATATCCAGAAGAGGCAGATACATTGGAACAAACGACGAATGAGTACTAAACTTTTTTTTTTATTGGGGATTGTAGGGGAGGGGGTGATTAAAACGTTCTAAAACTGATTATAGTGATGTTTATATAACACTATGACTATACTAAAAAACACTGAAATGTATCCTTTAAATAGGTGAATTGTATAGTATATGAATTAAAGATGTTTTATGTGGTCCACTAGACTTGGAGCCTCATGCTGGCAGGGATGGTGCCAGCTTTGCACATTATCTTTGGCCGGTGACTCACGCAGAGGTACTCCACAAATATTTGAGGCAACAGCACCCTCTTATACTGTACCTGATGTTTATACAGTGCTTCATTAATGTCAAAGCTTCATTAATGTCATTTTTTCATTGATAGCAGCAGGTCCCCTTGTGCCTTGTAACAATCACTCTGAAGACGGTGTTCAGAGTGATTATGAGAGATATTTGCTCATACTGTGAAAAATGACTGGCTGTAAAAGGGGGGAAAGACCAAAAAACCATTTCTGGCTACTAAATTTTGTCTGGAGATGCTCACTCAGGTCTCTTTGTCTTGCATTTCTCCTGCATCCTGGAGAGGGAATCCACCTTGTAGCACAATCAGCACAGCTTTGGGAGACCAATTCCCAAACTGCAACCCAACAGTACAGCAGTTCGGGTCACTTGGTGGGAAGAAACCAAAGAACTGAGAGATTCCTTTTCTGAGCAAACATAGCGATGAGGCCAGTGGGACTTTGGCTTCGGGATATTGGACTCAGTCTCCTCAAATACTTCTAACCAGAAGGTTTGAGTTACCGGGGTGTCGTGACCATGATCCCAATAGCATTTAGCTTAAACGTCTCCCAAGCACCGAATTCAGGGTTCTAGGTACCGGTTCCGCCCCCTCGCCCCATTCACATGCTTGGAGTAGGGGTGGGGAGAAACAGATTCGGCACATTGCGGCTGGGTGCTTTCCAGTTGGAGAGGAAGGGAGCCACTTCGTTAAGAAAGAAGTCCCCTCTCCCCCCAAAAGAGGTACTTAAAGGTTTCTCCGATTGGGACGAAGACTCCCAGTCGGCTACAAAACCCCCTGGCAACTGGACGGTTTAATGTCTTTTTAGGTCCACCGAAGCGGCCCGGAAGTCTTGGCCGCTTTCCAAAGTGGCACTGGGAGAGACCCGGGGGACACACTGAGGTCCCCCCACCCCTGCCGGTGTTTCCCGTGGGGCGGGGCGCGCCTGACTCACGGCCCAGCGGGCCAGAGCGCAGGTGAGCGACCCCGCGGCCCCCGCGCTGCG
>NW_006438088.1:8162568-8282571 GCF_000325575.1 Pteropus alecto
GCGAGTGTCGGGCTCTCGGGTGGGGACGCCCTGGTCCCCACCATTTGCAGGTGGCAGGAGCGTGCGGCGCTCTCCGACTCTCGGATTCGGGAGACTCTTGGCCGCGTTCATGGAGTGGGCGCGGAGAGTGGGAATTGGGCTGGCCCCGTCCCACTGCCGGATCCTTCCCTCTGTTTGTGTGTGTGGGAGGCTGAGAGGAGACCCCGGGGCGCCGCAGACAGAGGAGGAGCCAAGGTCTTGGGCAAAAGGTCAGGAGAAGGTAGCTTGTTTGAGATATGAGTATATAATGATTACAGTTCTTGAGACTTCGAGAGGATCTGTTTGTAAAAATCTCTGGGGAATCTCAGAGAACGTTGGGGCTGCTCGCCACCTCCCTTGCCCACTGGGTACCTGTGCTCCTACCTACAAACAGAAGTTTGCAGACTTTCAGTGCACGGTTTTCTTTTTTGGCGCTAATTTTTGTCTCTCTTCCCCTGCTCCCTACTGACCCAGCTCTTTGTGATTCAGAGGGCCTTGACCTTGAGCTCAGACTCTTGAGTCCCATGCATCTTTGTCTGACCTCCTCCGACCCTGAAAATCAAGTCTATGCCCTGACGTGCTGATCTCTCCAAGCACCCATTTCATTTCAGCAGCTTAACTAGCTCCATTGAATGAAGTAACTGGAATTTCCTGCTGGCCCAAAGCAGAGAGGCTTTCACTGTGATGTTTGTGTGGCTTCTCCCCTTTTTAGTACATGGACTTGATCATAATCCTAAGTGTAAAGGGTGAATTGGAGGTGGTTAATGGATTGCAGGGTGGGAGGGAGGTGGTGTAACACATGCGGAGATTTCAGTAGCTCTGGATGAAATAATCTCTTAGAATCACTTTATATGCACTCGAATAGCTGGTTTTCCATGTTTTTCCGTGCTAGAAAAACAGCTATACTTTACCTTACATCCGGAAGAGTTCAAGTTTTCAATGCTTAAATACCAGTGAGATTGCTTGCTATAATACCTCGTTCTTCAAGTTGTGAATTTATCATGTGATGGTTTTACATTTTACAGTTCATCTCTTTGATTGTGCTGTCAACACTTCCTTATAAGTTGTGGACAGTTCCCAACCAGGGAGAGTCTCCCTGCCCCCAACACCAACCAAAAAAAAAAAAAAAAAAAAAGTCTAGAAAAAATCAAAGTAGTCTCATAAAGTTATTGGACACAAACAAAATATAACTGATTAATGTGAATATTGACTTCATGCGTCAGAATAGTCTGTCCTAATCGAATGTCACGGTCATCTAGGTAATGGCAAGTTGCTTCTTTACCTTTTCTGTGTAGAGTATTTCTGTGTGGGTGAAGGAGAATTTCACCCTTGAGGAATGATGTGATGAGGCTGATCTGCTAGGTGAACTGATTTATTGTGGGAATTAAGAAATAAGAAAAAAACAAAAAAACAAAAAACTCCGTGAAGGTCAAGAACTTCTTTCGCTCGTTTTGTTTTGCATTTAAACATATAACTTTTCTCTCTTTGTATACATGTGCACCAATAGGCTAATGTCCTTAGTCCAAATCCCCCAAATTCCCCTAAATTAACTAAAGTTGTCCTAATGAGTGACTGCAATAACTTTTTAAACTTTTCACAAGTTGTAAAATCTTTTGAATCTTAAATGGCTTTGGTTTTGTACCAGAAAACCTGGCTCATCTTTTTTTTTTTTTTTTTTTTATGATCGAGAAACAAGGTTTTATCGAATATAATTATGTCTGAGTGTAGAAGTGAACATATAGAGAATAGAGAAGAAAGTTGAACTATAAAGACATTAGTTTTTGTGGTTTTTCACCTTCACACACTTTTTTATATGCTAAGAAGCAAAAAACACTTCTGTGTTCATTTTATTTAGTTCCTGCTAGGATTCTTTTTAAAAAAAGATGTGTCAAACCTTGTTCCTGTGTAAGAGCTACATTTTGAAGTCATTTTGGTACCTTTTTAGGCAGGTCTTCAGAATAACACTCCATTAGAATGGACAGATAGACTTTTAGTCTTGGAGTTGACTAAAACTCCAAGAGTTTTAGTCTATTTCATTAACTCTTAACAAGAGGGAAAATGGAGTAAGAGAGTTGAAGCGCTTTACCCAGGTGATGTGGTAAGACAATATCACAGCCAGACCTAGAGCCCAGACTTCTGATTGGCTTACCTGTTGTCCCATTGCATATATCCCTTCCTTTAGGATGGCTTGGAAATGGAAAACAAGTTCAAATACACTCCATAAACAGTCCCAAGGATAACTATGTTAAGTTCATCCTTATTAGATGAGTCTCCCAGGAGCAAGTAACAAAACTGAGCAGCTTACAGAAGCTGGAGCGCATATTTCATTGTCTGATGGGTCTCTACCAATAATAAAGGGTGTGATTGGAGCTATTTTAAAAACCTAAAGAGTTTATTTTTGCACTGCAGAAACAGCATTTTAGTCCTGTGGGCCAGCCCTGCTGGTGTCAGTGATTCTAAGAAGCATTTCATTGTTTGCCATTCTTCAAAATCTCATAGGTAGAAAGTCACTCAAAATAATTTTTTGTCATAAGTTTGGGAGAATGCACATTACTATTTTTCTCCTACTCATTCTTAAATGCTTCTCTCCCTTCATGCTTTCCCTGACACTCCCAGGTTGGAGAGAATGGTCCATTGGCATCCAGGATGGGCATCAGGTATGCCTCCATCACTGCATTTACCAGTGTAGACCAAAGTTGTGTATTCACTTCTGCTCCCCTCTGCTAAATAGCAAGCTCCTTGAGGTCAGCGATGGCTGTAACTCTGTTTTACCAAAGCTCACAACAGTGCCTGGAATGTGATAGCTTAATTAATATTTGAACCGAACTAATATGTAGTTTTTTAGTGCTCAGTGTCAGGAAGTGTCAGCTCTGTAAACAGTCAAAACAGACTTTGCTTTGCAGAAATCAATAGACACCCAACCCAACAGCCCTGTTTGATTTTTAAGCACATGTTGATTTGTTTCTTTTTGTAATTAATAATAACACTATACTTATGTAGTACTTTTATGATTGAAAAAATATTTTCCATGTTTGTTATTTGACACAAAAACCTTGTGAGGTAGTAAGGCCAGGTCGTATTATGCCCACTTTACTGACAAAGAAATGAAAGTTCTTGGACTAGTAAGAGACACACAGACAGACGTTGAGTCTTCTTATTTCTAGGCCAAAACTCTTTCCACTTTACCTTAAAAGTACTCCCTGGGTGAATATGAAATGTAATTGTTGAAACATTATATTTATAGGAGAAAAGATAACCTGCTGGCTTTTTTCCTTATGGTTCCAGAAAAGCAGATTTTTTTCCCTCCTTAGATTCCTGAAGTGTAGGAAGGTTTGTTATGTTGCACAACTGGAGGGGGCATAGAGTCGACGTGGTGCTCAGCCTGTGCACCTGTACATGATGGCCTTGTTAGAATGTGAACAATTTTTATAGGTGAGATAAATGGTGTTCAGGATAGCTGGTTGGCAGAAAGATTGTATGGGCACCATCTTTGCATAAATAAGGAATGAGTTTATAGTGTCTGTTTAGGCAGAGAATATAGCCTCATGCTTTCTGGGTAATGCTCAAGCTTCATTGTACTTCACAAGGGACTGTCTCTTGATCCATCCAGAGGGCTGGCTGGTCCTGCTGTCAGTATTTTTGCTTCTTCCTCAGAATGAACCCTTTATGCAAGTGCTTGTCAGAGTTCTAAAGATAGAGTAGAGACTTCACTACACTTCTAAGAACAGGTTGTGTTTGTTTTCTATGCCTGCCCGCCTGCTGATAAATGTTTGTATTTCTGCTGGAATTGGTGTAAGACTTGCTTTCATTGAAACATACCACATACTAGGGAGCGTGTTGGTGTGGGAATTTGGTCTCCAGCCATCTCCAACCCTTGAAGGTCCCTAGATGTATTGACAGAAACTGACAGCAGAGGGGCCAGATCACACCTCAGGTTAAGAGGCCGTGTGAGAGGAAGCAGTGTTTCCCATACTTGCTTGACCTTAAGAGTCGCCTGGAACTCTGTTAAAGTTACAGATTCCTAGACCCTTCCTAACCCTATTGAGCCAGAGTCTCCAGTCTATTTAACCACTGCCACCACCGTGTTCTTGGAGCACTCCGTGGAGCACTGGAACGGACAGGAAAGCTCATCAGATTCAGAGCGAGGAGCCTTGAGTCTGGCTTGACCTCTGCCATTTTCTAACACAGGTTTTGAGTAATTTATTCAACACCTCCAGGCCTTAGTCTCCTTATCTGTAAAAGAGAGACTTGGACTAAATTAACCTCTATCGCCCTTTCCAGTTTGAGCATTTTGTAATTCTAATGAGGGGTTACTACTGTTTGATAATAGCAGTAGCTCGGATGACCTTGTAAATATAACTTTGATCAATAATCCCTCTCTGATTGTTATGATTAGAGATAAAAAAAGAAGTCTTGGGTCTGAAATAAACTCTTCATGACTGTACGGTCTCTTTCTACTCACTTTTTACTGACATGGAGTGTGCATGGAGCTTCATGTCTTAGTCATTTAACAAACAGATCAGGCAGGTACTTGTTTCAGATTTGTGTATATCCTGCCCACAGTCCATTCATGGCTTCCTCTTTATCTTTAAAAAAGTGCTAACATCTGTGGAAAGAAAATTATTTAAATATACTTGCTATTACTTGCCATGTGTCAGATTTCCTAAAATTGAAAGTTATTGTTTTAAATTATGAGGGTGTATCGTTTAAGCCAAAACCTCAATTTGCTCATTGACTCTTGGGTATTGAAAATATAATTACTTGATTTATAAAGCTACATTTAGGTTGAAATGATTTATCTAGCAATAATCCAGTTTTCCACTATATTAGAGGAAAATTTCATCTGTACGTATTGTTTTAGGATTGAGACTAGCAAATGAAAAAAAATTTAATGAGAGAAAAATAGTTGAAATTATTAATATTTTGGAAGAAAATTCAGGATCAGTAAAATAGTGCCATGTTTTTCTCTGGCTATCATTTTAATTTCTTTAAAAATCAAGTTTCAAGTATAAATAAAATAAAGTGGTTTGCACCTAAGCAGGCACCTACTAGTTGATTTAGTTATTTAATTCTGTGTCTCCTCAAATAGATTCGTATCCTGGAATGAATTAATTCTATAGGATTTGAAGTTCAAAATCAACAAGATAGTGTTGATGGCCATCTTCCTCTCACGAGTTACATTTGTTAGTAGCACTTGAGACAAATGTTACAAAAGAGGCGGAGCTTCTGTTTTTGAATGAGGGCTCTTCTGAGAAAAGGCCCTGGGGGTCCTGGCCATAGTCCTTTGCCTTGTGGATTAAATGACATATCTGTGAAAGTATTGAGTGTCACTCAAACAATTATTGACATTACCAATATCAATATCTAGGCAGCAGACAATTTCTATTTCTGGTATTGGGCTGTCTTTGGTGACTTTTTATTCCCTGATAATATGAACAGCTAATGTTGTCATGTGTGCTATAGGCTAGATACTTTAATACCTACAGCAGCAACATGAGATGGATACTGTTATTATTTCTGTTTGACAGATGATGCAACTGAGGCGCAAATAATTTGTTTGCTCACATTCACAGCTAGTGAGTGATGGAGCTAGGATGTGAACCCAGGCAGGCTTATCTCCAGAGCATGTCTTGATGGTTCTATGGTACTGTTTCTCTTCCAATTATGTACTCAGATGAGGAAAACCAGTGCCAAGAAGATATGGTGAAAGCCTGTTAAATATCTGAGAGAAAAAAACCCTATGTCTTTTAGTCTTTTTCCTTTTTCTTCTCTTTTTTTTTTGTTTTGAAACCTCTCAACTACTAGCAGATGGCCAAGAAATTTGAGACATGCATTTAAAGTACTTAGTATAGTGCCTGGCACCTTACTATCATTCATTTAACATTTACTGTCGTTTAGTTGACAGAGAAGGCTGAGTTAACATCTGTGTGTACGTTGATGTCCATATATTACCACAGATGGCCCAGTCCGTATAAGACTGCTCAGCCGAAGCCTGGGAAATGAAAGCTGACCAAGTGCAGAGGGAGAGCTTATGTCAGAGATAAACATTCTTATTTGAAAACCAGAGAGTCCTGTCCAATGATCCTAAAGTATTTAAAGTGCATGTAGTTCCTGACAGGAATGTGTGAAGGGTGGTTATTTCTTTCGGCCTCACAGGGGTTTGGCTTGTGGGGATTGGGAGAGCCAGCCCTTCTCCTAGGGCCTTTATGTAGGTAGATGTCCCCTTTCGCCTCCATTTCCTCCAGGAACTGCAGACCTGGCTCAGCTGCCGCTTAGCTTCCTGGGATTCCCTTTTACCTCGGGTGCCCAGGGGGCTGTCAGAGCCTAACCCCTCCTCCTGTCCGATTCCATATTCCCACGCAGAACCTGAATGGCTCAGCTTAACCTCAGCTTTCTTTGGGCATCTTGGAATGTTGTTCACACAAAAACTTTGTGTTTCCCACAGTTTCTGAATCATCAGATGCACCAGGGGCTTGGTTAAAAGCAGATTCCCAGAGATGCTGGAGATTCTGAGTCAGCAAGTCTGGGGTGAGGCCAGGAACAGGCCTGGCTAACAGGTACCTCAGGTGATCTGATTAACCGAGGTTTGGAAACACCAGGCCATTGTGTGTTGGCATCTTGTCCACTAAGGGCGGCAGGATCTTCCTCCGTTCATAAGGTATATTTCGAGTTATTCTGCTGGTGCTGAGTTGTAGGGATTACAAACCGACTAAGACAGGGTCCTTTCTTCAGGTACTTCACAGTTTTGAGTGGATGATTAGATATGTAACTAAACATCAAGGAATAGAATTAACCATTGTTTATAACTATTTCTGGGAGGAATTCTGTTCTGAATTCCAAATTGCCAATTTAAATTGCGTTTTTAGAAGATATCTAATTCTTAAGTCCTGTCTGTTTATTTGTGGGACAGTAGCAGTCCCACACTGATTTCAAATGTTTGCAGCATATTTTATCTAAAAATTATATTCTAAAAAACAAATAGAAACGCTTCTGGAATAAGATTTTTCCCCCCTGTGGGATGGTGGAAATTTCTTTCTGTTAGTACTGCTTTATTTTCAATTATTCTTCTGATTTGTTTTACAAGAAATTCACCCCATGTAGAAAAGCAGTGTCTTGCTTTGGGAGGACAGACAGCTGTTTCAGGATGTTCCTGTAGGGAATCTTCTATTAAAGCTTGCCTCTGCTCCCCCTCTGTCCTCCACCTTCTGATTCAAAGCTGGTAAACGTGTTATCAGTAAAATGTAAAGAACTGTGTAGTAATTGGTTGATTTAAATTTCAGTGACACATGGTAAAATATAATGGGAGCTTTCTCTCTGACACTATTAGATATCTGATAAAATGTTCTGAAGACTCAGAGACCGCGACGTGGAGCAAAGGAAATTGAATTAAGCAGAGATTCTGCTATCTGTGCATAATCAAATTATGCCTGACTGTGTTGGCATCTGAGAATTACCATGGAGATGCACTGTGGTTTTTTCCCACCAATGGTCTGGCCGCTGTGACCACCATGTAGACAAGGACCCTGTCTTCCATCTCTCAGAATATAACAGTTGTACTCATTAGCTAGCTGGTGGCATCTCAGCACCAGGCAGCCTGACTACACAGCCTGGGTTCTTTTACCTATACAAGATGGTGCAGCCTAAACAATCTTACATACATTTTCATTTAATTTATTGGCTAGGCAGTACATTTACATTGTTGGAAAAAATATATAAAAAGCTATGCAGCAACGTCTCACTTCTGCTCTGTCCCTATATGCATTGCCCTCCCCTCAGCCCCAGAATAACCACTTTTATTCGTTTCTCCTCATTCTTCCAAAGTTTCTCCATGCAAACAAAAAAGTATTAGTTTATATTTTTTTCCCTCCATTTCTGGGACACATAATTTCTAGATTATCCTGTTGCTCTTTTTTATAGGTATATATAGTCCAGAGTGGTTATTTTCATGATTTTCCTATACGTCTTTTAGCTGATTTCTTTTTTAATTTGTGAAATCCCAGTAAAATATGTGTGTGTGTGAGAGAGAATGCAATTAATTTGGGAAAAATAAAATTAATTTTAAAGTGGATTGTTAATTTAAGTACTTTTCTTAATTTTTTTTTTACTGATCATGTTTTGATTTAGCTATATTTTAAATCATCTCTTGAGCTTCCCAAGAGATGATTAAACTTTTCCTGTATTAAGAAAGGAAAAGGGAGGAGGAACTTCTGTTAAATGTCTGTAACAACACTGTGTAAGTTGAGTTTATTTAAAAGCTGGCATTTTCTGCCTTTTATCTGAATATCCTGCATGCTGAATGTGAATTACTTCCTGACTTGGGAGGGGTCTATTATGGATACAGGGCTGCATTTGAATTTTAGTGTGGAATGTTTTACTCAGTGACTTCATTAGCTGAATGAATGTATTTGATCATAAGGTCTGCTTGATATTTTAATTTCACTGGGTTGGTTACTACTACTTTAACTGTGGTACCGGGTATGGTTTGGGAATGCAGTAACACTGACAGACATTTAATGAAGCAGCTGTCATCATTTGAGTTATTTTTTTCCTGTTTGCTACCTTGCTTAATTCAGTACCTTGATACTGAATTAGTATAGAAATAACTAATTAAAGCACTATTCCTACATTATAAGTTTTGTGTAAATAAAAGTATATTAAAAAGCTTTCAGCCTTACAAGGTATGTTATAAAATCGTTCTGATGATAAAATTAATGTACGTTCATCATAATTTTTGAACTCGTAAAGTGCCAAGAAAAAGTATCATGACCTAGAGAGTATCCATTTCCTCTTTTTATTTTGGTTGATATGTTGATATATATGGATCTATGTATATGTAACGATAGCAATCGATAGAAATTTTAACAGAATGAGGGATATCACTCTCTGTATGTAGTTTTGTGTCCTGATTTTTAAAACTTAGTTTATATCCAGAGGCTGTTTTAAATAGGAGAGGCATTGGGTGCATTACCCTGACAAGCTCTTATTTTGCTTCAGCTCACTGTGCATGCACGCAAGAGTTATTAAGTGGACAGAAATTTGTTAGTTTTTCTGGAGCTTCCTAAGTTTCCTTCCCTGAGTTTAGTTATTTGTGAACCTTTCAGTTGTGCTAGCGAGGTACGTAGCCTTGGAGAAGATGTGTTGGAGTGCTGCCAGTTAGTTCAGTAGATTGCTAAGCCTTTGATGTTATCTCATCTTCTGGAAAAGCGAACCGTATTTTATATCTAAGATTGTTTACCCACAATGACAGTTCTCTGTATCTTTACAGCAAACTGATCATTGACTCAGAAGATAGTAGTCGCCTTCCTTCCTTATTGGTTGGTTAGTCGAGCAGTGTGTGTGTTGTACTAATTGTGTTGCTTTTTACCCTCTGAAGTTACATTTCTTTCTTTTTTTTCCACTTAAAAGAACACACAGAGCACATAAACCCTTCCCTTCCCTTCCCCCTTCCTCAAAATGGCAATCAGACGGCCCTCTCAAGGTTTCTCACCTTGGCTGGTGCCTGCTCTTGGCAACATATGGGTTTGTTTAGATTGAGCTCAACAAGATTTAGAAACAGAGGTGTGTTAACTATCTCTTGCTGCAACTTTTGTTCTTGTTTTGTGGAAAGATGAGGATTAAGCTTGTTACTTTTATTCTGAATGTTGGATGGTTTAATTAAAAATATATAGTCCGTAGAAAAATTGGGGGACTGGGCAAATTCATCCATGATAATGGCGGCAGGCGATAAAGGTGTTAAATGGTGGGAGGGGGAATGTCTTTGAGTGCCATGAGTACTTTTGACGTAATCTAAATATGTTGTTTGCAGATTGCAAGGTCTGCTCAATAATAGTCTTAATAATAATTTATACTAACATTTATAGGATATTTATAGCTAACATTTATAGACTACTTACTATGTGCCAGTTTCATTTAATCCTCATAAAAACTGTATAAGAGAGACATATTATCACCCCCATTTTACTGATTTTTACTGAGTGGCACAGAGAGGTAATTTACCCAAGGTCACACAACTGGTAAATGGTGGAGCAAAATATGATACAGGTGAGTGCTGTGTTTAAACGCTTTATTTGAATAGTTGTAATTTTCGTGCACTTTGAAGTTTATTTTAATATTGAACAATTTCTGAGTTTGGCTAGGTGTTGATAGGTGTTTTCCATTTTATTCCGGTAATTTTAAAACATTGTGCTGCTAGCCCAATGGAATAACATTGTCTGGTTCTTCAGGATGCACTGATGAAAGGGACCTTCGTCTCTAAATACAAAGTCTTTTTGTTACTGTCTCCCATCATTCTGGCCTCTTTTCAGTGTCGTAAGTTAGATGGTATATGAACAAATCGAACTTCTGGCTTATTTTTATTCGCTTTGTTAGAGGAAATTTTATTCTTTCCTTTCCCCTCGCTCCTCAAGCTTGCTATATTTAAATACCGGGACAGTGCGAAATGCCATCTCAAGCCTGTACCTGCTGGATATTGCTTAGGTGGTGATGGAGGATGAGAAGCAGTGAAGAGCCTCGCTGGCTGATATTCTACTCTCCGGTACGTTTTTACCTTTATTGTTGGAAAATACCTTCCACTACTGGTGCTGGCTGGAGGCACTAGCCAAGGGAATTGTGACTCATAACCATTAACTTATATTAGCAGTTCTCAAAGTGTGTGATTCCTGGGCCGGCATCATCAGCATATCCTGGGAACTAGCTAGAAATGCAGAATCTTGGCCCCACCCCAGAACTCTTAAATCCCAGACTGCTTGTTAACAGCCCCCCAGGTGATTCTGATGCTGAAGTTTGAGAACCATTGCCTGTAGTATCATCTGGCTGGGGGCCAGAGGAGTGAATCTGCTTAGGGACCTGTAGCCTGTGCTATGCCTCAGGTGGTGACTAAATTCCCAGAGGGTTCTTTAAAAAGCTTCTGCCTCTGGTCCAAAACAGTCCAGATTTAGGAACTAATGCTTCATTACCATGCAACAATGAGAGTCTGGCTGTAAGAGCCTCTGAGCCCCTACCAGCTTGTGCTTCTACAAGCACACTTGCTAGTGGGCCTTCACTAGTTGGAGGTTAGAAACCTGGCCCCTGGAATTGTTCGTTGTCCTCAGGGCTAAGAGCAGCCTCTCTGATTTCCCTTTTCCCAGGAACTTTAAACAGCATCCAGAGAGCAGAGAGGTGACTCACCACAATCATAGGGTAGGAACATACTTTCTAAACAAAATTCGAGGAGAAAGGATTATTTTTTCTAAATACTGATTACATAAAACCCCCATTTCTATATTTTAGTGAGTGCCTCCTGAAAAACGTAACTAGGAAAACTCGAGGCAGACATGGGAAATTTTACTTGTGGATGGGACATAAACATTTGAATAAACGTGAGAAAAATGTGCTAGCATGAACATACTGAGTAGTTGGTGTTCTCTTGCTGGTAGCGGAATCCTACTTTGCTTTACTCGGTATAATTTAGTGTTTCGATTGATTACTTTCTTATTTATGTAATCTGTCCATAAAGTAGCTGTTGGTACAGTATAATCCACTATAATTTGGAGAAGTCAAAGACAATTGAAACAGTTTGATAACAGGAGGCCAAGATTTATTAGCTATGTGACCTCGAATAAATTACTTAATCTCTCTGTGCTTAAGTTTTCTCTTCTGTAAAATGGGCACTGTAGTCATGGTTGTGCAGATAACATGAGGTATATAGAACAGTGCCTGTCCCATAATGAACAATAAATTAGTCGATACATACTTTGGAATGGCCCTCACTAATTTTTAAAATTGCTTTTACTTTTTTTTCCTGAGTGTATTATAAAATCTAAATGTAAATGAAGTTAAGACATTGGAATAAAGGTTTGGACTTTATCATTTGATTGGACTCTAATAGTGTGAAGTTCCCAGTGAGTGTGCTTGTATTCTGGTTAATTGAGTTTTCTAGAAAGCTGATGGTTAGATTTCATAATTGGGTTTATTATGGGACTTCATTCAGGTCATTGTTTTGAACATCATGCTAATTCAATTCTGAAGGTCTAGAATATTGGATTAATTTTATTCAGCATGTTCTCTAAAAACAGTGTTTTGATTACATCTCTGATAATGAGTTTGTTTTGATGTCATTTTCCTCTTTTAGAACTGAGATCAGATAAAATCAAGTTAGTTATGGGTTTTAGTTTGTTGAGTTCCAATGAGTTGGTTTTATCACACACGTAATTTCTAATTTAGAAACCTGTCAAGTTATCATAGTTAATTTGTAAGTCGTTTTGAACTTGTAATATATTTTCTCTTCTAAATCATGCTTCAAAAGCATGACCAGGCACAGGGCAGCCCCCTAAAGCCTGTCCAACCTGAAATAGAGATACCCAGACCTATAGGGCCACAGGGTCTAACCATCATATAAGAATTTTCTGTTGGAAAATGGTCGATACATGACAACCAGGATACAGGATCACATTTTTCTGCTCTCTCAACCCCTTCCCTAAGTTGTGTGACCCTGGCTTCATCTATAACACGAATGATTTGGATCAGGCCTCCATATTCCCTTTTTTGGGGAGGGTAGGGGTGTGGACTTCGATTTCATGATAGCAGAATGTGGAAGTGGAAAGTTTTGAAGTAAGGCATAGGATAGTCTCCAGGGTGCTTGGGCATATGAGATGAAGCACTTTTAGGCCCTGTGCTCAACAGAATCTTGGCTCAGGGCATTCACTACAGGCGAGAGTTCCAGGCCAGGTGAGGGGATGTGAGCCACCAGCAGCCTGCAGGTTCATGCGGGGCAACTGGCAACTTGTAAGCAGAGTATTTATTATATCTGTTTGTAAGTAGGGGCCTGCTTGTGGTGAGTCTACATTTTTTTCTAGGAGATTTTACATGGCCGAAGTTCTGTCGTTTTATCAGTTTTAAAAGCCCACTTAATTTTTTCTTTTTTACTTATGTCTCTTTTATATGGGCATGTATTTGCATTTGATTTCTCTTTTGCAGTTTTTATTAAACAAACAATATGCAAAGCATTAACGATCCTTTCCACTTCCCCTGTGTATTCTCTGTAAAAGGATCTGAGCTGTTTATAGAACCCAATAAGCTTTTGGTCAAGTACATGTTTTTAGATCGTGTTGAACATGTAAAGAACAGACAGACTTGAGCTTGTTAAAAATTGTTCCTGTCAAGTCCCATGTAGCTTCACTTGTCAAACATGACTTGAAAATGTTTTCCCCAAGTGTCCATGTCTTAACAATTTATGTTCTTGAGGGAGTTCCTTGGAAGGCATTAAATTCTGGGAGGTCACATTTTTCTTTCAAGTTTGATTTCCAAAGTGAAAATGAACTTCTGTTTTTTAACTTCAGCCTTGAAAAAAATTCAGCGAAGAGCTTTTAGAACTGTGCTATGATTGTGTTATATGGAACTGGGCTTCCCCATCTCCGTAGCCAGAAATGAATCTTGACAGTTTTCTTTGTAGCTATAAAAATGGAGAGTAAGGGAAGAGGAGGTAAAAATGCTGAGTGTGGGAAACTGTTTTAATCACTTAAATCTTAGCGACATAAATGTTTATTTATATTAATGGGGCAGGACCAAGTAACAATAGTCTTTTTTTCTAGTGAAATATTTTCCCCCATGGGGAAATCACTTTGCAAATGCTTCAGACTTTCTCATGTGAATGGCAAAAATTTAATATTTAGCATAATTAGGAAATATGCAGTTTTTACAATGAAATTCCAATCAGAGTGGTATATTTAGTTATTCATTTTTTTCTTGATTATTTGGGCTAATGGAAAGAGGCAGTAGGAACAATCTAGAAATATTTTTACTGCATTAAGTTTTTAAAGGGAATAAATTTCATGGTTTGAGTCATAATGTAGTACTTTAAGTTGATCTATGGTGAATATCTGTTTTAAAAAGGATTGGAAAGTGTGTTCTGAATTACCTATTATGTCCCTTTTGTTAAGGTATGTCTTGTACCCTGTTTCATATTAGAAATAGACCATACCTCCTCTCAGGTGGCATTGTGGATCTAGACCAAGGTGAAGTAGTCTTTTAATATACTGTGGTTTTTATTTTCCTGTGTTAGAGATAATATTAAGTACTTTAATTTTTAAGTGTTATTGTTGAGTGGTGGGTGGTCAGAGAAATAACTATGAAGAGGGAAGAAAATCATTAGGAGGCGGCACTGATAAATTTCTTCATTGACTAATAGTCATTGCAGCACCTTGAAAAGTAAAGTATTGTCCTTAGTATTCAAAGATGTAACTACTAGGGGACTGTTTAAACTACCTTTTTTGGCTTTTCTTTAATGTCTGTAGAGGATTTATGGTGATTCACATCATGCTGTATACATTTTCCTGGACGATGAGCTGGCTCGATGGCCATGGAAATGAGCCATAGGAATTGGTTCATGTGAAAAACCTATGGACATGGGTAGTCATTTAAAATTTTTAGCTCATTTTTAAGAAATTTACTTTCACATCTCTAAACATCATGCTGGTTTTGCTATACTTCATTTTTTTTCTTTTTTTCTTTTTTTTTTAGGTTTAAGGCATTATCTATTGTCTTCTTAAGGTGAGGATTTAACTCTTTATCCTTCCTTACCCACTTCGAACCCCGACAATCCACGTTTACCTCCCAGCCCACACTGTTTAGTTCAGCATTCAGTTTTTACATTGACAGTGGACGCCGTTCAGAGCAGGGCCATATCATTAAACGATGATTATTTTTCCTTTACTATATATTCTTTCTGTTTTCCCTGGCATTAACAGTCCTTTTTGATATATGTATTTTAATGTGTTTGTTTTTATCTCAACTTCAAACTCTGCCCTATCAGTATTTTCTTTTTACCTTAAGAATTATACCAATTTCATCTGGTTTTTAAGAGGTTTCTCCCAGATCTGTCTGATCTAATCTCATCTAGGCTGTTTTTTCTTCGTGGCTAGTGTGTGGCTGTGCCTCTGTGATCTTTCTTACCAGCATCCTGGAAATTTCCTCTCTTCTGATGTCTGTGTCCTCTGACACCTTCTTGGTTTACTCCGTTTGGGTGGAGCTCTGCCTCTGGGCTGCTTTTAGGGTCAGCTCTTTAATCCCAGTGTTCTGAAATTTCACATTTCCGATGGTGTGTTTGGTGTCTATGTGTGTGTTAATTAATATTGTTGGGTATTTGATGAACCGTTTGAATCTAGAAACTCATTAGTTCTGAAAAAGTTTTTGAATTAATTCTTAACGTGGGATCTTCTGGACCGATCGTTAAACTTTATCTTTTCTCTGTGCTTTTTCATGTCATTGTCTTGCGTTACTTTCTGGGATATTTCTTATTCTTTCTCTTCCCGTCCTACAGAGTGTTTCATTTCTTCTATCGGGTCTTTAGTTTCCAAGAGCTCTTTTGTTGTTGTTCTGAGTGCTTTTTTATATAACACCCTGCTCTTAGCCCATCACTGTCTCCTCTCGTCTCTTGAGAATATTAGTTTTATAAGTTTTTTTCACCTTAAATAGTGTTTCTTCCAAGTTATTTTTTTTTCTGTTTTGGTTTCTGTTTTAGTGATTTTTCTGAGGTGTCTGGTAGTCTTTGGTTGTCTACTATTTTCTAAGTGGGGGAACAAAAAGGCTGATGGGAAGATCTGAGAGTTTGTGAGCTTGTCATTGGGGTGGGCAGACTTTATGGAGGGAACCCTGCTGTTAGGTCATGGAGGGCTGGTCAGATTCTCCAGAGAAAACTCTTCTAATCTCTTAGCTGGAGGATGTCCTGGCTGTCAGCTTTCTTGGGGCTCTGTGGAAAGGAGGCTGGGGGTCTGAGCATTCGGAATGCATCTGTTTACTTAATCCTTCTACTTTTGGTAGGTTCTCAACCATGCTTTGTAGTCTCAAGCCAGAAACCCTGTTTTAACCTCTTCTGAGAATTAACCTCTAGTCTCCTGCCGGGGCAGGTGAGGGATGGTCACTGGTGGCTTAGAGAGTAGGGTGGGGGAATGCAGGGTTCAGACTGCTTAAGCAGTTTTCAGCCAATCCTTATTTTATCTGTTCTCCCTTTTCTAAGACAATTGGTTCACTTCTATGGCAGAAGTGTTCGTTAGCTCCAACGCCTGAGCTTTGGGAACTCTGCAGTGTAAATGGTGTCGATTCTTAGCTTTCTTCCAATTGGCTTCTCCAGTCTCCCGGCTTGTATTGCTAAATCTTTTAACTATTCCAGCTTCTAAAAATGTTCTTGTTACCTTTTCTCCCATTCTCCCCATCTTCTTAAAATTCCTTTGTTGTAGTTTTAGTGGGACTTTGAGAGGGTTCTAGATTTGATGCTTGTGTTCAGTTCTCTCTCTTTGCCTAGAATTCCTGGACACTTTTTAAGTGTATGTCTTTCTCAAACAGAACACCTTTCCCCCATGCTTCCTATACCTTCCCTGTTCTGTTGGGTAGGAATCCTTTTAGCCATCAGGACAGAATGAAAGGGTCAGCTTTGACTTTTCCTTTTCCCTTGCTTCCCGCCTTATATTATCCAACCAGTGAACAATTTCTTCCTGAACGTGGGCTCTCTTATTCTGTAGAATGTGTCACAGGTCACTGTGTTCCCGGAAAAACTATAAAACTAGCAGACTGGACAGGGGCTGGATTAACAGCCTGTCCTCGTGAGCCTCAATCCGTTCTTGAATGAGATACCTTATTTGGAGTGCCCTGTCTGGTCCCAGGAGAAGAAACAGAAGCTGAGTCTTCAGGTTCTCTCATTTTTTCTCTCAGGGCTGCATGAAATGGACACTCCATTGAGGGCTGATAGAAGGGAGAAAAACTATTTTGTTTTGTTTTTTTAATGTCACCACCAAGACTAGCATACCACTCACAACGTTTCTGAAACCAAATGTGTGGGTTAAGCAGTTCTGCCACCAACTACCTGGAGATAGCAAAGACCCCACAGGAAAAGGGCTCAGTCCCTCAAGGCTGCCTCCCCACTTTTCAGATGGCTATAAATCGGGGCTTCTCACAGCTCTCTCCTCAAGTTTGAAAATTTGCTATAAGCTCACAGAATTCAGGGAAATGCTTACTTAACATTTATCGATCTATTATAAAGGGTATAATAAGAAATATAGATAAAGAGGTGCACATGGCCCCAAGCCCCGGAGCCCCTGTCCCTGTGAAGTTATGGTGCGCTATCCTCCCAGTGTGTGGATGCGTTCACCAACCAGAAACTCTCCAAACCCCATCGTTTAGGGTTTTTAATGGAGGTTTCATTACATTGGCACAGGTGATTAAATCATCAGCAGTTGTTCATTGAACCAAGCTCCGGCCCCTCTGTTTTTCCCGGAGGTTGAGATAGAGGTGAGAATAGTGTGGTGGGGCAGAAAGTTCCTATCCTCTAATCTTGCGGTTGGTTCCTCTGGTAGCCAGTTACCTCATCAGTATAAATTCAGATATGATTGAAAGGGGTTTGCTATGAATAGCAAAAGATGTTCCTCTCACCTTTATCACTCAGGAAGTTCCAAAGGTCCTGGAAGCTCTGTACCTGGAACCCAAACCCAATATACGGATATTCCTTGCATCATAATATCAGAACTAGACACAGGCGACAGTATTATACTTAGCCCAGGCTTTGTCATTTGGGGACCACATCCTTTCAGTAGTCTTTTAAGAGTTTTCTCTCTTTAAGCGTGTCTTGGTTCATCAAATGAATCTTGCACTTTGCTTCCAGAATGTTCCTAAAACACTCTTCCTTATGTCACTTCCTTAGTTGAAAACATGACCTGCAAAATAAAATCTAAAGTCTTGACATACAAGGCACTTTCTAACCTGATATGCGACTATTCGTGCTCAGCAGCCAGGCTTCTCGGTCCCATCTCTTTGCTGACTGTGTGACTGAGGCCAGGTCCCTCACCTATCCTGATTTCCTGCTCTGCAACACGGGAGGATTGTAATATCCAGCTTCCAGAGCTGGGTGATGATCAATTGAGATAAATCTTATGAAAAAAATTTATGAGCTGAAAGTCTTAGAGATCTAACTTATTTTTTATTCATATTAATAAATGCGTGAGTTTGTCTCTTATTTTTCTCTAGCATTAACCCTTTTTTCTCCTTAGCTAGGCTAGTTTGTGACAGTTCTCTGACTATAACTTGCTCATTTTTGCGCCCATACTTTCTCTTTACGCCCTATTTAGAATCGATAAACAGCTGGATTAGTGATCGATTATTTACAACTGACATTTGCTCTTATCGGTTAGGGCTTCGAGCTTGCTGAGAGTATTACTGAATGTTAGAATGATGATCTTGCTTATATTCTATCTTAGAATGATCTGCCCTTTCTATGCTTTGTGTCTGAAATAGTACCTGTATTTCTGGGCAGAGTTCAAAATCCCTTTATTTCCAAATGTCTTTCTTTTCTACTTGAGTAATAATAAAAATTAGAAAATGGTTTGCTTTTCATGTTACATATATATCTCTGAGTTCCAGCTAAAATAAAATACAAACTCCTCAAGAATGGGAGCTGCCTTACACTTAAGATTCTTTATGTGCACACACTTACCAGTGTTCAGAGAGAGATCCAAATGTAGTAACAGTGGAAGTTGAAAAGTGTTAGAGGTTTGAAGATTTTACATTCTTGTGTCTGACACTACAACACTTGGATAAGTTATATCGCCTCTCTAGGCCTCTGTTTCCTCATTTGAAAAGTAGGTAAATGAGATAACATGATATCTAGAACCCAAAGTAAAAAAGAAGAGGGGCTTTGTTTGTTTTTAAATTCTTAAGCAGCTACACAAGATGTGATAGTATGAACTGACCTCAGATAGACTGGATGAATAGGGATAGGAACTGAATTTCTGGTGATTTCATTCTATAGTTTGGTTTCATTATATATGACTTTGGTTATGGAACGCAGCCGACATTTCTTTATTTTGGGTAATAAAAGGAATTATATTTTCCTTGGAGTTCTGCTTAAAGTCTAGACTGTCCATGCTGTTTTAATATTTGCCACATATGTCCATTTAACGAGTTCTTTCTGAGTGGTCCTAAGTTTTTCACACAGTCTATAACAAAGATATTAGAATATATTTTTTTTTCTGGTTTCAGAGGAAGAGTTAAATATTAACAGTTAAAATTGTAGAACTAGAAGTAATGAACTTCAAAGTCTTATTTCACAGATATAACTAGTTTTGACAGTTGGTGTATAACAAAAGGATTTGAAAATCATAGGTGCTTGCCAGTAATCAATATCTCATTTGGTATTTCCCTTTCTAAATAATCGTTAATGAGTATATGGAAAAGATGTGAAAGTAGAGAAGATAATGAATAAAATAAAGATAACATTCCTTGAACAGGCAATTAAAGGGTCTAAAAATCTTTCTGTTAGCTGTTCTGCATTTTGACTTACTTGGGATTTGGTGAGTGAATGAAATTCTAGACAAGAACTGAAAACATTGTGGTTGACCAAACAGACATTTTATCTGCTTTCCCCCCCATTAGTTCTTTAGACTAATGTCTCAAATATATGCATTTCCATTCAGTTCTTTCTAAGAGAAATTATGTTGTGTTGAGTGATGTTCATGCTATCCTCTTTAAATTTTTATCTACATTCACTTGGATGTTTTTTGCGTATTTCAAATTATAATATAACATGAAAATCAAAAATTTGGGGGTAGACTAGAAAGAAATTCTTGGTGTTGAAGTTTTGTGTTATTTCAAGCTGTCTTTTAACAGTGCCAAAGGTTGTTTCATTGTTTTGTTTTGTTTTTTCCCTTCCTTTTACCTCCTATGCACATCAGTAGAAAGGAGTATTTTTAATTTCTGTGAAAAGACCATTGTTATATGGCAGAATATACCTTTTACTGTCCTAGAAAAAGCCTTCAACTAAAGCACTGATGTTCTAAATTGTTCCTGGGCTTTGAACTCTGAAATAGCCCAGGAATAGGCATTTTAAAATTCTACTTTGTTTTTTCTTGTTATGCTTGTGCTATTAATTAAGTTCAGAGATGGGACTCTGCTTGCCTGATCCTGCATATTACCTCTGACTGGGGTTTAACTTCTAGTTCTTTGCCTTTGCTAAGGAACTGTATTAAAGGGATGTTGACAGCAGTAGTAATGAGGGCCCCAAAGTTTCCCATGGGACTCAGCTCGGAACGCTAATGGTTACAAATAGAAAGACGCATTTGACATAAACACACACACACACACACACACACACACACACACAACAAAAAACCTGACATAAATATTATTCTATACATTTCAGTGAAAGCATTCTTTTTGAAATAGTCATGTTGAGAGAGTATGTGTTTAATCCAGTGTTGCTGGTGTTGCTAAAAACATTGCTGAATTTTTTAAAAAACTGAATCTGGATTCTGTTAGCACATTTATGTTTTTGGTTTGTATTCATGTATTAGTTGTGTGATTAAATTTGCCTTGAAAAGATTCCAGTGTTACAGAATTTTATTCTCCACAGTCACCAGACCTACTCCCCTCTTCAGAGTTAATCACAGTCAACATTTTGGTATCCGTCCTCACAGCCCCTGTCACATTGTTTAGTCATCCTCCTATTGATAGACATTTGGGTTGTTTTTCAGTTTTTACAGGTATTCTAATTTTGACATAGAGTCTCCAGACTTATTCCTGGAATAAATGCCTCAAGATTATTAATTTGAGAGATGGTATTGATCTATTGACATATCAGTTGATATATATCGATATATAGGTGGGGTGTGTGTGTGTGTGTGTTTAATTCATCTTCTTATTTTATGTTGACCATTATAGTAGCTATGGCTTTTGAATTGTGTTTAGTCTTATCAGATGGTTTTTCTGAACTTTTAGTTAAATAAACGTACTTTGATTCCTCATTTTCCTCATTTCCTGTTTCCTACAGCTTGTTTTTCTGACTGAATCTACCGGCTCTTCCAGGGCGGTGGCATTTGCCTATGTTGTGAACTATTCTGGTTGTCCTGTGCCTTCGCACTCTCCTGCATTCTCGACAGACCCTGTACCTGCCCATCTCTGAGCATCTCTATATACATCATGTCGTGTTCATACTTTACGGTGTATGTCCTTGCAGATCAGGTACCTTCAGAGCTGACAGCTTCAGGGTTTTACAGCTCATTTCATCCCCAGCAAGACACAGTGTATGTCAAATACATGATAGAATACTGTAGTGAAGATAATTGCAGAGAGCCTGGGGCTTAAACTGTGAGGGACTTGGTCACTAGGTAGAAAAGCTTGGTGCTGAATTCAGTGCGCAATGGGAAACTAAAGCTGTTTAAATAGAAGGGCGATAGGATTATAGCTCTAATTAAGAAGATTAAGTGGTAGTAATATAAGGGATGAAATAGGAAACCGAGGCAGGAGTTGAAAAATAAGGATACGATTAAAGTGGTCTGGCTTGTCTTTGTGTGAAGATAATAGAAAAAGAAAGGAAGTAATATTTTGGAATGGAATTTACCACTCATTTGACAACTCAGCGAGGTCAACATTCACTTATTCATTCAGTTAACTTCTTGCATAGCACTGGGTTCCAGGCATGGAACCTTGGTGGTAAGGTACAAAGGACACCAGAAGTCAAGGGTGCTGAACGTGTTTGGAGAGTAGATGTCCTGCCGAATGATGGTGGCGGTTGCAGACATTGTAAAGCCAGGAAGGAGAAATGATTTCTTTGGATAGTTTTGTTAGCTTTTGGACCCCTAGAGTTTAAGCTGCCAGGGAATATTCAACAGAATGTTGGCGGTGTGAAGTCTTTGGAAATAGAGTTTGGATTCGATCTGTGTGGAGGTTATCATAGAAGTGAAAAATTACAAAGAATTAGATTTTGAGTCATTAGGAAGTTAAGTTGATCTGGGTTATGGCTTGGCGTAGAAGCCAAGAATTTCTGAAAGCCCTCCTCCACTAACAGAAAGGTCAGTAGACAAGAGGACTGAGAGGTGAACACTGAATTTGTGTGGGGGAAACAAAAGATGGAGAAGAGGCAAAATGAAGACGAAGAGCTGAAGAACTCCCAATTTTATTGCATCTGTCTCTTATTCTACTTTTCTGACTTGGCTTTGTGATGGTTAAGTTTATGTGACAACTTGGTTAGGCCGTGGTGCCCAGATGTTTGGTTAAACTCCAGTCTGGATATTGCTGTGAAGGTGGTTTTTTTTTATTTTTTATTTTTTTAAATGTGGTTAACATTTAAATCAGTAGGCTTTGAGTAAAGCTGGTTACCTTCCACAACGTAAGTTGGTAGGTCTCATCCTATCAGGTAAAGTTCTTAAGAATAAAAGACTGAGGTCCCCTGAGGAGGAGATTCTGCCTCTTTACTGCCTTCAGACTCGAGCTGCAGTATTACCTCCTCCCTGGGTCTCCAGCCTGCCCGCCTGCCCTGCACATTTCAGACTTGCCAGCCTTCCCAATGCATGAGCCAATTCCTTAAAATCAGTCTCTGTCTAGAAAGTGAGACACACACACACACACACACCCCTACACACCTACACACACACCTACACACCTACACACACACCTACACACCTACACATACCTACACTTGGTCCTGTTTCTCTGGAGAAGCCTGACTAATATAGGTTTCAGCATAACTGGAGTCAAGTTGTATTTTCTATTTACTGAACTTGTTCTTCAGCACTTAGCTCCATCCAGCTTCTTTAAGTCTTTTGACAGACAGTTCTCCTCTTGTCAGGCAGTTATTTGATTCTCTTTTGCTCAGTAAGTTCCCTGTATGTACCTCTCTCGTGCCATTATATTATCATAATGGCTTGTGTGCCTCTTTCCCCAAATGACTCTATGAGCATCTTGCAACCACGGACTTTCTCCTACTTAGCTTGTATAGCTTGGGTAACCAGCCTGGTTAGCATGGAAGAATTTGTTATTATGTGTCTGTTGAGTGAAAGAGTTTAGCTCTGACCCAATACTGGAAAGAAGTTGCAAGAAGTACTAAATGGAAAGTGTGACCCAAAAACACCAGAAGAGATTGGCAGCATCTTTGCACTCGTAGTTGGCAGAGGTGAAATGTATTATGGTGGTTTGGACAGTACCGTGAACCATTATCTAATCAGTGTTTGTTTGTTTTTAAATTTGTCAAACATTTATTCAGTTATGACTTCACTAGTCATGCCCAGATAAAGCTAGTCTTTAAAATATTCCATAGAGATGCTTTCAAGAAAACAGAGATGTATCAAAAAGGAAAAAGAAATGCTTATAATCTCATTTCCCACAGGTAACTATGAATATTTTTTTCTAATGATCAATCTAGAATTTTTAATATATTCAGACATATACAATGATAGCATATGGTTTATGCTGTTTTGTTACTTGCTTCTTTCAAGTAAACATGTCATGACATCTTTTGCTATTATTAATTGTATATTATTTTTAATTCCTATATAATATTCCATTACAAGGAAAGATATATTATTTAACTAGTCCTCTTATATTTGAACACTTAATTTCTCTCTCTCTCTTTTGCTATTTTAAACGTGGGTTCAATGAACATATTTGCACATGTGTCTTTATGTACTTGGCTATTATTTCCTGAGAATGAATTGTTAGAAGTAGAATCTCTGGGTCACAGGTAGCCGACTTTATTTTTAAAGGCGGTTTTTGTTACCTAAGTGCCCTCCATAAACGTTTTACCAATATATCTTAATGTCAGTGGTGTACGAGAATTCCATGAAATGTGTTCTTAAAACATGTACAGGTATATGACTGACTGATTTTTTTTTTTCTAGGCCAGATTGCTTTTTCTTAAGTCTTGAATATTCTGCATAAAATCTTGTTCAACCTGTTAAACCTTTTAGTGATTCTACCAGGATAAATTAATAGTCATCATATATCTATGCTTGTTTGAACAAAATGCTCAAGCATCCAAAATATGAGTAGCTAGTCTTGCAGCATTCATCAGTGACTCATTTGTTTGTTTGAAATGAGAAAGATAGGAGGAGGTAAGTCAAATGACTATGAATCTTCTTTAAAGGAACCGTAGTATAGTATGTAAGATCAAAGGAGTATCCCCAGTCCCAACTCTTGGGGGGTAGAATATAGCACATTCAATCGTGGTAGATCGTCTTTAAATGTCGAACTATGTCAGATGATATAACTATCAGTTAAAAACAATGGTTTCCCAAAGGCCAGATCATAACATTTCATTTCATACCTTAATTAACGTGTCTTTGGCAAGAAATGTTAAAAAAGTAATATTGTAGGCTCAAACTGAATTTTTCTCATGTAGGTTATAATTACGCTATACTTATAACATTATTTAATGATAATCCAGGAATCTTTTAGAACAAAAAAGGAATCTGTGAACGCTGTGGTGCTTATTCCTGTTGTTGTTTGTTTGCTCATAAAGCTAATTTTGTTTAACATAAAGGACTATCATTTATTCTAAGATCATTTTACTGAAAAAAAGATTTATTCTAGGAATAAATTTGTTTTCTTATTGAAATTATTCAAGACTCTTTTTTTTCTACCTAGATTTAATTTATTCTCAATTTAGCTCAGGGACATTCTAGGAACTTCAAATTTCTAGCCGGAAAATGAAGGCATGGTTTCATGAGTCAGTCCTGGTCTTTTATCTCTGTGTAGTGCTCCTAACTAATGGAATAAAAGGTAAATCTGAGAAATATGAGAAATGAAATGTAAATTTTTCTCATTTAACCATTTTTATTTTTGATTAAACATTATTAAACAATTATCGGAATTTTGAAAAAGTATGGATAAACTTAAAATAGTTCCCATGGCATCTGTAAATTAAGGAAACATGTGGGACTGAATAAATTTGTCTTTCTGTGTCTTTGGTTTGGTCACAGTTCTCTCCTAGAATTCAAGGGAGGAGTACTTTCACGAAAACATTTCTATGTAACCCAAGCTTGTGAGTTTGATTCTTTAAATATGCAAACGGAAGTACTAAGATACATGTTAACCTAAAATTTTCTGTGCTCAGACTCAAGTTACAGATCATTGAAACCTTACATGTTGCAGTATAGACTAATTAAGAGAAAGAGGAAGTGTAAAAAATGAACAAGTGAATTTAAAACATGGCACTGATCCTGGATGTGCTGCCGCAGAAGGGGAATTACTAGGTGTGGTTCCTACTGTTGGTTGGAGTTAAAACTGCTGCGTTAAAACCCCTGGGGCTCCTGGATCTTCAGTTGTGCAGACTTTTTACAAAAGGTGTAGTATTTCGAATTGGCAAAGGAATAAGGAATGTGAGGTGTTATGTGAAGGAAGGACATTATACAAGTTATATAATTTAGGAAGGGTGTGGTCGGGGAAAATAACTCTCACTCTTGTAATTATTAGTTTGTTAGATTAGTTGCCTGACTTCAGATTATATTCAATTAGCACATTAAGTCAAAATGTCATGTGTGTAAATGTTGAGTGCATGTTTCAGCCTTACCTTGGGACAAGTATAGCTCAGTTTACTATGCTCTAGACATCATATGTATGGGAGGACAAAGGTATAAATGTAATCTTATCGAAACATTTTGAAAGTTTTTCTTCCTGCTCCTCCAAGAAATCCCTTCATCATTAGAGTGGATTTTGTCAAAAATTAAAAATCTTTTAATTCCAATTGAAACTTAGAAGTCCCTACTACAGCTCAGTGATAGCTAGAGGCTTCAGTTTTAGGAGATGACTGTATATAGCAAAAGATTTTTGCCAAGGTAGTTTTATGATTTCCTTATCAGATACTCTTTCTTAAACCATTTGTTCAGGAACTTTTTTCTTTTAACATTTCTAAATATTATGTCTCAAAACTTTATTTTTTCTCTTGCAGTTTTCTCATTGAAATTTTTTATGGACTTTTTTCTTACTTAGATTTAGTTCATTTTCCCACATAGTTCAGGGACAGTCTAAAAACTTCCACCTTCTACATAGAAACTGAATACATGCTTTCAGAGACAGAGTGGATCAGCCCTGGTGTTCCTTATCTCTCTGTCCTCCTGTTAACAAATGTAATAAAAGTTAAATCCTTTTGTAATACAAATATGAGAAGCAAAGTTAAATTTTTCTCATGTTTGATAATTTATATGATTTTGAACATTGGTTTTAGTGCTGACATTATGCCAGGAGTTGTGTATCTTCTAAACTGCTTGGGAATTGGCTTTGGTTGGGTAGAATGATTTTCTTTGGAGAATAGGCTCCTCTCTACTCAGGAAACTTTGTCCTCGAGTTTCCAGTTTCATTCAAGGCCTCTGACAATTTGCTTATAAAACTTTTCTGAAAACGTATATGAATTTCTTTTAAAATTATAGAATAGATGACTAAAATGTAAATTAAAAACTCAATATACCCAATTTTATAAACTTTGGTTTTCTGACAGAACAAAACCTATGTTGATTTTTCAGGTACCTTGATATAGATATCTTACTGTTGTTTTGGTAGAAAATCATGCAGGTTTCTCAGAGTGACTCATCAGTGAGTGTGGTTGACCAATTATGCATTGGTATGGTCAGCATGGAAATCCAGTCCAAATAGTAGAAGAACATGAACTGTGAGTTGAAATTGAAATGCACACGCGCGCGCGCGTGTGTGTATGAGATGGAGGGAAGGAAGGAGATGGGGAGGGCAGGAGAGAGAGACAGACACACACGCAGACTATGTGTGTATGGAGTGGAGGACAAGGCATGCAGATTAAAGCAATAATAAGGCAGGCTGAAATCCTCTATAAATGAGAATTGATTATTGCAGCTGATAAATGTGGAAATGGGTAATTAAAACATGGTATGTAAGGAAACAAAGTTTTCTTCATAGTTGTCCTCTTTGGATAATTTGTGGTATTGGGAACCTGCCTCAGGTTTCTTAATAATGTTTCCTTAACTGGCTAATTAGAATGTGCCACTGATGTGATCCAAAAAGTGTTCAGCTCCAAAACAGATTGCCAAATGAGGGGAAGCCTAGGTCTACACAAGTCTGGAAGTGGAACGCCGATTTTATTTCAGGGTAAATGGCAAAAGTTGATCGCTGGTGTACCTGTGTGCAGCATCACAGTGTGCATTAGCAGCTTTGTCTTCTCCTGTTTTATGTGGTTTTATTTATTCCCCAGGAGATCACATCTTCCATTTCACCATATTATTCCAGATCCTCTTGCAGTCTCAGCGACAGGATTCAGTGCCGAATGTGGTGCTAATCTCCACTGCTCTCCCCAACCCCCTTAGATAATATATCACTAGGAATGCTTTTGTCTTTAACGGAAAATCCCTGCACTGGGGTAAACAGACATTTATTTTTCTCAAGTAACAGAAGGTCTGGCAGGTAGGCAGCCCAGGGTCAGGTAGCCGCTCAGCACTGTTGTTAAGTAAGCACCAGAGTCCTCCTGTTGGTGGTGGGGGTGGGGGTAGGGGTGGGGGTGTCTTTGTCATGTAGGTTCCTTTTCAGAGTCACCAGTTGGCTGCAGCATCTCCAGAACTTATTCACAGAAAGAAAAGGAAAGAGGGAGGGCTTTCTCTCTGACGAGGCTTTTCTGGGAGATAATCTCTCTCTGGTGACTTCTTGTCTATGTTACATTGGAAGAACTGTATATTTACCAGTAGCTGCAAGGGGTCTTGGTCTTGTGTTTTCATCTGGGCACATGGCTGCCTTGGAAAGTAACTGGTGTTGTGTTGGTAAGAAAGGGCGGATGGGCACTGGATGGGCAATGCAGTGCGTGCCACAAGATGCTGTTATTATCCCATTGATTTTATTTGAGTTTAATCCTTTTGAGATACTCGTTCACACAAAATGGGTACTTCATGTGGCTTTGCTTAATTCTTTTAGTTTCAAAGTTATTAAAATGCAAAAAAGCCCTTAGTATTCATTATATTAGAAAGACTCATTGTAATTTCATAATTGTTTTCAACTATTGCTATTGAACATGATCTACTTTTTTTCCTACTCATGGCAACAGTATAAACTAGTGAAAAGTCATGACACGTTAGGTATTTGTTTCACAGAATTTTGAAAAAACCATCATTCGATAGCCTCTCACTGAGAAGCAGTTCTTAGAGGTAGATTGGAAGGTAATCTTGGATGGGACCTGGCCTTTGACCTCAGAGAACTTCTGATCTGTGGGGGTGGGCAGGTAAACCAGCTACTAACTCTAATAAGAGGGAGCATGAAATACAACTGGATATGGAGTTAGAGGTAATATTTTTCCATGTATAATGGAAAGAGGGTGACAGCGGGGACTTAAACATAAGTAGTGTTACTATTTAATTTTCACATTTTGAATTGTCTTTTTATGGGTGTTTAATTAGTAATTAAACAAAGATCTTATCATTTTTAATAAGGAAGGAAAAGGACTCTTATGACTCAAGCATGTCATTAGAAACGTGTTCTTTCCTCTTATTCTCTGCCCCTCTTTGTTTTATAGCTTTTTCAATAGGCACTACTCAATCACAACTCTCAAAATAGCCTCTTAAGATTTGTGAATATATTATGGATTTAATGTTCCCAAATAAATATTGTTAACCTAATAAAATGAAACTACTAGTGCAGAAATTTTTTTTTTTTTTTAAATCAAACAATATCAGAGCTTATAGAGCAGAACTTGTAAACCTCTCTTCACATGCCGCCCAATTCACTACATTCACAAGCACACACACCAGAGTGTGGTTGATTTATGTTCACATAATTACAGTCATACTGTATGCATTGTTCTGCAGCTTGCTTTTTTTCCCCTGTAACATCTTTTTTTGATTTTTTTTTTTCTTCACAGTACACATGGAATAGTGGTTTTCTCAATCAAGGATGGTACCGCCCTACCCCAGGGAGTATTTTTAAATATGTGGGGCCATTTTATGAAGAAATAGCCTACCCAGAATGCCAGTAGCCTCCCACTGAGAAACAATGATATAGAAATACTTTGTCTTTTAAACATTTTTATATATAATTAAAATGTGATTATACTGTAAATAAATATTTGCTCACCGATGGTCAGCATCTTTAAACATGTATCTGTGCATCTGTAAAAGCCTAGCATAAATTACTAGAAGAATCGCTGGGTCAGAGGATATGCACACTTAAAATGTAGTTATATGCTCTCGAATCACCCTCCAAACAGGCTGTACAGAATTACAGTCCTAATAGCATTGCACACATTTCCCCACATCCTTTCCAACACTAGATAGTATCAGTTAAAAAAAAATTTGCCTACATAATAAGAAAAAATAAAGTCTTATTTAAATTTCTGTTTTCCTGTCCAAAAAATTCTGTTATTAAGTACTTTCTTATAGTGATAGGTAAGCACTTTGCTTTTAGAGATGAACAGTTGTTAGTAGTCATCTGCTCTGGATATCCTGCTGCCTATTTTATTCATGTTTCAGGAACAATCTTGTTTCCAAGTCAGTCACCTCTTCGGATTGTCTCTTTCGTCTCACCTGCAGGGAATGTCATACCAATACCGATTGGCAGGAGTGATTTTATGACTAACTGTGAATTGGTATTTATGTGGAGGGAGCTGTGTTTTTCAAACTCTGGTAGCTGCCCAATTAGTAGGTTGGTAAAATCAAATTAGGGATCATGAGCAGTGCAAAAAAGTTGCAAAAAAGAAATAGCACAGAAAATATTGGAGCATCGCATGTATAGTAAAGGTAAGACATAGTTTATGAAACTTATTTTGTATGCATTTTCGTGTGTTTTGAATATGTCTCTGTTTATGGATGTGTATGTTTTCGTGCATATATAATGTGTTGGAGTGCTGCATTGTGATGTAAAATATTATCCCTGTGGGTTGAGCATTGCTGGTATGGAGAATAGTAGCTTTAAAATTTTATTCAAAACATAGTTTATTGCTGTCCTAACTGAGGCAGCAGTTTCATACTTGGTTGTGGCATTAAAAAAAAAAAATTGCCAAGAGTATCAATATTTGGCAAAACGTTAAAGACTAAGGCTTTTAGAGGACTTAAATGCTTAAAGATAGATGTCACCTAATTGGACTTGGAGGTATAATGAGTGTGAAAGCCAGTTGGCTTGGGAGCAGGATGAAGAAATGATGAGTTACACCCTACTAAACGTAATTTCTCTGAGCAGCATAATTTATCTGTGTTCTAGTGCAATTCCCACACCTGACTGTAGTAGCTGTGTCTCTGCCCAGGCAAGAGAATGCAGAGGCAATCTCGACACCCAACGGTTTCTCTCTGCGGGTAGGCGCATGTACAACTGATCATCCAAGACTGGTGGCTTGAACTAATTTCGACTATTTAGCTCCCCTCAATTCCAATGCTGATCTTACATTGCTTAGAAAATTACCTGTTGGTGATTATAATAAATGGTGGTAATTAAAAAGAAAAAGCCATGGAGCACTCTGCATGTGGGTGTATTTAATTACCTGGCAGGTGTTCATATTTCTAGAGTGTGGAACTTATGGGTAAACAATGGTCTTTCTGTTAGAAATTGTACCCACACTTTTGTGTTTCTTCCCTTTTATAGTTGGGTATTTTTCATCACTTAGAGAGCAGTAGTGATGATTATTCTAATTTGTGTTGTGCTGTATGTTTCCCAAGTGTCTGTTTTTTATTTGTTTTCCCTCAGCCAACTCTATTTTTTTTACTTGAATTATTCTAATTCAATAATTGCATCTTCATAAAAATGAATGGAAACTTATAATCCTCTGAATTTGTAAATAACAGTGGTAGAAAGTTGTTCTTTTAAAGTTTTGTGATGTAACCATAAATTAATTTCTTTCAAATTTTATGAGGTATTACCGATAAATTTTTGGCAAGTATAAAAACTAAATAGTAAATGTTACTTCACAGACCAAGGAAGATGGAAATGAAAGACTGTCAACAACTACATAATATTATTGGATGCTAATATTCTATATTGTTAATGTGAAGCAGAAAGAGGCCGTGTTGACATTGAGTATACTTATTGTGTTACTTTAAATATAGGTAAAACCATTTAACCTCCCCCCAAATTAAATTTTATACATATTCTTATTCAATCTCATCCTGTCTATGAGATGGCATTCTGGGGACAGAGCATGAGTTTCTCTGTCCATCTCAGTGTTTGCTCAGTGGTTCCATGGTATCTGATAAACTGTTGTGATTTTGGATCAGCATCTCCTATACACATAACAAAGAGAAGCTTTGCAAGTCCTTTGTGCTCTTTGCCAGTGATGAATATAAAGACTGGCATTTCTGCCAAGTGTCTTATGAAAGTTTGTTAATTAAGGAGATCTTTCAGGTGAGTTTATAATTATTCTCTAGATCCATCTTATTATTACTCTTCCTCCTCTTTAAAAAAACACCCTTTCCATTCGCCTTTTCGTCCAAACAAGCTACAGCCTCAGGAAAGAGAAGATAAGATTAGATAATTTCTGAGTGCTGACCTTTCATTGTTCCTACTTCAGCCCTTCTACTTAGTAACCTGTGTCATAACTTAAAATGATGTAAATGCTAATTCGGCCAATTGGCTTGACGAAAGAATCTTGCACACTGAAGAAAATATTATTAGTGGATGTTTAGAAATAAAAATGAAAGCTAATGTTGTAATGCGCTATGCTCCGTATGTTAAATTGAGGAAAACATATTTTGTGAGTTTCTTTGAATAGAATTATTTGTGTTCCTCAACAACCTTTTAACTTTTTCTCTTCTTTTTCTAAGATAAGCCCTCTCCAAATTTAAATAACAGATTAAAAGAAACATTTCAACCATTAGAAAAACTGAAGAAGTGCCAGTAAAAGTCAGTTGTAATATATATGATTTTTTCCTTTGAATATATTAGATACTAAATTAAGTTGGTTGGCATGTGTCATTGTTCAGGCTTAACAGATGCATTTTATGGCATGTTATCAAAATATGAGGCAATTAAAAGAACTGTGTTACAAATCTAACATGCTCTAATTACATAAGACCTATACAAAGCTTTTTGGAAATAGAATTCCATGGTTCCTTTCAATGGCCTTATAGAAGGAAACAATGACCTATATCATATGTAGGTCTGATTTAGGGACAATCCATACAGTATCAAGTTTCCGAATGGCTTCATTGATTTGAGAAAGTAAAGCTACTAAATAGAAATAGTGTGTGGACTGAGGATATTCTCTGCCTTTCCCAATGAAGGGGCTATATGAAGCCTCCAGAACCCACACCCTCCCAGGGTACTAGCCATCGAGTTCTGAATATAAAGGCCGAGCCACTGCTTGCTATTGTCTCTCCACTGATTCTGGTTGTTAGCCTTACATTCACCCTAATGGCCGAAGAGGGTGTAGTGTATATATTTTCCTGTAATAACCTGATGTGTCATTCTCCTTGTTCAGCTAGTTGAGGATTAGCTATGTGATGCATAATAAAATAATGGTTATGCTTCTATGTGCAACTCCTTAATGTTAACAATTTAATAATATATTTAGGTATAGATTTTTATTACCAAATCTGTTCAGTTATGCTATTTTGTGGTTGGCAGTATCTATCTTACCAGTAAGGATTTTCACCTTCCCTTCTAACCCTTCTGGTACCCCAAAATATCTTTCAAATACTTTGCCCAAAAACTCTTTTTATTATTGCTTCTTCCATGGCACTAACCCAAAGAAATACAGTATTAAGTTTGGATGGGGGAATATACATTGCCCTTACTGTCTGTTACATTGGCGAGCTCCAATAAACTGCTCCACCCCGTATTTACACCATTGTGGAGGCCCCTTCCTCTGAATGTGGGTTCGATCTGAATGTTTGACAGAATCAGCAAAAATGGCATTGCATGTTCCAGGCCTAAGCCTTGAGAAGTCTAGGCATGGAGAGAAGTCCTAGGACTACTGTATGGAGAGAGAGAAGTCTTGTCCTTTCAGCGCCCTAGCTGGTTCCTGCCAGCTCCGTGTAGCCTCGTGACAACTGGCAGGATGAGCCAAAGAGAAGAGCTGCCTAGCTGAGCCTCGCCTAGATTGCAGAATTGTGAACAAACAAAACGATTGTTTTTAAAGCCACTAAGCTTTCGGGTGGTTTGATATGCAGCAATAGATAAACGAAAATACCCCTAGATGTACATTGAAAAATGCTTTTTCATTGCTACTTAGCAATAATTTGTACTTATGTGCTATGAAAGTAAAATATAAATGTTTGCTAATTAGCTATTAAAATCAATTTATCAATGTATTATGTGCTGTTTACCAATGTGGTTATATCAAGAGGAAAATAGCCATTGAAAAGATTTCAATGTCACTTAATTCTGTTTAAATATAAACTTTCCCATCACAACTTTATAAAGTAGCGATGACTTTGAACATTTTGGCAACATTTTATTTTATTTTTTAGGTGAGTCAAACCTTGGTTGACCTCACAGACTGCAAGGACCTTGTCAGCTTACAATCCCTTATTTTTTTATTTTATTTTTATGCCTACAGCACCTGGTCTTCTTAGGTGGTCTCTCATCCAAGTACTAACCAGGCCTGACCCTGCTTAGCTGTCGAGATCAGATGGGATCAGGCTTGTTCAGGGTGGCATGGCCATAGACATTTTGACAACATTTTAGGGCACAGACTTGGAAGAGAAATGTATATAAGAAAATTTAAAAAAATTATATTTTGATGGGATTAATTTTTAAGTTCTCTTTTGTCCCAGAATCTTTTTTTTTTTTCAATTGACGTTTCAAGCTAAATGCCTCTGTAGGTTGACTGATTACAAATGTTTTCACTCAAGCACGCTGGCTTCTAAATCTGTCCATACGCCGCTTTCTTAAAAAAGTGAATAAGCTTAGGAAATAATTATTTCTCAAAGTGCACAAAACTCCCGAGCAAGCTTTTGTTCTGTAGACAGATCTGATTCATTGAGAAACATCAAGATAATTGTCACGATTTAAATTTTTAAAAGAAACCAAGAAGCCTTTGGCTCAAGTATAAAACTTTCTGCTGCTTTCTTGGCATAATGCCTTGAGGTGAATATTTTATGCTGTATGTTGCTCCATTTTTTGTTTTGTATATTTGCCCCTGGGACAGGAAACTGCAGAACAAAATACATTCATTTCGGTAACCAATGCTGGTCCTTTGGTGACTTGCTATGCTTGAGTGATTACTACAGAAAGGAGAGGCTGACACTTGAATGCTGCTCCCTAGTGGATGCAGATGATGAGCCAAGATTTTCTTCTTTCATCACTGGTATTTTGTAAAACTGGGTGGGAATCACTGTTTTGACATAAGAACAACATTTGCGTTAAAGTATTCCATGGTTCCTTTTCTGTCTCATAAATTATTTCTTTCAGGCGATAGTATGTTCTCTTTAAATGAAAATTCTTAATGGGTTCAGACAGTTTACATTTAAATACATCAGTGTTCCCTCTCTTTTGGGATTAATCTATGTGATTGTGTAAAAGTAATTTTATTAGAGTAATGTTTTCTTACAAGATTGTAAGCATCACAAGGACAGAATCATGTCTGTCTTGCATGAAACTAAAACCCAGAATCTAGGACACCTGCTAGCATTAAAAGTCTACACTCAGATTAGTTTTTGAATTAATACATTTGGCTTTTAAACATCTCCCCCCCGCCTGGAGTGGCTGGTTAAATAGAATGTCAGCAATTTCGGATTGGCAGATTATCTTGAGAGGAGTCATGTTTTCCAACTACTTCCTCAGTGGATAGGCACTGATCCTTGTCTACCTCAATTCTGTAAAATATTGATAATTTTAAATTCAAGTATCTATAATATGCTGAGTCTTCTCAATATATTATTTCTGATCCCTACACCAGATTATTTGGAGTTATGAGTTTAAAATAGTGGTGTAGTTGATTTCCTTATAATTCTCTATTGAAAACCTCTATAACAAGGGATTTATGTGGTATGTTTAGAATGTTTAGATGTTTCTGGAATTACCGAATTGGAAGATGCTTGAGTAAGAGACACAGTGGAAGGGTTTTGTACCCCTATAAATATATGACAAGAGAAAGTTCTTGGGAACTTTACTAAGATTCTGTAGTAACTGCTTGTATTTAAATTTTCCCTAACCTGAAAGAATACAAAGAAATTTTGGTTCTAAGTTTATCTTTTTGCTCAGATTGTGTCATACTCTATATTATTTGTTTATTAAAAAATTTAAGTACAGGTTTCCCTTGCTATCCATAAGTAGAACATTTCTATAAAACCTTTCATAAGCCAAAATGCAGTAAAGCCAAGAAGCAGTTACCATTAATTTATGTGGAAAATTTTTTTGAGTGTTCCCAGACTCAAAAAATAACGCACAGAAGGATACCAAATAAGACATAAAACCTAAAATAACACTAACATACAATAAAAACGGTGCCACTCTCGCTGCTGGGGGCGCCCCTGCCCCTACAGTGGGTCCTTGCAAAACAAATGCTGAACATTATTTCTGTATTTTACCTGTTTCCTTAAGAGCAGAAATCCTCTTCGGATTTCTTTCAGTTAGCAAGAACAAGTACTAATGTAGGTCTTTTGTAAAAGTAAAGTAGTGTAATGCGAACTTTTGAAAAGCAGGGGATATCTGTAATATATATTAAACACTTATGTCAGATACCCCTTAAATTCTTGAGATACCTCAGTGAACAAAAAGACCAAAATTCCACTTTGGGGAAGTTTGCATTGTAGCACAATGAAATGACAATAAAAATAACAATAAAAAGTAGGTATTATAGTAGATTATGAGGAGAATCCTATGGAAAAAATAAATCAGGGTAATGGAAATCAAGGAGAGAGTGAGTTATAATTTTAAGTAGGCCACACAGTCTTCATTAAGCAAAGCTGGAGGAGGTGCCGGAGTGTCAGGAAGGTGCTTGGTGGGAGAGCCTTCCTGGCAGAGGGAAGGATGGAGAAGCAGGGAGAGCGGCAGGGAAGGGCCAGAGTCCAGCCCAGGCTGTGTGATGCCTCTGAGGAGGTTTTGATGGTTAAACTTGGTCCAAATTGCTGCTATACCTTGGTGGTGTTTAGGAACCTTATTGGAAATAATCATTGTATATCACTGTATTACCCTATCATCAAATCATAAAATAACACCCAAAAGAGAAATTACTAGACTAGAACCACATAGTAAGGTGTGATCTTGAAACATTTCTGTTGTCCCTTATGGTTTTGAGGGCCCACATAAATCATAAAGTGCCTCAGTGACAAGTAACTGTTCTAGAATTTCTGATCAGGCCACAGAGGCCTTTAGATGTTTAGGATTCAAAACTGTTGACTTTGTATTCAAGATTAGAAACCATATAAATCAGATAGTTAGAATGAAAGGAGTTGGATTATGTAAAATTCCTTAAATCTGTGCCTATCCATGTTGAGTACTCTACAAACATTAATTGAATCTAGAACCAGAATTTTAAACTAGAAGATAAATTATAACATTTACATAGCTATATAGAAAATATGTCAATTTTTAAGTGAGATTTTAAGTTTAAAAGTACTATCTTTGGTTTTATTTGTGTTTTCTCCTATCACCTATTTCTTTATCTCACAGTCCTTGCTCCTCCAAATCAAAATCAGATTTTGAAATAATAACAATAATAATAACAACAATGCCCGTGTCTTCTTTTCGAAAATGTTGTTTTATTCGTGTGTTACATATTTTTTGGCTTTTCAATACAAGTGGATTTTTAAATTGGCAACCTGATACTTTTGGAGGAATTGCTTCTCATTGAATATTATAATATGAAAATAAGTGTTTTTGAGAAATTTTTGCTGTCTTCTTGTTCTATGATTTCCTTTTTAAAATAATTAGTACCCATAACTTGAAAAATAAGTTTTATCTTTTATCAAAAGTGTAAATTCTCTGATTCTGTTAAAATAGTACCTAATGATACCATAATTAGGTACTATGACAGATATTTATTTAATACAGATATATCCTCATCTTATGTGCTCCATGTGGTTTTAATTTTCTGTTTACTTTGTTTTTTATGGTGACATCGGTTAACAAAATCTAATAAATTTCAGCCGTACGCTTTAACAGTAAGCCATGTATATATGTTTACACTGTGTGTTCACCTCCCATAGTTAGACCATGTGGTTTTTAAACATATGTAAATGAGTATGGGTTTGCGTATTCGCCCTACCAATTTTAGAGATGACCTTATTCAGGTTATTTACTTAATTCAGAGGGCCTCAGTTTCCCCATTAGAAAAAATAGAAGTGCCAGATAGGTGCTAGAGTAATGGGAGGATCACTTCATGGATTGCATAAATGTCAAATATTAAAAATCAATAATAAAAATAAATTAAAAGATAGAACTAATAATATCTACATCTTCAGAATTGTGAGGAATACAGGTGATGTCTGCAGAATGTCCAGTGTTATACTTGACACATAACAAGCCCTTAATAAATGGTTGCTGCTGTTAAGTTTTAAAAAAGTCATCATCTCACTTACTAGCTTTTATTTGGCTTGATTTTTTTTCATCTTTGAGATGTCATCTGCCTAAAATTTTAAGCTTACCTATTCCTGCCCTGTTCTTCAGCCTTTTGAAAATAACCACTTAAGTGTTTGATGCATATGTTTATGAAGCAGGTCCAATACTTAAAAGAATCTGAGAGCAAAATAGTTTGAGAATGATTACCCTTTAATTATACGGTGTGTCTTTGAACTCTTGAGTTTCCTTTTTATCATCTTTTTCCCTCTGTGACCCACAACCCTTATCTCCTTGTGCTTGACCTCTTCTTCCATCTCCCCTCTAATTACTCTCTCCCCCCTCACTTCTATTTTACTCTTTAGTGTTGCCAGACTAAATTTTCTAAAATGCCACTGTACCCCTTCTTTTATTTTCAAAATTTTTACATTGGCCATTTGTGTATCTTCTTTAGGGGAGAGTCTGTTCAAGCCTTCTGTCCATATTTATTGGGTTGTCTTTTTATTACTGCATGGTAGAAATTCTTCATATTTTCTGGATATAAGCCTTTTGTCAATCATATGATTAGGGATGTTGGCTCTTATTGGTTTTTTTGTTCTTAACAACTCAGAGGCAACAATTCTAGAGAGCTGCTGCAGCTTCAGACACTGTATCTTTAAGGAACTGTGTAAAGGCAGAAATCTGAGTGGAGGGTTAGCAGCCAGGCATCAAGAGAGAACATATAAGTTCTCTCCTTTTATCTTCTGAGAAATATTTCTTTGTTTCCCAAAGACCTTTGCCCATGGTCCCCTAGAAAACGCCTATGTTTTATTGATAAGAATTGGGTTACTTGGCTATCCCTGGCAGCAAGAAGGGCTGAGAAAGCGTCTTTTTCTTTCTTTCTTTCTTTTTTTTAATAAGGTATCTATGGTGGTAGATGATTGAATGAGAAGGGGGTTAAGAATGCTTGTAGTATGACATATCTACATGTCAAGGTGAGAGTATCTCAGGAATATATATTAAGCCCTGATATATACCCAAATATACTAAGTCTTCAGGGGTGTGAGAGCATAGCCTGTTCAGGGAACTGGTGCTATTTTGAGAGACAAATGAATTTATTCTTTGAAGAACCTTTGTGGGTGTCTGTTTGAATGTGCTGGTCGTCAATGGCCAGAACATCTGAGCTGGAAATTTGATTTGGAAGCACTCAGTAGCTATGGTGGAGCTAAGATTGCCAGTGAGAGCTGATAAAACATGAGGAAAAAGGTGGAATGCGGGCCCTGGGGAAAAGTTGCTTTCAGGGGCATTCAGAGAAAATTGATCTCCAAAAGTTGACTGAGAGCAACTGCCAGAAGAGGGGACTGTGTTGATCGGCCATGGGAGGAGTTTCAGGAAGGAGAGAGTGGTCAGCGGAGTGGAAAGTCCCAGAGAAGCCACTGCTAAGGTGTCAGAGATGTCCACTTGGGTTTGGCAGTTAGGAAGATAATTATAGATCTTCTCACAAGCAGTTATTTGGAGTGAAGGCAGTAGACACCAATTGTAGTCAGTTGAGGGAAAATGGGAGGTGAGAAGGTGATGACATTGAGTTAGACCACTTAAGCTTAGCTGTAATTTCATTTTTTAAAAAAAATTTATGTAGAAGAAAGGAGCACTGAAATGTTTATAGAGGTTGTTGATACAGGAGAAAGGGAGGAGGTGATGGCCCACCTCCCCTGAGGAGGTGGGAGCGGAGAGCGAGGGATTGCCTTTTGGGATGGAGTAGGAAGAGGCTTCACTTCTCACAGCCTAGAGGAATTTGGCAACAAATAAGAGACACTGCATCTTTTAAGGATGGAGGGAAGGATGGATGCAAGTAGTGGGGGAAGACAGTGATGGGTAATGGGTGGCTTGGGTGGGCACGCTGGTGCAGAAGGTGTCCCCTGACTGCCACTGTTTTCTTTCTAGTAAGGACAAGAGAGTGCTCTTCAGCTGAGATTGGGTTTGGGATAGATAGGAGAACTGTTTTATTTTCCTTTAGCTTTTCAATTCTACTTTTGACCAGTCTGTAATATTTTGGAAACATGACTTACCAATTGGAAACATTGCGCATTGATGTCAGCAAAGCTGATGGTTTGTATGTTTGGAGAATTTAGTCTGATAATTCACATATCATCCCATGTGTGTGGGTGGGTTCAAGATTGAAGGTGGCTTTGGTTTTATCAACCAATAAATTTTTTTACAAGTCTGTTATACACTAATACTAAGGAATCCTGTTATTACAGAATAAATTTGGTTATTCTGTTATTCTATTCTATTCTTTGATTCTGTATTCTCTTCCCTAGCCTAAAAGTCAGAGTACTAGGTCCCTTTCACTTATTAGCTATGCCACTTTGTAATGTAAGGGAACATTTGGGCCTCAGAATTTCCTTATCTGTATAACGAAGGGTGTGGACTAGATGAGCACTAAGATGCCATAAGTAGTAAAAAACAAGTAATAGATATTTGATAGAGATCTATTAAGAGAATAATAGATACTTGATAGAGACAGTAGGGGATAGTAAGAAATAGAAAAGGTTACAAATGTGCTATTTGCATGGCAACACAAAATGTTCAAAGATTGGGCTGTTTACAGTTCTCCATGAGATTACAGTCTGTGCAACTCAATGAGTCTGACTGATGAGAACTTTGAAATGTTAATAGAACTTTATCCGATATTTATGATAAAATAGAGCATTCTGGACAAAAAGTTGAGTTTCTTCAAAAAAAAACTTGGTAAATTAAAAAAAAATTCATTTGTATACAAGGATAAGAAGGTTGTATACATCAGTATTTTAAGCAGATAATGAGTAAAAGTTATTACATTGCAATTATCTTGTGGTGAATGAAGTATATGTGTCAAATTCTCAAGTTTTTGTATAATGATTTTTACCCCAAAGATACTTTCAGGGAATAGCCTTAGCTGCTCCCAGGAGTAGGTGGAGAAAAGAAGTAATTTGACAGTTTCCAGATGGCCATTAAAAAAATAATAAATTTCCTTTGAGTTCCTGATTACGAACACTGTGAATTTTGTTGTATATCCTCTCCAGACAAATCAAGTAATTCTGATTGAGTATGAATCGGCTGTAACCCAGATTTAACTTTATGAAAACAGATGGTACAAAAGAAGAAGAAAAGTCTTTTACCATCCCCTACGGGCAAAGCTCAAACTTATTTATCCTCATCCAAGGGCAGCTTCTCTCTGTTTTGGCCTGACTTCTGGGAGCCCAGAACTCTTAAAAGATGTTTTCTTGAAATAGTGAGCTCTTTTCTTGTCTGTCCTAGTATTCTTGGCCGAGCTTCCTATATTCCGGCTGCTTTTACTCATTAATATTCAGCTTGATCCATAGTGACTGAGAAGGCAGTAAAGGGCTGGAAGTTAGTGAAAGGTCCTATGAGGGCTTTCTGAGGAAAGATGCAAATGTCCCAGGAATAGTGTAACCAAGTTTCATTTTCTCAAGTCAGTTAAATGCTTAAGGCTTTCAATTGATTTAAATAGAAAGTTTTTTTTCCCTTTTTCTTTTGATGTAGTTTCAATTAGGATTTAACTTTTTTCTGCCTTCTTTACAGTAAGTATGCTTTTCTTGTTGAAGATAAAGTAATAAATCAGGTTAAGATAAGCATAACATGTTTTTTAGCTTAAGCATATTTACATAGATTGACAAATATTAAATTGTTTAAGAATTGCTGTCAGCAGTGTGGCTGAGATGAAATTGATTATAAAAAATGTTAACTGGATAACTTCAGAATGAGTTGTTTCCCTTTCAGCATATTGAAAAAACACATTTAGCTCTTCATCCAAGGATATAATTATTTCTTTCAAAGATGGCTTTGAAAGGAGTAATCAACAGATATCATTTATAAGGTTTTACAGCATAGGATCTTTCAATAGAAATTTTGATTTGTTTATTTTTCAGGAGAAATTGATTACGTTCTGTTGAAGAAAATCTGAAAAATACTTAATGAAAGAGTATGTTCATTATTTTCCCAACTGTACTACCTTTTTATGAAGCCTGCTTTCACAGAAATCAACTTCTAATTATTGTCTGTTTGCTTATGAAGGCTTGACACTTTGTATAAGCTTAGAAGGGAATCCTATTTAACCACAGATACATTTGTAACAATTGCCTCCACAACTAAATCTGTGCATTAAAAAAAAAAAAATTCTGGCAATCCCCTTGTTTTAATGTAATAGTAATAATAGAAGTTATTGGACAACAAATAAATTTGGCACTTTCAAGTTATAATGGGGAATTGGCCTTTGAAATAATTAAGGGTGAAAATGTGCTCCATCATTTACAGTTAGTTCAGTTTGTCCAACACTAGCAGCTTCTGGGCAGGGCTGATGGGGAGGGAAGTAGAAACCATTCTGTCTCCCATGGAGCCTTTTATTCAGTCACTTTATTAAAAGAATATTCCTCCATGTATAGGCAGTGATACTTCTTAAGATTATTGCAATATTGAACTTTTTTTGAGGTTGCCATCAAAGACAACTGTTTTATCACTGCAGTTCTGCCAGTGCCTCTCAGAGGCTGATGTGGGCTGATTGGAAGTGGTTAAGCTCCGTAATCATGTGTCTAATGTTGTCTTCTCAAACCTGTCAGTGTTTGAGAAAATGTTGAGTTTATTGAGCATTCATTCATCCCATAAATATTACTAAGCACCCAATTATGTGCCGGGGGCAAAAATTTCTTGCAGTTATTCGGCTTCTGTAATAACAGTTTCTGCTAACTAGAATGGCTTTAATTGACTTCTAATCTTGGTCACTGGCCACTGTGGAAAAGAATGGAGAAACATTCTTTACACAGAAATAAATAATTCAGAATCAGTATTTTGAGTTATATATTAAATAATTCTTCTTGGGGTAACCAGGGGAAATTAAAATTTCAAAATGGGACTTAGCCTAAGCGGGGTAGGATGTAGTATTACAAAGTGTGAAGATAAAGCTATCAGTTATCAACTCCCCATAGCAACTCATGTTTGCTTTGCTATTTATAATGCTGAACATTAAAATGCTCTGTAATATACACATACTAAGGATAGGGTATAGGGAATTAATTTTGATCATTACAAGTGATTGTGTAGATGTTTATATTTTTGTATGTGTGTATATTTAAAGTCTTAAGGTAACTTTAAGCTCTTCCAGATAAAATATGTTGACAAAAATATTTTAAATAAGTATTAGAATGCATATAAGTGAATTTCATTTATTTAGTATATTACTGATATATTCTGATGAATGCTATGAAAATTAAGACTTTTTTACTCTCTGATGAAGTGCTCATTCAGTTTATATATTGTGTCCTAGTATAAAGTCAACTGTATTAATAGTTAAACCACTACCATATTAGTAGTCTGAGATGATATAGAGTGGGCTGTGTTGGTATAACTTATTGTTATTAATGCTTTTAGTATCCCATGTATAGAGAGCCCAGAGGAAGCAATTAGGAAGCTATTCTAGACCTCATTTTCATGTACAAAGAGGTATAGATTCAGTGACATACCGTATAGTAATATTGTTGGTACACATCAACCAAGCTTTTTGTATGTTAATTACCCTGACAATACAGACCAAAAGAAAGATAATTGTCTTCATTATGTTGACATACAGAAATTGACAGACTGCACAGGGAGTAGTTTGAGAACTGAATGTTCTAGGTGTAGAATTTTATGGCCCTATATTCCTCCTGGGAGAAGATTGGCATTAGCTTGGTAATTTTGCAGCTAGGAAGGTTGAATAGAGGACTTTCTCATCAACATCTCATTAATCCTAATATTGCCCTTAGAAGGGAAAGAAATAGCAAGCCTTCCTCATTTCTCTATGGCAAAAGTAGACTTCACATTGTTATAGGTATTTTATGTGCAACAGAAATTTAGATTTTCAGAAGTATACTGACGGAGTAAGACTATATATCATACACATTAATGTTTTTGTTTAGTTTTGATTATTAAAAGTGATAATCACAATTTAAAAAGCATGTTTATTTGACTATATAAACATTATTTGCTAATATTGAAAATTTGAAAATACAGCAGTCTATCCCATGGAGTTGATGTATTCTGTTATGTTTTGCCTTTTTTCTAATGTTACTTTAGATTTTGAAGGGTAGTTGAGATTTACATGTGTATATGCATTAACGTATAGACTAGTATAGTATATTTTTTTCCCTCATTTACCATTATCATGAGCATTTCCTCATCTATTTTTATTGTAATTGTTAATGGAAACATAATATTCCATCATATGTATGTACTATAATTCAACCATTTGCCTGTTGGTGAACATTAGGTTTTCTCTAAGTTTTTTGTATTATTCATTTACTGTAGTTCGTCATAATCTTTAGTGGGCACAGTTGCTTAATTCTTTGATAGGGAGTAATTTTGTCGTATCTGTCTATTATGGTAAAGTTTGCACATGAAATATGTATGTAACTTACCATTGTTTAATTGAAATTTTAATGTGTATATATACACATACACATTCACGACACAATTTCTGTATTTATTTTTTTTGAAATTGGAACATTATTCAGAAAAAATACTACTTTGAGCAGAGTAAAAGATTTGCTAGGTACCATTTTGCATTGTTTTATTTAACTATTTAATTTTTTAATTAGATCTAGCCTTAGATATGATTATTGTCATTATTTTACAAAATAAAAATTTTAGAAATGTCTAAGTTGCTGAAAGTAGGAGTATACAAGGAGAACATCGAGGAGATAAGTTTCGTAGTAGGAATATAAGAATGGGAAATAGTGTCTGATGAACCCAGGACATGGGGGAGGTGGGTCCTCAGTGTTCTCATTCCTGTGTTTGGCAAGTTTGTAACTTGGCGGAAGCATAAATTTGAATTGAATATGGAAACCCTGTGTGTCAGTTAATGAATCTATAACACGGGGTCTTTAATGCAACATTCAATTCCAACATGGAACAATCAGCTGTCTTTTAAATTCTCTGGCAGGAGCGAGCCATCTCTTTATTCTTCTCTTTCCATCCCCAGTATATACTATATTATTACTATTTTTTTTTAACAAAAACCTTTTGTATTTCAAATTATTTGTATTTTTAAAAAATTTATTGGACATGATCACTGTGCAGTGATTTTTAAATTCACCCTCCCCCCACCCCCACCCCAATTGTGTCATTACTGTGTGAGAATATAGTTGATCTTTGTGGGGTTTTTTCCTATTTCAGGTAACATTGCTGCTTACTTGTCATGCTTGGGGCAAGCAAAGCACAACTCTAGAGAGGAAATTTGGGATAATGGGCCAAGAAGGGCTAAGAATAGCCCAAATAGCTCCACAGGGGTAGAGAGGGAATATTTATTACATAGAGTTAAATTGCCAAGACTGGAGACTAGGAGATAGAGCCAGGAGCAGAGACGCTTCACTGATTTCTGGTTCCTCCTGAGACACACACGCATATGTGCATGCGCGCGCACACACACATGCACACACACACGCATTCCTTCACCCTCAGTGCTACCTTCTACAGATACTAAGGGCTCTTCTTTACTCAATTAACATCTAGCTGCCCCTCATCCTACTCGGTTGTCAAATGCAGTAGGGAAAAGAGGAATTTTTCTCAAGTGGTTCCTTTTCTCTTAGGGTCACAGAAGGGAGATGAGCTGAAACCCCAGAGGACAGCTTGTTGCAAAAAAGGACTCAGTTTACCATTTAAATGTGCTCTCGATCCTAAGGGGCTTAGACAGGTGTTGTAATTTTTAACACTTAGTTAAAGCCTTGTCTTCACAGGTATGTCTTGTATGTCACTGATTTGGCAAAATTTATAGATGACAGAATCAACCCATCTATCGATGTAAATTGTGAGAAAATGATTGTAGCTTTTTTGGGACTTTGCCTTAAGAAGGAAGAGATCTCTGCATTAACAGCCTACCTAAAAGAGTTGGTTCTAAACATTGAGTAGAAGTCTTTAGATTAAAATAAGTGGACCGATTGGGCAGGACTGAGTGGTTATTTCCAGATGTTTCTTTCCCAGATCAACATTGATGTGTTAGCTAAGAAGTCAGATGGAGCAATTTGGACACCTCAGTGCCAGGATCATTTGATCAATTAAAAGCACACTGCATGGAGACAGCCTTCTTGATTCTAACAATGGATTGCTGTAGCTGCTCGTGCCTCCGTGCCGGGCCAGGAAGCTGAACTGATGCTGAAGGCAGGGGAAAGCTACCTACCACTCAACAGTGATTTTCCATGGAGATAAGCTAAGGAAAAACAACATTCATTCAACAAATACTTTTGAGCTTATACTATATTCAATGGCACTGTCTTCTTTCCCAAGAATATGGAGAGAGAAAAAGAAAAATCCTACTCTTAGGGGACACAGAGCAGTTATATTCTAAGTTCTAGAACTGGAAGTGTGAAAAAGATATGGACTCTGGAAAAGAAATGTCTGAGTGTTCTTCTGGTCATTTATTCATGTTTACCTGTGAGAAGAAAACCTGTAATTCAAAATAGGAGAGACAGGTACAGATATTTTAGAAATTTGGTCCTTCTAGGGGCTTGCCAGAGTTTTTGCAAAAGCCTTTCTGCTGTCAGGCATGGCGATAAGCGAGTTCTTTATTAATTTTCTCAATCCTCCCAGCAACCCCATAAAGTAAACAGTACCTTAAAATTCTCCCTTTTCTCTGCACAATTTGAAGGCAACAATGACTGTCCTTAACTAGAAGTGGTGACACCTCGTCGCTGTTTCCTTTTTTTTTTTAAATGACTCAAAGTAGGCATGAGGTTAATTTTTGGTTTTAAGTATATGATCATTAGCACTTTTAGACAGACACTTGCCTCACTGCATCACAGTTTTCCTCCAGTGGAGTTTATATTTAGAAAGGCTAATGTTTACAGCCTTCTTGCCATCTACTAAGCTAAATACTGTACGATATAGAATCTCCCCCGTTAATATGAGAAATCATGATTGTTTTTCCTTATGTAAAATCCTATCGGGTTTCTGATTTTATGTCAAAATTGAACATGGTTCATAATTTTTCTCCAGTATTTGGGATCAAAATGATATTTTCTCTAAATTAACATTTCAGCTTATCTATATTTTGTAATTATGATAGGTAGAGTGATTATATTAAATGAATGAAATGTAGAATGGGATCTGAAAAAGTGTACTGTTACAATGCTGGGACTGACTTTGAAATTAGAACTGTAAACATGATGCTGCATTGGTCACCTTAATTATAGGGATGGTTTGTTTTTTAAATAGTGTCAGATTTTTCCAGTTAATTCATTTGAATTTTTCTTGGGAAATGGAATGTCTTAAGTTTTGCAATTTCTTCTTTTTAATACAGATTTTCTTTCCATTTATCAAAATTAGTAATATATTTCCAGTTCTCCTATCTTTACAGTTTCATTCCTTTCTTTCTAATTTTATTTTGTTCATTCTTCTTAGTTTGAAAAAAGTTGTTATTTATGAATCGATTGTTAATTTTCTGAAGAGTCATCTACTGGTTGTCAATTTCATTGCATTTTCTTTCTCTGCTATATTTGTTTATTGAGTTTTTATTTTGGTTCGTTTTTTCGTTCCTCTTCTAAGTTCTTTATCAAGAGGCTTGGTTTATTATGGTTCTCTTTATCCTTTGAATTTTGTTACCAATATAATCACTTAGTCTTAAAGCAGGAAATGCCCCTCAGTACTGCTTAGCAGGTTTTCATGCATTTCGTTTTCTTATGTCATTTATTAAATAATATTTTATTCTGAATTTCTTCCCAAATTCAGTCTTTAAGATATTTTGGTTTTTAGTTTGCATATGTTTGAACATTATTCAAGACCGATTTTTAAAAATGTCATGATAACTGCTAATGTAGGCCATATTTTTTTACTGGGTACATGATCAATTTTTATAAGTGATTCGGTTAGAATGAAGATGAAGTATGTTCTCTTTGTCTTTGTTCATTTATCCCTATGTGGCAGTTAGGTTATTCAAGGCTAATTTCATTGTCTACATGAGTTGTCTTGTTCTGGCAGTGGCCTTTCAAGTCTTATGTACAATCCCAGCCCTCTCCCTTTTGTTTACATTTCTGTTAGCTTTTTATTCATATGTTTACTTATTTGCTGGTAGACCAGAACATTTAAAATAGATTTATTTTAAAACACTTCAAGGTGCTTTGTTTGATTCCCTAATAGGTAGCATGATTTGAGCATCTGTCGCACACTACGAAGTCACTTTTACATGCCTTATCTCATTCGGTCTTCACAAGATCCCTGCAAGTTAGATGGCGTGATTCTCATTTTGCAGAGGATGCAGCTGAGGCATTCAGAGGCAGGACATGTTTCCGCAAGTCATATGCCTGGTAGGAGAAGGACCCAGCAGACCCAGGACTGTCTCTAATGCATGGCCTTGCTGTGAAAAGGGATTGTTGTTGTCTGCTCTGCTTTTTGTATATACGGAGTACATCGGAGAAAGTCCCCTAATTTTTAGTCCACATGCACTTTTTGGTAGGTAATCAATTACATTTAAAAATTCAATGGCACTTTAAAAAATAGGGAGTTCATTCTACATGTATTTGAAACATTTCATAAGAAAAGCTACCAGATGTAATCGAGACATCTGTGCTATTCTGCACTATTTTTATATGTTATTATTATTATTATTATTTTGTTAATGTCCTTCTGGAATAGACTTGAAATTTTGATTTTTTCCATGGAAGTAAATTGGAAGATGATGAAACATACTTATTAAATACGTAGGCAACTTCAAACTTTCCCTGTATTTGACGTGTACCATTGTACTGTAATTAACCCTTCTCAGCAATCTCTTCATTCAGGATTCATTGTTCAGGTGTCTTATCTTTGATGTTAGTTTATCAGCAGTGACTCTAGGGGGAAGCAGCAGAGAGTGGGGGGCATGCATGTTGGTGCTACTATGGCCTCATCTGCCCCACACTCCCCTCCTTACTGCTCCCTTCTCCCCCCACTCCCCTCTCCTCCCCCTGCCAAAGCAAGCTCCTCGGGCTAGTCAGGAAGGGCTGCTCCTACAGTGATATCCCCCTACTCAACCCATCTGTTCTCCCCAGCCATGGCTTATGCTTGGAACCAGGTGGAATTGTCCTTAGGTCTCCCACCTCTGCTCCCTACTTCTGCTCTAGATACCCAGCACATCCGATGATACATGAGAATTGGAGATTGGTTCACAGGGCCATGAAGGGGAGGGCACATGGGAGATTCACCTGCTTTTCTTCGAGACACTAGTCAACATTGCCATGAACTGCCCAGGCCGAAGGAGGCTATACTTGCTGGAGCAGTAATCAGGAATACTATTACTTTTTTCTTTTGGTTGCGGAATGCATTCTTCTCAAAATTCAAATGTATATTTGTTCTAATGTTAGATGTTTGTGTTTCAACATGCTTTTAGAATAGCATTATAGAAAAAGAAATCCTTAGATATCCACTTTTTCCATTAGCATTTGTAGTAATATTGTTTAAATCTGTTCCACCTTTTTACATTAGCAACCACCATCTTGATCTCTTTTCTAGAACTGATATGGAGTTTATTTAGCTTTTTGAGTAAGTCATATTCCATCATTACAGTAATGGACTCCTTTGTGAAGTTCTGTTGTTACTTCTTGCCCTTCTCAAAAACAATCTTCTGATGTTATTAACAATTATATGCTAACACTAAATTCTTGGGGGGTGGGGGGCGAGAACGTGAGCATCTTTCATAAACTCTCCTACTCTATTGCTTTCGATGTGAGCTTCTCAAGTGTTGGGCTTGCTGATGATTGTTTCAGATCATTTAGGTCAAACAACACTTTTCTCTATCTTCAAAAAAACCTGAGGTTGTGCTTCATTTCTGAGCCAGTGCTGATAATGTCCTTTTGCAGATTTTCTTTCAAGCTCTTCTTTCTCTTTGCCTAAATCTGAAGGTTTCTTTTCTTTGCATCTTAAATGTTATCTCATCTTCTTTCTTGGAAGCTACTAAGGAGTATCTCGTGTGTGTGTGTGTGTGTGTGTGTGTGTGTGTGTGTGTTTTAATACAGTTTAAAAACTTGACCATTACCTTATGGTGGATTTTGTTTGTTTGGGTAGCTTTGACTTGAAGATTGCTTCTTAATACTTCATGTACTGGTACTCTTTAATTCTTAGAAACTAAAAAAATTATTTCTGTGGTTTTGGTTCCTATAGTTCAGTATCTTACACCTTTCCGATCTGTGTTTTTTTTTTGTTTTTTTGGCCCATGAATCTATCTTGCATTGCTATCGTTCATTTGTACAGATTAGCCTAGTATATTTTCATATCATTTAATTCTTTTATTTTTTAAAATTTTTATTTATTTTATTATTTATTTTTAAATTTAGTTTTTTAAATTTAATTCTTTAATGTCACCACATATTTGACTGCTTTTACCCCCTTTACCTCCCTCCTCCCACAACTCCCCCTACCCCGGTTCATTTAATTCTTTGCAGTGGGATACGATTTTGATTTTTTCAGCTCATTTATACCTTTAGTTTCTTTCTAGAGAAGGAGTTCTTAAACTTTTTGAAATGGTGGACTCCTTTCTGTGCTTGAACACAATTACCGATGAGTGTCTTACAGAAAAACTGAACCCCTTCCCCAGAAAAAGGGGGATATGTAACTTTAGAACTTCATGGATCCCAAGTTTTTACATGATTCTCTCCTCCTTTTAAAACACTCCACAGAGAACATACTACATATACAGTGCTTGAACTTGCTTTTTCACTTAAACGTATATTATTTTTGGCAAGTTTTTTAATTAGGTGGGAATGGCGAGTATGAAAAGTAACAGCCTATCAAACCCTCCCGTAACTGCTGGAGTCAATGATTTTTGTTCTACTTGTGATTAAACTAGCTTTTAATGATCACATTATTATGTTCTTTTTCTCTAAGAAATAGATGCTTACCTCGGGGGAATTTTGATGGGTCATTTGGTATCTACATTCTTCATTTCATTATCTTAAGTAACCTATGTCCTCCTTTCTCACCCTCATAGTCCTGGACGATGCAGAGAAAGCGGCAGGGTCTCCTGAGGCAGGTGTAGTAGGGACACCCAGACCCAGAGGCTAAGGCAAAAGACTCCGGAGATTGAGAGGGTCATGACCCATGGACACTGGCTTCTTAGGTGATAATTTATATGCATTTTTATAATTTGTATTTAAAAAGTATTCCCCCAGCTTCCCCCTCCCCAGCTTTATTGAGATATAATTTACACATGACATTGTGTATATGTATTTTTACTATCAAGCATTAAAAATGAGACTTACCACACAATTATTGCTCAACTCTCCGCCAGGTGTCAGACAGGCCTCCTGTTTTATCCAGATGTGACTGGAATGGTCCTTCCTTACTGGCAGATCACTCTGTGCAGGTCATTATTTCTTTTCTGCAGAAGTGTTTTAGAAGAGCATAAAATTCTGTAGAGGCAGAAGAAAAAAGGAAAAATATTCTTCCCTGCCCTAGTGGTGTTTCTTCAGTTCCCTTTATGCTTTCTTTTTCTGAGTATTATAGTTAAATCTGTTAGAATGATTTTATATCTTGTCAAGATATTTTATACCTCTCAGGTCATAGTAAGCAGGTGAGTGGTTTTTCTGCAGTGATCTAAACAGCTAGTCCGAAAATGTGTTCAGGCAATGCTTTGATCTCAGCTCGGTATGTTTGTTCTTTGAAAAGTGCTTGTCTTTTGAATTGGGCAGGACTTGAACATGACTGCTGTGGGGGTGTCCTGCAGATTGCCCAGAGTGTTCTAAGTCATTCAAGACCATGGTTTCAAATTAGGGATTACTTATGTGCTGGAACCAGTTGGAGGAATTTTTTCAAAATATACATGCCTGAGCATCACTCTCATCTCAGCGCATCAAAACCAGGGTTTGGGGCCTGGGCACGTTGCTCTGAGCAACATGCCCTTGGGTGGCTGATGGATGGCCTTGACTAAGAAATATTTTGTACCTAAGAGAGCAGGAAGATCTAACAGGTGTTTTCTTCCTCTAGCATAACCAAGAACGTCTACATAGCTTTTTCCCTATAGGAAGAAGTCTCTGTTATAAATTTTATAAGTTAATGCTTATTAAATAGTGGCATACAAAATCATATCCATATGAAAGTACCCCTATACCCTTAATTAATGAATTTTCTAATGGATGTTCTCTATTAGGGGGAACTCTCGTTAGCTCTGTGTTAGAATGATTTTATACCTACATAGTTTTAGTCAAAACCCAAGACTGGGCACAGAGCTTTACCAGCACTGTTTGGTGGTCAGAGTGCACGCTCGTGCAGCATGACTGCCACAGGTGTGAGTGTGAAGCTGTCATCACCTGCAGTTTACTATGCTCCACTGGGCACAAGGCAGCTTGAACAGCATCAGACTATGTTGAGATCTGATAAGGAAGGAGGTGTATACCTTTCACGTTACTTGGCCTGTCCTCCAGGAGTAATGTGAAGGTGGTACTTGTACTTCTGTGGAGTTCTCGACATACTCAGAAGCTCTGTAAAGCTCTGGTATCTTAATTTTTAAAAATTTGTTCTGTTTTTCATTCTCTAATTGTTTCACCAGCGTGACCTTCTCTTCTTAATTGTTCTCAACGTGGCAGACCAGTGTCCTAGAGAGTAGTGTTTTCTCTATTAACAAATAGTGGGAGGAGGGTGGAAGGAATAGACAAGTAGGTGGATGAGTGAATGAAAGGTGAGCTCGATGTCTGAATGGAGAGGAGAGTGGGTTGTCGATGGTGGGGGGCGGAAGGAAGAGAGCGATTGACCTATTATTAATCTTCCCAGTGCGTTTGGATGGAGGTGAATGGATTTCATTAGGGTGAGGATTTGTAGTTGATTTTGATTCCTGTGAAGTTCTTGTAAGGAGCCAGAACACTAACCTGACTTCATATATGTGTCACCTGTGTTTCTTCTCATGGTCTGAAAAGATCTCCTTTCCTGCTCTGATTAGCCAACATTTTCCATTGTATGTAAGTCTCACCATCACCATCACCACGTGGTCACCCCTTTCTCTACATTCTCTAGTCTTCCTCCTCTCCCGAGTTACCCTGGTATTTGAGATGTCCTGTCTACTTTTGCATTTAATTATGGTCTCCTTGTTTCTTTGTGTGAGTGAGGTAACTTATCTTCCCAAAGAAATGGTAACCTTATGAAGAGCCGTGCTGAATTTTAGGTCACTTCTGCATCCCTGCAGCACCTAGGAGAACAGTGCTAATGCTTCCAGGTACTGCACAGACCCTCCGCAAGAACGCCCAGGACCGCTTCCTTTCTGCTTGCGACCTGGTGGATGGTGGACAGATTCACCTCTGCTCTCTAGACTGGATCAACCCTAAGAACAGTGACTTGTGTGACTTGAATTCATTGTGTTCTTTTGACCTCATTCTAGCTGACTAGGCTGTTTTCCTAGATATTTTACTCCCACTGCTAATAGTCTTGGTGGGAGGAGACTGGTTTCAAATTTCCGAAGATCTAGAAGGACCTGTTCTGGGTTCCTCCCCTTGGGCTCAGGTTGTCAAGTGAGTCCTGTGGCCTGGTTTATCCAGACTTGCAGGAGCACCCCTGCCCTTGCTAAACATTGACCCACATACTTGGGTGGGAAGGTACACTGCATGAACTTTCTCCTCTCCTCTGATTTCTCTCTGTCTCTCCTTCCCTACTCCCTCCTTCTTTCTCTCCCTTATCCCCAAACCTCTCTCACGTGAGAAGTTGTAATATCAAGAATTGGCTTGGGCTACCTCTGCTATAAGTTGCACTATTCAGTAGAGTGACTATTCTTAAATTAACTGTTGTTCGTTGACTAGTATCTTTGTGTTCAAGAAATGTTAGAACTAAGTATCTAATATTTATGAAGTCACACTTGCAACTGTTTTTTAACTTTAGTTAGCAACTGTACAACAGTGGTAGTATCTGTGCTATAATGTATAGAGTCCGTACAAGTCTCTTCATGTATTTCAGAAACAGCATTGATAAGAATTCAAACTTGTGTATGAATTTATTTGCTTCAGAAAACAACAAATCAGTCTTTAGGTTTATTATTTGGGGACTTTGCTAAATTTGATTAGAGCAGATATTTCGAAATAGTCTGCTTCGACATCAGTAGAGGCATAACCAGGAGTCATAGGTATTGGCATAACCTTGGGCACTGCACTTCACATCAGTGGACATTAGTTTGAATTTGCATACTCCTCCTCCTCTTACTATTATTTTTTAATTTGAGTATTATTTTTTAAGGGCCTGGCTTGCTTGCTTCAGTTATTTCTATATCAAAGAGTTTTCTTAAACTGGCCACCTCCACTCATATGTAACTTGAATGTCTTTCCATCGTTAAAGATGGTGGTTGGGAGTATGTGTATGAGTGGAAACATCCTTTTCACCAACAAAATAGCTACCTTGACAAGAAAGGACTAGAAGGCAACATTTTAAACATATAGTACAAAGACTTTGATCCATGTAACAACACAGTTTTTGTCAGGTTGCTGCCTGGAGGGAATGAATGGGCTGGAAAGCTCTCCGTGGTGGAGAGAAGGTATGAATGAATTGCAGTTACCTGGCTTGCACTCTGCGGCAGCCGGTAGGGGCCTCGGGGCAGAGGCTGAGACTTGGGGAGCGCTGGGCTTCCTCGCTCTCTCCCAGAGCCCTGGAGCTATTCTGTCTAAACTCAAATCCCAGCTTTGCCATTTCCTAGGTTTTTAATCTAAGGTATATTATTTAAATTTGCTGTGTCCCAGTTTCTTCAGCCGTGGTGGGGATGTGCGTAGATAGTAGCTACTTTGTGTGGGTATTGAGAGAATTCAGTGAGTAACTCACTTCAGAACAAGTCCTGCTGTATAGCAAGCACTCATTTCATTTAGTCATCAGGAAGCTACAAGTAACAGATCCCCAATAATGGTGATTAATAGGTGAGAATGTTTATTTTTCTCATGTAATGAGAAGTTCATAAGTGGCAGCCCAGGGCTGATATGGTGGTTTTATGAGGCTATCATCACTCTCCACTCTGCTATCCTTAGTGTGTGTGTCTGTCACCTCATAGTCTAGCGTGGCTGCCTCATCTCGAGCATCTTTCTTAGGCTGCAAGAAGGAAAAAGTGGAAGGGCGAAGGGCAAAAGGTGGGCACCAGATGAATTATCTCATCTTATAAAAAGATTTTCCAGAACCCCCACCCATCAATTTCTACTTATATCCAGTTGGCCAAAATTATACAAATGGCCTTATCTATATAAGGGAGGAGAGGGAATGTAGTTTTTAAAATCGGGTGCATCATCATCCCCAGCAACACCAAGGTTGCTATTGCTAGGAAGGAAGAAGTAGGAAATGGATATTGGATAGGCAAACCAGCAGCATCTGCCTACAAACAGGAACCTTGAAGGGGAAAGGTTTCGGGATCCTGCTTAGGAATTATGGAAAGACGCAGGCCACGTGCAGTGAAGCAGCAGCGTACATTTCAGCCAGTCCCAGATGTGAGGCTTGCACTGACCTATCTAACATCTTCCTCCTGCTTTCCCAGCCTTGCCTGCCTCCCTCCTCCATTACCTTTCCAGGGACTTCAACATCCTTACTAGGCATTTCCCCATTATTCTGTTGCCCACAAATTCTAGGGTCCTTTGGGAGAGCATCTGGAGGCAAGGGCAATTTGGCAGTCCCACCCGTGCTGAAGCCAAGATGCAGGGCAGCTGGTCATCCACAAGGGGATGGGAGCCGGCAAGTAGCATGCCTTTGGGGAATTTCCCAGTGTCCAGCTCTGCTTGCTGTGCATTTTCCTCCTCTAATAGAATTCGTAGGCCTACATACTTCCTCAGTTTTATTGGCATTCCGTTCCCATGCTGAGTGTTGATGAAATGGAAAAAGAGCCTTTGCCTGAATTTGTCAGCAGGGGAAAACTTGGCTCAGGCTCTTGGACCCAGGCGTGGTGTTTCCCATCTGCGGTGGCCATCACCGAAGTGACTTGCTCACAGCACACATCAGTCAGTGGTTCTGAATATGGGGAAGGGCAAGAGGCCAGATGTCATCATCTAAAACTCTGCCTCAATCAGAAATAATAGAAGATGTCTCAGCATGGGAACAACTACTTAAAGCTTAGTCTGGGGCTTTGTTATAGGCTGTTTTGTTAATAGCCAGTACCTTGGCCTGCATTTTGTTCAGCGCACAATACCAGCCAGCATTTAAGCAACTTTCCATACCTGTTTGCAGCAGTCACACTTCCCTCCAGAATCAGTAAACTTTTCATTTAAAAAAAGGAGTTCGAGCTGGTGTGGTGGTTTCTCTGGATTTGCTTTAAATCTACTTATAATTCCATTTGCTCTCAGTAAAGAGCCAATGCAAAGGCAATTAAGGACAGTTCATTGTGGAGGCAGAAATCTGCTTTGTAGTCGGGCTGAAACTGAAAATGCCCTCTGCTTTAAAAAAGACGTCCCCTCCCTCAGTCAAGTGGCTTGTAAATGCAGTGGATCAGCAAGGGACGTTAATTTTTCAAAAGTGTATATTTAATTTGTTTAATGCTGTTTAAATTCTGCAAACCTGCTCATTTAGTACAGGGAAGATATCTCTAAAGCCCGTAAGTAAAAGATAAATGCTACTGTGTCAGACTAGTTAGTTACAAAGGAAGATGATTGAAAGACTTGCATGTCAATTCCATTTATATACATATTTATATATAAGTATATATATTTCAATTCAATTTATATATGGAAACCTCTTAGTAAATTATTCAAACATTACAATTCTCCTTGACACCCTATCCCCTCCTCAGAGGTAACCAAGGTTTTCGTTCCCACAGAGCCTTTTTTCATTCAGTCACTTTATTAAGAGAATATTCCTCCATGTATAGGCAGTGGTGCTTCTTAAGGTTATTGCAGTACTGAACACTTGTTTTGAGGTTACCATCAAAGATAACTTTTTTATTACAATTCTGCCAACACCTCTCAGAGGCTGATGTGGGCTGACTGGAAGTGGTTAAGCTCCGTAATCATGCGTCTAATGTTGTCTTCTCAAACCTGTCAGTGTTTGAGAAAATGTTGAGTTTATTGAGCATTCATTCATCCCATAAATATTACTAAGCACCCAATTATGTGCCAGGAGCAAAAATTTCTTGCAGTTATTGTTTCTCTAATAAGGCCTAAGAATTCTATTAGAGGAGGAAAAACCAATGGTTTCTCCCTGTCATATATCTTTCCAGACTTTTTCGTATGCATTTATATTTACCCATGGAAATTATCCTTAAAACTGCATTTAGTAGTATAGTGTGCGTTAATACAACTTTCTGCTTTTTTCGGAACAATGTATCTTTTTAAATCGAAATATATTTGACATGTAATTTGATACATTTATATATGCATATATATAATAATATCATGTTATTTTAGCAATAATTAGCACCTCTCCCACATTACATAATTATCATTTCTTTTTAGTGGCCGCAATAATTAAGTTCTAGTCTCATAGTAAGTTTGATCAGAACACTATATCTTGAATTTTATTATATTCCAGTACCTTTATACTTGTCTCATTCTTTTTTTTTTTTTTTTTTTGCTACATGCTGTTCTGTATTTTAGATGTACCATAGTTTCAGTCATTCCCGAGTGATTGGACATCTAGGTTGTTGCCAATGTTTTTGTTTTTAGCTTTGTTTTTTTGAGTTTGATAAACTATCATGCAGTTCTTATGTTTGTCTTCCTGTACATATATGCGAGTGTTTTGCCAGGACAGATAGTGAGAAGTAAGATATTTGAGACATAGAGTGTGTGCATTTAAAATATTAATGGATACTTCCAGGTTGCCTTCTAAAGTGACTGTGCTGATGTCCCCTTCCAGCAGCATATGATAGTTTAAATATACTTTATTATATGGCACTTCTTTTCTGTGTTTAGGCAGCCTTTAATGTTTGGCTTTTGTATACATTTTTATTATATGACATGTCCTGGGGCTACATTTAGTACATATGTATATTTAATGATGCTTTTAATTAGATATGATGGAGAATATGAAATCACTCTTACTCCAGTGAAGCAGCAGCAGGACACTGAGAAATCGTGTTACTCTTAACTCTCTCTACTTTAGTAAAGTGTCTATGTATAAAAAAACATTTTAAAATGTACCTTTTGATTGCTATGTATAGTTGGCATTGTTAGTTACTTAACCAAGCATCTGTCCTCCCTATACTTTTCTTATTAGCAGAATCTCTTTTTCTTCTTCAGAAAAGTGACCCTAATTCAAGAGTAAATCACTGAAATTCTGTTCTTGCCACTTGAGTGTAGGTGTAAGCATATGATGTAGTTCTAGCTCACAAGATAAGGCAAGACACGAGTTGAAGGACTTCTGAGAAGGATTTCTTCTTTTAGAAGGAAGGACACAGGAAGAGGAGAACTCTTATTTCACTGTGACACCTGTGACAGCTGCCACCATCTTCTAATCAGAGCAGCATGCTGAGGCAAGAAAGAAATTGGGTTCTCGATCTGCCAGATCAGTTAGGAAGGCTGTCAGCTGCATATAACACAACTTCAGCTCAAGTGGTTTAAATAGGATTTTATTTTTCTCATTTATCTTGGCTCAGCTTCTCAGCGATGCCATCGAGGCTGAGGTTACCTTCCATATGCTGACTTTTCCCTTTAAGCTGTTATTTCCTGGTCACAAGTTGGCTGTCTCAGCTCTAGGCAGGAGGCACTCCCATTTAGTAGGAAGCAAGGTAGGACTGGCTCTCCCCATCATTGCCAACCCTAGGTCAGTGGCCGTCTACCCCACATGCTAATTGGGAAGTCAGATATCAAGTAAGTATAGAGAAAAACAGTTTTCGTGATTTGCCTGTTAGACCAGACTTGATTTATCTCCTAGTGCAGTTTTGCACTAGTCATACAACAAATAAACTATCTTTCTGTTTGAGCCATTTTGGATTGGGGTTTTGCCACGTGTAGCCAAAACAGTTCTAACAAATACAATTAAATGGGACCATAATGCCAAAATTACTGTGCTGCTTCTTTAAGGCATGAATCTAGTTATGTGTTCCTTTGATGGATATGTGTTATTTGTGCCTTTTTCTATGTTTTCTGTTAATAACATCTTTATTTTCTTTTGGGAGACTTCCTGTCACATTCTTGGTTTCTGTGGCTTTGGGGGCAGTTGAGTATGTGGGCCCTTGCCCCAGGCCGAGAACAGAATTATCCTCTTAGGTTCACTGAACCAGCCAGAATCAACCATGAGTCTTTAGCTGGAACTATGAAGAGAGGATGAAACACAAAGGAAATTGGAGCTGAGAGGAGACCGAAAGAGTCATCTTTCAATCTGTTTATTCCTGAGAGCTTCACTTTTTTTCTTCAAGTTGTGTTTTTAGTCATTGCTACTGAATGCCTAACCGATATCACCTCCAGACCTAACTTTTATTTTTTCTTAAGTCTTAGTTGTCTCGAAAATTTGTTTTGGGCCCTTTGGGAGGAGATGTTGGTAGAATCCTGTGAGGGCAAACATCTCACTTGTCTCTTGTTGTCCAAGTCGAAGCAGATGGGAACGGCATGGGGAGGAAAGGTAGGAATGTCCTGGTGAGTCCTCAGGTCACGTATATGGGAGGAGAGTGGCAGGATGCCAGGTGCCTAAGATACATTGTGCGGCTGAGCACATCTCTTCCTTACAAGGGCCATTCCTGGGGGTGGTGCAGCGGGGTATGGCAATATCGACGGTAGTGATGACGATGATAATTACTGATATGCATGTAAATTTGCATACTTTCATGGGTTCGTAAATATTCTGAAAACCATCCTTTCTCTTTACATGCCTAACATCTCGTAGTCACTGACGAAGTAGATGCTCAGTGCAGTGGGGTTGAACAAAATGTGCCTATCATGTAATTATCTTTCTTATGTTTAAGATTTCTTCCTAATCCCCTGGAAGGCAGGGATAGTCTCAGTATCCTACTAAGTGTATATTATGATGTAACTGACACAGTTATTTATCTTATAAATTGTAGTTTTGTTTATAGCGGCAGTTGGGGGAGACCCCTCTGCTTTATTTTTTGCCAAGTTATCCTTGTTCTAAGTAGTGACTGTGGTCTGTAGTCCATAGTAACAGACCAGGAATTTTCTTTATGGGAAATTAACAAGAATAAGAAAAGTTAGTAGAAATAAAACTTTCAGTATGGGTACTAAAGTTTTATCAAACTTAATAGGCTCAAGAAATGAGTTTGTCCTACAGATCTATCACATTATAACAATGCCTTTTTTAAAGAGGAAACAGGAATCTTGGATTGAAACTTGTATAAAATTTCCAACTCTTATCAGTTTGAGTTCACTTGCATGTATGGAACCTACTACAAATGAGCTAGTTTTTTGAAAAACTGCTAAAATTCTGTTACATGTATGAATTATAACTTTTGTATTTGGATTATTAGTGCTAAGTTTATAAAATCTTAAGACCATTTAGCTGTTGAAAACTGACTTTCTTTATCCCAGAAATTATTCGGGATGAAAAACACATCATTGAAAGTAGTTTCTATGATCTTCTCACAGATATGTTAGCGTACCCTTCAAACAAACTAAAGCTTTCACTTAATATGATTTCTGCTCTTGTGAACTAAAATATGTGTTTGGACAAAGCAGCATCTTTGGTCTAGAATTCTTTTGTTGGGGCTCACTGTTGTAGAACAGATTTCCCTGCTGAGCGGCTGCTGCTTTGCCCTGTGGCCGGATCCTCCGTGAGGCTGTCAGGGTTGAAGGTCATTGTGGGTGGGCTGGAGAGGCAGCAGCTCCTCTGTTAGGATATTCAGGTCAAACCACAGCATCTCCCAAGAGGACCTCCAAGGTGCAAAAGAGGCATACAGCATTCCTCCTTATCCAAGGTTTCACTTCCTGTGGTCCGACCGTGGTCCAGAAATATTAAATGGAAAATTTCGGAAATAAACAATTCATTCGTTTGAAATTGTGTGCTACGTGCTGTTCTGAGTAGCGTAATGAAATCTTACATCGTCCTTCTCTGTATTGCCAGGGAGGTGAGTCATCCTTTTGTCCAGTGTCCTCATCCACCCCTGAGTCAGTTTGTAGCCATCTCCATGATCAGATCAAGCGTAAGTGGTATTGTGGTGCTTGTGTTCAAGTAACCCTTATTTTCCTCAGGAATGGCCTCAGGGCGCAAGAGTAGTCATGCTGGCAAGCCAGACGTGCCAAAGGGAAGTTGTAAAGTGGTTCCTTTTAGTAAAAAGCTATGTATGTATAGGAAGACACATGGTATATATAGGGTTTGGTGCTGTCTGCAGCTTCAGTCATCCACTGGGGGATGTATCCTCCATGGATAATAGACTAATATACTGCCTCCTCTTGCAGTCACTTACTGTCAGAGTCTAGATTGAGGGACTTTTAATTTTAATTTATAGTAGGAATGAGTTTAAAGACATTACAAAGCATCTATTTGATCTCTTGAGTATGTTCCCTTTGAATAGTTGTCCTTCAGAAACAGACCTTAGCATTTAACTTTAAAGCCATGCGGGATGCGGGGAGGCAGACGGGACACTCCACTCTGTGGTTATGACTACTGACGGTCCTTACGTTTATGAGGCATTCGTCACCGCTTTTGTTCTGTGCAAAGCACTTTGTTTTTCTTGAGTTCCCCAAGCTTTTGTACACTGAAGAAAAAAAAGCAGAGCATCAAAGTTTTAATCCTGATTATATTCCATCTTATTTCCAACTCAACTTCAAAGAAACTTGCATGATTTTAAGGAGTAATATGTAAATTGAAAATCATATTTCTATAAGATTCTTAGTCTTTTTGCTTATGGACCAGATGAGGTGTTTTTGCCTTCAGATCTGTTTCAGGGCTGACCTGTATGAACTTTTTTTTTTCTTTTTTTTTGGTTTGTTTTATCAGATGATGGTATATTTAGAAATAATGTTCATTGCAACAATGTCAAAAACTTATAAAAGAGAGACTATGGCTGATTCATCTCTTTGTTCAAAACATTAACACTGTGGCTGGCATTCAGTGAATGGATGAATTTATTGCTTTGGTGCTTACCACAGGTCAAACATGATGCTCATTTCTGGAGATACAAAGTTTAATAAAGTACTGCTGTTCTTTATGAGATGGAAGAGAGAGGTGAAGAAGAAGATGTAATTCCTAAACAGCGTGGAGCATTACAGGTAGATGCACAGGGTGTAGGTAGCACCGGGGAGCACTTTATTCAACTCTGGGCACTGCCTCTGTGCGGACGCCCTACCTTAGCTGTTAAGGAAGTAGCACAGGTAAGCAAGAGGAAGGTGAGCCAGGGGCGTGAGTCACAGACCACAGAGGGGCAATAAACAGCATGACTTATGAAGATGGTGTGGGGCTCACTGTCTGGAAGCAAAATCATTTTGGTTATATGACACCTCCCTTTCACGGGCATTTTTCCTTTGTGGTTGTGCTTAATGTCTTAGAAATATCCTTCAACTCAGATAATAAAGTCATAATGGGGCGGTAGAGTGAGCAGAACTAGAACACTGCTGAGAGAACTAACACCTTTTTTATGCTCAGTAGCTACTTGCCACATCTATTAATATAAAGGGCTGATAAAAATCGGTTCTGTTTTTGACTGCTGCAGTATTTTAATTCTGGCAAAGTCTTTCGAGGTGAGAATGTGTTTATACCTTTATTTGTTTACATACAGAGGTAATTGGATGAGCACATACCGAGAAATGGTAATATCCAAGTTAGGTCTGTGGTCTTGTTAATTGTGTTGTGCCCATCGGTTTCCTGTTTCCCATGTGCTATAGTTACGTGAGATCTCACCACTGGGGGAAGGTTGGGTGATGGGTACGCTGGTCTCGTTACTATCGTTGCAAGTTCTCATGAGTCTATAATTATTTTAAAAGTTTTAAAAAAGGTAGAGAGGATGTGTCAGTAAAGTTAATATTAAGAAAGTCAGGTAGTTTCCTTACGTTTGAAACAATTTGGCACAACCAGATCATAGCACAAATAACATTCTTGTAATTCATTCATTCACCAGCTCTTCATCAAGTTCTTTACTTAGTGTCAGGCATTATCCTAGGTGCAGAATAATGGAGACGCATCCTTCTGCAAAGGGTTAGCCAGGAAGAGCAACACAGGCCTTTTGTTTCTGCGTGGTGGAGCTGGGGTTCTAAACCTGAGGCCCATGGATTTCAGGGGTAACATGTGTATCACGTGCTTCCTGCAAAAAGTGTCCTTAGATTTTCAAAGGTTAAGGACTGCTGCCTTGGATAAGTCTCTTGTGTGGATTTCAAAAAGAAATTTCGATAGATGGGAAAATCCTGAATGCAGTCGACCTCTTGCTCAGATGTCTTTGGGGAGCTTCAGCTATGTATATTTCTCTTTAGTTGACTAATAGAAAGTGTCAGATTCTTAGAAAAAGTCGACCCCCCTAAACTAAAATATTTAGAGCTGTTGAATTGATCATTATAACTATGAGTTTTGGGGTGCTCAACTCATTTCACAAAGCTTATATAAATAAAGAAACTTCTGAAGCATTTCTGAAGGAGCTTTGGTGTGACACCTAATACTGAACACTTTGTTGGCTGTGAATACCTTTCTGGTGCCCTCTCTGTTCCAAGTAGCCAACTTCCTACATATCTCTGCTATTCAGAATCTGTGTGGTCTTTTAAATTAGTTCCAGGTAATGCTTAAAATATTCACAATATGTTTTACATATTCCCTCTTCTACATGTGGTTGGTACAGTCGTGTGGTTTTTCTCTCAAAAGTTAAAATTGATCTGGAATTTACGTTGAAATATATTGCCCTCCAACCTTGGTAGCACTTAGTTCGAATGACATGTTTCCATTTTAAAGAGGTGAGATGGTCTTAAAATGAGAAATTCAAAGTGAGAGAAGGGGATTTGGGACTTAAATAGGTCTGGTTATACCTGTAAGAATTTATAAAGGTAACTTTTAAGTCAGCCTCCTGTCTTTAAACCGTCTTTAAACTTGAGGGCAGAGGTCAAGCTCAATTATGTTGGTTTCTCAGCTCCCCATGTGGGGTCTGGCACACAGTAGGTGTCCAGTAATTATTTGATAAAAGACCTTCTCACTTAAGCACCATTTCTACTTGTGCAGGTGCCACGAAGCTTCACAGTGCTTACACAGGAATACAGAGGAAAAGCTTTACACTGGCCACAGCATTCTGGGGGCTAGGGCACTGAGTGGTGTTTAGTTTTTTAAATGTTCAAAATCCTCAAGTGGTTTTCCCCAGAGGTGTATAAATTGTTATTCTTTTCTCAGCAAATGATTTCATTTTAAAAGCTTAAAGCTAATAGTTACATTTTAGCCAGTTGCTTAAGTAGCTAATTTTGAGAGTATAAGGCCTCTTTCTTCTTTCTATAAAAGGAAACTGAAGCCAGAAAATAACAATGTGAGCTGAGTTAATTTTTGTTGATGTTGGCAATTTCTCTTAGTTTTAGAGATTTCTCTGTGGGTGCTTCACATGCTTTACTATGACGATGTCCATTGTAGATTTATGAACTGTCTAGGAAGGAATTCTGTTTTAATTTCTCACAGCATAGCAGTGTCTTAAATGCATGGATTCTCAATGCATCTGATGATGAGGGTGTATTTCTAAACATTTTCCTATGCCGATGATGAAAAGGACAAAAAGCATGTCACATTCAGTTTAAGTGGATTCCTTTTGAACTGCTGTATTCATGGGAAATGATTAATGCCCCAAATTGATGGAAAGATTTAAGATTAAAATGAATAAATATTTAAAAACCTATCAACATGGAGAAATCATTTGCACTTCTGTGGAAACTGAAATTTAAAATGTAATACCTTTATTTGCTCAGAAGAAAGTAAAATAATAAATGTAAACATGTGCATGATCTGTATGCTGAAGATTATAAAATGCTAACGAAAGAAAAGAAGACATAAATACCTAGAGAGACATACCATGTCCATGGACTAGAAGATTCACATAATAAAGATGTCAGTTCTCCTCCAAATTGATCTTAGATTTAATGTAATTTTTATCAGAGTTTCAGCAATGTTTTTATAGAAAGATACAAAGTTATTCTAAAATTCATATGGAGAAAGTCCATCAAATAGTCAAAACAACTTTGAAAAATAAAAAAATGGGTCTGATTACTTTTTCTGATGTTAAGGCCTACTATGTAGCTACTGTAATCAGTGCATTGTGGTGTTGGGGATGGGTAGACAGTAGATCAGTGAAACAGAATACAGCATTTAGAAGGAAATCCACATAGATATGTTCACTTTCTGACAAAGGAGAAAAACAATTCAAGTGAAGGGGAATAGTTTTTCAATAAATGCACTACACCTCCACAGGCAAAAAATGTCCTGTGACCTAAGCCTTACACTCAAAATGGATCATGGACTTAAGTGTAAAACATAAAACTATAAAACTTCTAGGGGAGAAAAAAACAGCAAAAGATTTTTGGGACCTAAAACTAGGCAAAGATATGCACAAACATTTCACTGAATAGGATATACAGGTGATAATAAGCATATGAAAAGATGTCCAACAGCATTAGCCATTAGCGAAATACAAATTAAAACCATGAGATACCACTATATACCACTCAGAATGACTGAAATAATAACACCAAATGCTAGTGAGGATATAGAGAAACTAGATCACTCCTGTTTTGCTGACATAGCCGCTCTGGAAAATAGTTTGCCATTTCCATTTAAAACTAAAAGAGACTTGCCATATGACCCAACAGTTGCACTCATATATCCCAGAGAGATGAAAACTTGTGCCTGATTGTTAGTAGCAGCTTTACTTGTAATAGCCCCAAACTAGAAAGTACCCAAATATCTTTCAGTGCTTGAACAAACTGGTATATCCATATCATGGCATTGATACTCAGTAATAAAAAGGAATGAACTACTGATACACACACAAAATCTTGGCTGAATCTCAAGGAAATTATGATGAGTGAAAAAAAAATTCTCCAAATAGCATAATTATAGAGATGGAGAACAGATTCATGATTGTCAGGGCTCAGGGATGGGGTAGGTGTAGCTAGAAAAGGTTAGCAGGGGGGTGCCTTCAGGGATGTTATACAGATTGTGGTGGTAGTTCTACAAAGTGACGTATGGTAAAATTGCATAACATCACGTGTGCATACATAACAACCACAACTCCATATATCCCTGGTGGAATCTGAATAAGATGAATGAATTTTAGCAGTGTCACTTTCCTGGTTTTGATATTGTACTGTAGTTATGTGAGATGCTAATATCAAGAGAGGCTTGGTGGACGGTGCATGGGACTTTCCTGGACATTTCTTTGTACCTTCTTATCGATTGATAATCACATTCAAAATAAGTTTTTTAAAAAAATAAACCTGACGCTTCACTTTCACATCCTAAAAAAAAAAAAAAAAAAAAATCCAGTTTAATTCTTAGAAATCATTTTTTAGTATATGCATGATGCTGTCTCGTTGTCCTAGGAATATTGATACACTTATTGTGCTTTAGTGGTTTGTAATTTGGTAGATCTAATGAAAAAGTTAAAGCATATACATTTCCTTATTCTTTAACATTAGTTTTTGTTTCTGTAGTTAAAATAAATGAATTCCTGAGTTTCTATAGCGCTTTTGACTGATTTGAGAAAAACTTCAATGGTCGGTCTTAGTCATCATTTCACATTTATCAAAGAGTAATTTTTTAAAGAATAGTATTCCTCATGTCTTTTTCTGCATGACAGGTGCAGTTGAGCAATAGCAACATGTGTCCAGGGATGGAACTGCATGTGTGACAAAAGGTTAAAGGGTTTTCCAACAGACTACGAAGAATATTTTACATTTCCTTAATGACCTAGGCGTTGGTTTTGGTTGACATTGGGTGTACAGAAAACTGGAGAACATAACAGAATTTTAAAATAACAATGAATATGGTTGCTGTGTTAGAATGAAAGAGTTAAAAATCAGGCCAAGGAGTATAATCAAAAGATGCCTAACAATCCTAGTAAAGTTTACTTTAGATCAAAGTTATAGGATAAATCGTTTAGATTTATAGTGGAACCAGATTTTATAGTCATTCTTTTCCAGTTAATCTAAATTCTATCATGTACATTTAATATCTTTAAAGGTAAATGAAGACACATAATATTGAAATAGAATCTTTTGTCCTCTATTGAATTTAACATTTTTATAATTATCATACCAAAATACTTTCAGATGGTTAACAAAGACTTAGAAATGAAGGCAGCTTTTTCCAAGTAGATATTGTATTCTGATACACAGTGACACATGTACACATATCATGTTGCAGAATGTAGTGGCCATTTTTGTAGGATGAATTTTCTGAACGCATTTTGAAATATCGAAGGTTAGGATTATTGTAAAACATAATTTTTCCTCTCATAAGTTAAAAGCTTGTGGTCCCTAGAATTGCCAAACATGAATTCTAATGAGGATATTAAGATCTAAGTGTCTGAATTATTTTCTATTTACTAAAAACATTAAGAAATTTTTAGTGAAAATCTGGATTTTAAAAAACACCAAAAATTATTTTTCCATTTAAATTCACTGTAATTTAATAAGAAACAAATAGTCTGAACCCAAGAAAACATGGGTTGCAATAGATTTTCTTAGCAGTATTCTCTTTTAATTAAAAAGTAAAAGTTTAAAAACATTCAGAAAGAAAGTTCTTAGATTTTTTCACTCAGTAACCTAGAGTTTAATGACCCCGTATAGTCCTGATAAGCAGTAGATTTTGCTAATTCAAGTTGAAAGAAGGCAGCAAGAGGACATCAAGTGTATTGCTTCACTTAAAATTTACTACATTTTTGTCTGGGTATTGAGAGTATTATTTCCTGAATTTTTTCAGCACTAATCAACAGAGAGGACACGTAAGATACATTGGAGTTACTTTATGGTTTGTTCTAGAGGTACCACTATCCTAACCCAACCTGAGACCTTGTCTTGAAATCAGATTGGACCGAGCCGAACATCTGTCATTTGATAATCTCAAGGTATCTCAAGTACTCAGCGAGAAAGTAGAGGTTTCTAGGGTATCTGGGTTACACACTGGTCAGATAAGCAAATTGTAACTTCATTCGCACCATTATTTCCGCATATATTATACCAGAGAAAAGAAGACTTTAAAGAGTTCCAAATCTCTTTCATATAGTACAGGTTACCGAAAAACATCATGTTGTGTAGAATTTGTTTCGAAAACTATATGACAGAATTCAAAACAATTAGGTAGCTCAGAATGTTTTGTTTTTTTTTTTTTTTTTAAGATTATAACATAGGAGTCCCTGTGTTGAGAAGTAAACAAATCTGATCCTAATTTTGCAGCTGGATAAACTTGAACACGCACAGAGTAGGTGATCTGCTGATGATCCAACGAGATCTGACAGAAAGCCGGACTCTGAGCTCTGAACTTTGACTCCTGCACCTTTTGCAATCTAATGGTTGAAAACACAAGTGACCTGAATTAAAAAGAAATGTACAGAAGGTCATTTACTGTAACTTCATCTTCATTATGGTGCTTAGAGTGTGAGGATGCTGTCATCCTAAAAGGAACAGGGGCAGGATTGAGCATCGGTGGAATCCCAGTTTTTCTCACTGTACTGCAAGGAAAAGCTGCCATCCTTTTAGTCTGCTCAGACAAATCAATCTGTGAGCACTGTGGAGAAGGGCCTCTGCTCAGGGGTTTTGAAAGTAGTACTTAGAAGAAAGACATGATCTTTATGAAGGTGGCAGATAATATTGCCCTGTGATTCTCTTTTAGGAATCATCAGGAGGGTTTGGAAGAGTAGGACAGGCAGCCAGCTACACTGAAGTGTTAAGAAAATGAAGAGACGATGGTCTTCATTAGATAATTTTAGGTACTTGATCAATGATTCACTAGCTCAATAAACAAACTCTATTTTGTTTCTATATTTGGAGTTGGAAAGCTAAGAAATAGGGAATCTTAAGTTTGCATTAGATTTTCACATTATTAGAAATGATGTCTGTTATCTCTTGACTTTAGGTTACAAATCTGTATTTCTCTTCATTATTTTACTTGTAACCCAAGACGACCTGTTAGAAAACCTAGTAGATACCTTTAGATTTAAGTGTCACTTTGTCAAATTGATACAAGGCTGCACTGTATGTTATATAAGAGAACACTGTTATATATTTTAAAAATTTATTTTTAACTTTTAATCGAAAGATAACACACATACAGGGAAGGATACATATTTAATTGTTTTTGAACTTGTGGATGTCTTTGGTCTTTTGAACCGTTTCACGGTAGAGTAGGTTTGTCCTGCTTCTTGTGCTGCCTTTAATGGATCACGACGTTCATTTCTGGGTCTCCCTAATGGGCAGTTGCTACAGAAAGCAAGCAGGGCAATGTTAATGAATGTCATTGACATAGGGCCTGCTAGAAGGAGGGCACCTTAGTCTTTTGTAGTCTCAGTATTTGGAGATCTTAACTTTTTATTGCAAGGTGAGAATCCTGTGCACTTGAAACTTCCCTTGAGAGAGTTTTTGTTTTTGTTTTGTTTAGTCAAACTTAACTCATGCAAGGTAGGGATAATTTGCTGGTGCTGCCTGTAGAGGCTGTTTTAAAGGGTTATCTCATTAAAGCTTTGAGCACCCGCCTTGTCCCCCTCCCGCCCCCACAGCCTTGAATCTGGGGCCCTTGGGAGCAGCTCTGCTAAAATAAATTAATTGCAACAAGCTCCTCAGGATGTCCTTTTGTGGTGCTGCTAATTCTTTCAAGAACCTTGGACATTCTGCCAAATGTCTATTACCTCTTTATAATCATAAGCATTTTAACAAATGAAATACTGTTCAGTTTCTTTACTTGCTTTTAAATATGTCATGTTAGTTCAGCAATCAACTTAGTCCATCAAAATCCTATTTTTACTTGTCCATGTAATCCTTTTAGTCTATTTTTAGATTTATTACATGCTTTTCATGTAGTTGATGAAAAAGCTTTCATTTAAAAAATTATTTCCACATGACCCTGGCGGTCTCCCGTTGTAGTTTAACAATAGTTGGGATGTTGCATTGTCTGTTGAAACTGCAGAGTCAATGCTGGCATATCAGGGAACCCTAGACTAAGAGCTAGGACAGCCTTGGGGGTGGTAATTTAACCTCTTCATTTTACAGTCAGATGCCCAGAGTTTCACCAACTTATCCAGGCTTCCTCCACTGGTCAGAAAGTGTCAGTTCTAACTCCCAGATCCTGTTCTTCTGCCTGTGTCAGATTGACCCTTGACTCCCTGAAGACTTTCAGATTTTTGCCAAAGGGATGGCTTTCTAGTTGCTTTGCATGAGAACTGCAAAGGAAGAAGTACTTCTGATCTGAATATGTCTGGGTTAAGCTTTCCAAGAGAGAGGTAGGGATATGACCTTTTTTTTTTTTTCCTTGGGGTTGGGAAGAAGGCAGTGTTAAAGAGGAAAGAGACCCAGAAATGCCACCATGCTGTTGATAGGGAGGAGGAAGGTGGACCGTATTGGAACTATGTCTGTGTGTTCAGTTACGCACATCCTGTAGCTCGTGCGCGTGCACAGGTGGTGTGGCAGCCAGGAGCCTTGGCAGCCTCTGGGTGCCTCCCTTTCTCTTCTTACCCATCATCTCCATCAGGACTCAGGGTTTTGTTTCTTAACCATTTCTCAACTCTGCCTTTATGCTGAACTATTCCTACCCATTCAATGTGCATAGGTAACTTTTGGGCTGATTAAAGACATTCAGAAAAGAAAGAGGGAAAAATTCTTTTTATAATCTCTTCCAGAGTCCCCTATTATATTGAAGTTGATTCTTTTTTCAAAGAAAATTTTCAGTCTTTAATTTTAACCCTCTTTCCTTTCTTCCCTATTCTGACATACTCTGCATAAGGCCTATATGTATAAGATAGGTTAAGTAAATATAATGTAGGAAGAAAACTGATTTTTTAAAAACTGCTTTCTATCTCACATAGGCGATCCCCCATTTATGAGATCCACCACAGAGGCCCACGCCCTGTGCTGTGTATCATACAGTAGTCTTGCCTTTATTTAGCACAAAGAACATTTCTGGTTTTGAATTTCTCAGGTGACCTCCAGAGATTCAAGCCACATAATGAAATGTTGAGCCCCAAGTAAGGGTCATATGATGGATGGGCTGTGTAGGGGAAATTAAGCTCATGTGTGAACCAGCAGACACCCAGCTGCAATCATTGCACTTGAAGGAGCTTTGTGGAACACTTTGTTCTAAGCACTGTACCTCCTCTCAAAGTAATACATTTTTGTTTCTTTGTGAAAACAGCCCACGAGAAAAAAGGCCACCTGCAAATGCTATTGATTTGTCTGTAAACTTGGGGACTCATTAAAATCTTGCTCTGTAGCCCTTCCCTTATTTATATCAATGTGCCCGATTTATGATACATGCACAACCAATTATTTGTCTATTGACCTCATCTTCCTAGGAAGCAGAACAATGGTTTTTCAGCTCTGGCGGCTGCTCCTTGAGAATCATGTTGGATTCTGTGGATTTGGCGTCGAGCCCAACATCTGTAGAGATAAGCGCTCCCTAGGTGATTCTAAAGTACAACCATGGTTACAAACCATTGAAACAGACTAGAGCACGCAGATCAAAGAGTTCAGGGAACAGAACGCAGCTCCTCCGAGTCATTCTGCAGGAACAGGTATAGGGACTGTTTTTGCTTAGAGTCAGGGGGAATTGGCAGTCCTGTTGGCCTTGAGAAGCTCTCAGGGATTTAGCTCTGTGGCGGCTCCTCCTCCCAATTCCCATTAGAACTAATAGAGACTCCACCTTATCCTGAAATCGTGGTGAATGGAGTCTAACTCTAACCGTTCGTTGGCTGCTACTAAAGATGGAGAATACAAGGTGAATTCATTCATTCATTCATTCATTTATGGTGAGGTGACCCTTGGTTGACCTCACAGATTGCAAGGACCGTGTCAGTTTACAATCACTTATTTCTTTAATTATTTTTTTACGCCTACAGCACATGGTCTTCCTAGGTGGTCTACCATCCAAGTACTAACCAGGTCCAACCCTGCTTAGCTTCCAAGATCAGACGGTTTTGGACTTGCTCAGGGTAGCATGGCCGTAGACCAAAGTGAATTTAGAAAAGCCCTTTCTCTACTCTGTTGTTTGGAAGCTACCGAACCAGCCTAGTGTGTTGCTTGTATTTTATTCCCAGCCCGGTCCCAGATGATAAATGTGATCAAATAAACTGAAATGCCCGTCCTTGGAAATTTACAGCATCATTAGCATATCAAAGTCTGGGAAAGTCCTGTGGTTACCAAAACAAAAAACCCTTTAGAAACTTTAAGTTAAACAAACTTATTTGCATAGGAAGAGACTTTTTGCTCCCATACCTACAACTGAGCAGTTTTTCCCTGACATCATTTTGGGAAAGACTGGCCAAGTCACTTTTTGATTCAGTAATTTTCTTAGGGTTAATTTTTGACAGCTGAACCCCCTTTTAAAATCCTCTTTGAAGTTGGACTGAATTAACAAATGGAAGGCTTGGCAAAGCAGTTTACTAATTCATAACTACATCCCTCTGCTTTCTTTGTGTTGCTAAGTACTATAATCTTTGACCCGAAAGGAAGAATACTGCTAACAAGTAAATATTTAAAAGGCCCCATGAAGTATAATGTTCATGAGTTTGTGCCTGGAGAGCCTGTCTGCTGGATGAAAGAAATGACTCACTTTTCATCTCCTAAATAGGCTGTTGTTTTACAGTAGGTTGAAAGGAAGTACTTTAAGTGCTAAGGGTTAGATTTCTTTTTATTTTTAGATTTAGTTAGCCATTGGCTTCACTGATTTGAAGGTGGCATGGTAAGTCCTAATTCCCAAGTGTGTCAGTGCTCTGGACGAGTGAGTGAGCAGTACTGTGAATGAATGAACTCTTGCTACCAAAGATGACTTGGAACAGTGCGAGGAAACGGAAACATGACTCACTGATGTACTTGAAGAGGATCAAGGGGCCTCACTCAGTTCAGAGCCAGCCCTGACGTGTGGTAGAGCAGGCAGAGCCTGGAAGGGACCCAGGAGATTAGGGTTCTAGTCCCCCCATGGCGCCACTGACCCCCTAGGTGACAGCGGTCTCATCACTAAACTTCCCTACCACTCTGTGCATAATGGGAGGTGTGAATTATTTCTTGCTAGGATAACTTCCAGATTGAAGATTTAATGAGTCTTTGAATTCTGCTGATTTTTCTGGTTTGCGTGGAAGTGGGTGTGTGTTTTAATGGCCTTCAGATGGGATTCATCAAGGCTCCAAGAAACGAACCTTCATTTTTAAAATTTGAAGGGAACTGCTATGACAGAGTTTGACTAGAGGAGTCCATAACAGAAAATGAGAAAACAAGTAAAATTTGATTTGTAAGTCTGTGGGAAACTGATTTCATGTGGCTAAGGCAGTTGGCATCTGTGGTGCTGTTGGAGAAAGGTTCATTATTGTCTACAGGCCAAAGTTTTGCTCTATCTGGATTTCTTTTTGAAAGCTATAAAATAGCTCCTAGATACCATGCTTGACATACTCTACTATGTTTGTAGATCATATTTAGATTATCCTACTGAAATATACTAACAGTCATTTTTCCTTAAGAATGCCAACTTACATACATACCTGCTGCCTTCTAATTTTTAGTTTTTGTAGTCAGTCTTGTGTAAAAATAATGTGTTCTCTTCATTCAGCGGTCTTCTTTCATGCAGGCTAGATTGACAGGTACCTTCAAATATCGATGCTGTGCCTATTAGAAACTGCCTGTGTATTCTTTGAAAGTGATAATCCGGCTTATTTAGTTTAATGTTTTGGGGAGCAGGAAGTAGCAGAGGATCGTGACTAATTCTCTTTAGTTTTATGGCTATAGGACTACATTATCACAAAGTAATTGTGCAGAAAATCTCCAAAAACATTTTCAAATGGTCACTTTCAAAGTTAAACCATATTTGAAAGTTTCTGTAATTTTATCCCATTTTTTCTTGTGGCTTAAGCCACAGTGTAATATTTACTACCAGTGGTTTTTTTTCCCTTGAAAAACTGGTAGCAGAAGTCTCTTACCTATTCCTTTTTCTAATTATATTTTGCAAATTCTCAGGTTCAAAAAGATAATGTCTGACAATAATGTCTACATATCTAGAGCCTCCTACAGTGCTACGTGCTTGACCCACTAGGTGGCGGTATTGCTATTCTTGTTTTGTGTGTGTGTGTTTTTTTTCTTCTGTGGGCAACTGGATTCAGAAGCTTGACCAGGATCAAATTGTCAATGAATATGTGTTGAAATCAAGATTGCAATCCAGCTCTGCCTGATTCAGATTTTGTGCTTTTCTCTATGTCTTACTGGCATGTTTTTTTGGGGGCGGAGAGGGGAGAGGAAAGTGATAAAGCCTTATTTTTCACATTATCTATTAAATAAATTTTTACCTAACACCCACAGAGTTAAACTTTTCCTTCTCAGGGAATTTGCCCATCATTGGTGGGCAGAAGAAGGGATAATGTGGGTGACTAGATATTAGTTACCTAAGGCAAAGTAAGGAATCCTATATGATCAGCTTCATGGTGTCATAAGAGTTCTCAGGATGGAGGGAATAAGTAAACATGTAGAGAGTCAGGAATGATGCTACAGGGGAGGGTTTCTGAGATGAGTCCAAAAGGGCAGGTTGGACTCTATTGTGGGGGCTGAGAAGCCTGAGTTTCATTAGCAATGGTGGCTGGTGAGCAGGTGAACAATGAGGGCTCGGTTGGGAAATGGGTGGTCAGGCTGTTTTCAACTTTTAGGAGGAGGTTAGAGTTTAGCAGGAGGATTAGAGCCCACGCCAAGTTGCAAGGAAGAGGGAGTGCCGAGCCAGGACTGTCCCGACTCCTGACAGAATTTGTACTGAGGAGCAGAGCGATTGGTGGGAGGCATTTCCTCGTTTGAAGTAGAAAGGATCAGAGGGAAAGGAGCACCACGTGTAGAAAAAGAGGTTGGCAATACAAAGTAGGGAGCACATGGCATTCATGCTGCAGACAGCCATCAGGAAGCAGGAAAGGGAGATAGGAAATGGGGTTTCGAGGTGAAAAGGAAGGATAGGGGTGCTGGTGGGGTGCCTTGCAGGTCCCCCAGCTGAACAGATATCTTGGGGGCAGCAGTAGGGCCCCCACCCTATGTCAAACAGCAAGAGGTTAGTTAGTGCTGCCCAGCTGCTTGTTGCTCACCTGAGTCTTGGGCATCAGTTCCCGGCATGTGGGCAGGTTATGACGGTGCCCATCTCAGGACTGGCCACAAGTTAGCTTGTCGAGTGCCTACAGGACCACACATTGTCTGACGAGCCCCCTTGGTGACTGATTTCCTGTTCCTTTTTTCAGACGTTTTGTGCATCTGGGGTGGGGCCCTGGGGTCTGTGTTTTAATGAGCACCCCCAGGACATGTTGATGATCAGGAAAGTTTATGAAACACTGATGTTGGTGCCTTTGGTGCCCTAAAGTCTGGACACTGCCCTCTGTGATGCTTCTTTAGCACCTCACCCATGCTAGCCAGTGCAAGTATAAAAGACGCTTCTGAATTTTATCATGTGGGTTATTGCAGTGGGTGGATACCTGACTTTCTATTTTATAAGATACCTTTCAGGATCTTGTGCTAGTCCCTAATCCAGTTGTGGCCAGTGTTCGAATGCAAATACTCCTGTCTGGGGCTTTACTACGGAGGATGAATTGTTCTGTTCTGCCACCTGCTGATCAACTACAGGCGAGCCAGGTCGTGTTTTGAGGATGGCCCTGTATGAGACACGATTTCACACACCGTTTTCAATGGGGCGGTGAGGCAAACCTCTTATTTCTAATAGAGCCATCTGCTCTATTAGAAAGTGCAAACCTTTTACACTTAATGTCGCAAATCTGACAAAGTTAATTTTCTCCTCTCTCGAGTGTTTTTCCAGCCCAGGTCTTAAAATGTGAATAATGACACATTCTGAGAGAGGAGTTTGCCCTGTCAGTCTCAGAAAGAATGTATTCTATATGCCACATGTCTGTTCTATGGACAAATGATTCTGGCAATTCCAGGCAGTGGTGAAGACAGGTGGGATTCAAACTCGAGAGAAGAGAGATCTTGGAAAATTGGCTTACCTCTCTTAGGATCCATTAATTTCATTAATTTCCAGTGTCGTTACATCATCATCATTACTTTAAACTGTGCCTGGCTCCGGGTCCCAACTTTGCCAGTGACTTAGGCCTGACAATTTCTAAAAATTTTATGGAGTGCCTGTTAGGCGTTGGGTACACAGTGGTGAACTACTGAGATACGGTTCCTGGAGCCACGAAGCGAGCATCATAGTGTTACACACAGCCTCTGAGACTACTTCATCTGTAAACTGAAATTATATGACAGGATAATCTCCGGGATCGCCATTGGTCCCAAGCTTCTGGAACATAAATAATCAGCATGAAGTGTGGGACTTAATTTTCCTAGTGGCAGTGGGAGACAGTATCTGTTCTTGGTTCTCTGGGTGAGCACCAGCCTTTCAGTCCCCACCTGCGTCCCACTGGCACCCATGTGTTGTATAGAAAGCTTCTGAGGAAGCTAATTTCATGCTTTGCATCTGGTGCTCTTTTTTAAACATTTTTGAAAATTAGAATTGGAAACATGATAGGCTTCTTCATTTTCTTTTTCTGTTAAATATTATTGATTGAAACACAGAGCTAGCATTTAACTTAGCTCTATCTATAAACAAAATGTAAACACTCTCACACGATGAGTGGTTCTTAATCGAGGGAAAGGGGCCTGCCTTACCTAGACTATGAAGCTTTTAAAAAATCAAATAAAGACCTTTTATAAAAGATGATTCTGATGTTCGCCCATGGTTGAGAATCAAGGTACTAATATAGTTGCGGTTGGGCCTGACTTGTCCTGTGTGTCTCTGAGCAGTGCTAGACCGTCAAATATTTGGCAATTTACAGTGTCCCAGGTACTATGCTCAGCTCTGGACTGTGGACTCTGAGGAATGCTTACTGAACATCTCTGTCTCCATCACACTCTCCTACCTTTACTAGGCTGGTGGCAAAACTTTTTTTTTTTTTTTTGGATTATTTATTGATTTCTTCAGTTATATGTTAGTATGAGGCTATCCTCTATATTGGCAAATTAGATTTGGAACTTTACTCAGACTTCATTGTAAACATTTTGTAGAGGGCGTCTCTTCCGGAAATGGCTGAGCCTTTGCTTATATATTAATTCTTAAGTGTCTTCGGGGACGAGATTCAGAAATAGTAACATTCTCCCTCTCACTTGCTTGGATGAGGGGAGGTCTTGCCCTGCCCCAGTCACGTCGGGCGTGACCACGTGACTTGCTTTGGCCAGTGGAATGTTAGCAGCTGTTATACAGAAGAAGCTGTGCAGGTGAGCTTTGCTTTTTGGTGCCACCGCCATGAGAAGGATAAGCGTGGACTGGCCTGCTGGTGCTAGGAGGGGGAGGAGAAGCACCTAGTGTTCACCCGTAGGGTAACCAACCATCCTGGTATTCCCAGGACTTTCCCCAGTTTAAATAAGTTCCATGTCCTGGGAAGTTGCTCAGTCTCAAGTGTACTGGGACAGCCATCTTGGAGGAGAGCCACCCCACGCTGAGTCCAGCCTAGATTAGCTGACCTTCAGATGAGCCACAGACTGGTGAGAAATCACAAATGACTTTTGTTTTAAGCCACTAAGTTTGGGGTGGTTTCTTACGCAGCAATAGTTAAATGACATCGTTTCCAATAAACATTTGCTTATTTGAAGTGAGACAGCTCCTGGTAGCTTTGAAGGGTGAGTAAGAGTTAAACAAGTGAAAAAGATGCGAAGTGTTCCAGCCGATGCAGGAGTATGAGCGTCAGGGGCCTAGGTGCTTAGGGTATAGTGTGGGCTGGCATGTGGGGGACAGATCTGGGGGGCACACAGCTGAAAGCAGGGTGGCCCACTGCTCAAGTATTGCAGTAGCCCAGGTGAGACAGACCTGAAGGCCGTGGCTGTCAGTGGTTGAAGGGAAGGCCAAGGTTTGGGAGTCAGGAAGACTTTTGTTCAAATCTCAGTTCTGCTACCTAATAACTTGGGGACCTTAGGCAAGTTACTTTATCACCTTGATACTCAGTGTCTGTATCTATAAAATGTGTATGATGGTACTTATCTCACAGAGATTTTGCTAGGGGGAAGAAACGAACGGGAAAGCTCATGGCTTCTTCATTCTGACTTGACAGGTACCTACCGAGAGATGGTGGCAATGATCTGGATAGCAAGTTGGGCGTTGTGACTGTTGGCTCGCTTCAGAAGTTTTCAGTTTTCTTCTCCCCGCTTTTTTTTTTAATGTTTAAATTTCTCATTTATTTTCACTCATTTGTGCCCCAGGGGAAAAGGGATACTTTGGGCTTGAGGAGATAGAATACTCTGAAATAAAGATTACTTATTACATTCATCTACGTAATCTCAATCATTTAAACATTGCTTTTCAAATTGATGCCACTTTGGCAAAAAAAAAAGAAAAAAAAAAGCACTTTTCATCACGTCATGACCTACCTCACACAAGACTAAAAATATTTTCATGTGTGAGGATGTGTGAGGACAGGGGTATATGGGAAATCCCTGTACCTGCCAATTTTTTTGTGAACCTAAAGCTGCTCTAAAAAGAATAAAATTTCCAAAAAGAAAAAAAAAAAGAAAAAAGAAAAAGAGAAAGAGAGCTGAAAGTAATTTCAAAACTTAAATTTTGTTTCCCCCCAAACAACCAGAGCAGACCACATTGGCTAAAATTGAACTTTTATAAAGTAGAACCTTGAAACTTTTAACCTTTTGAATCTTTTTTTTTTCTTATTATGAAAGCAAGGCATCCTAATATGACAGGCTAAAAGATTTATGAAGTAAGAGCATAAAATCACACTGTAAGTCTCTAATTGAGTGCCAATTACTCAGTCACTTGGTATATATATACTTCCAGATTCTTGTTAGGTTTTTTTCCTGTCAAATTATTTCTATAAGTTGCCAATTGGTGGCAGTTTAGGCTACTTCAGTGAATCCCTGATTAGCCCAGATTTTCCCAACTTTTGCTCTTATAAACAACACAATAAATGCCTGAAAAGGAATTCCAAATTCTGAATATTGTAAGATTGAAAAAAACTCAGAATTCTTACAAAATGAACTGAAATGCTTAAAGATGGGGAAACTCTCCCTTGGTGTCCCCCTGAATTATATTCCTGTGGCTACTGTAAAATACGACCGCAAACATTGAAAATTTATTCTCTCACCGTTTTGGAGGCCCGGAGTCTGCAATCGAGGTGCTGGCAGAGCTCCCCTTCCCTGCAGGGCTGTAGGGAAGGTCCTGCTCTCAGCCTCAGCCTCTGGTGGCTGCTGACATTTCTTGGCTTGTGGCTGTATCTCTTTGGTCTCTGGTCACATTGCCTTTTCCTCTTCTGTCTGAAATCTTCTGCCTTTGTCTGATAAAGAACATTTATAAGATGCAATTAGGGCCCTCCCAGGTAATTCAGTATAATCTCCCTTCTCAAAGACCCTTAATCACATCTCCATACCCTTTGTCCATATAAGATAACATTTACAGGTTCTTCCTCATTTCCATTACTTAAAAAAAAAAAAAAAAAAGCAATTATGGGGTTATTAATTTTCTACCAGATCATTGTTTTTTTGCCAAATTATCATATTGGCCAAATTCAGCGGTATACTGTAGCTAGTGTGTATAGGCTCGAGAACCAATTCTTAAAATTTTAAGATTTTAGCAGGCTGCTCATGAAATTGTTGGTAGCTTGAAATTGGGTGTCTTTACACCATGGAAATACTATAAATCAGAGCCTGCCGTATACCACCACCCTCACCCTAGGGAGCTGGTTCACCAAGGCACCCCGATTGGCTAAATCTTCCTGAGGTTTAGGAAACTCACCTCAGAGTTTTTTCACCCCAAAGACTCTCAGAGGCATGCATCAAGGCCCCTACTTCTTCTGTTTCCTTTTTTGTATTATCTTAAAAGTAGCTGTGTGCATATCTGTGTCCCACAGTAAATTTAAACTTCTCGAGGGCAGGGCCCTGTCTTCTGTGCTTTAGTATCAGCCTGCCTGGCCGATGATTGGTTCAATAAATATTTGAACTAATTTCTTTATTTGGGCTCCTTCCTAACTCTGGGGATGCCTAGGGGGAATTCCATCCATCTATCCATCCATCCATATCTAATCTGTTTGCAATTCTCTTTCCTTGTTTAGGGACATACTTGAATTTGGCTACTGGGTACCACAATAAATGAATTTTAAGTACTTTATGCCCAATTCTGTTTATTCATATCTTCAGACCTAAGGTTCAGTGGAATCATTGCTGGTATCAGCAATATTTTACATGTGTTTAGCATGGAATGATAGTGTAATAAAGGCTGGCTGAATTGATAAAATGTCTGTTAAAAGAACAGATATATTCAGTGTGCTCTATAGAGCCATAGTGAATATAGTTTTAAAGAGAGCTAAATAGAATAAACCCTTTGGCAGGTCACTTAAGGTTGACTGGAAAATTCTTGGTCTTAAACATGTACCAGGAAAAACTGATGTAAAAAAAAAAAGTTACCCATTGCCATAGAGTAGCTAAATTCACATGGCAGAACCCAGGCGGACCCAGCCCATTCGCATGGATTACCAAGTAGAATGTGGGCTGCTTTTCTGATTCCAGGTTCAGTGTTGATCGCCCTACATTGTGGGCTGCATCACTGGGTTCTGGATTTTTGGTGGATGGACGCAGTGCTGACGTCATAACATTAAGAAGAGCATGCAGCCTAGCATTTAATAACCCTCTTCTCAAAGTGAAGCAGCGTTGCTCTGCGAATAGTGGAATTTTATTATGAACCCTTTAATTCAGATTATATATATATATATATATTTTTTTTTTTTTTAGTTTACAAATTTTACTCTCCCTCCTCTTGCCACCCCACAAATTTTATCTTTTGAAATTCGGCATAAAGAAATGATCGCCATAAAAGTCTAGTTATCTCTTTGTGCAGGAACATGTTAAGATCAAAAGAAAGAGGTAACATGGAAAGTTAAGGGATGATTCTGTTGTTCACTCTTTTGACCAACATTTGTTAAATGCTGGTTGTGTGTAAGGCACTATTAAGGGACCTGAAGGTGAAAAGATGAGGTCCCTGCCCTTGAGGAGCATTATAGCCCAGTACTGTGCTAACTTAAAGGTGGCCTGGGGACTGGTGTCACTTTGTCCCTTTTAGGACTTTAGAATTTCAGGCCCCTCACAGACCTGAGTCGGACTTTGCATTTTAATAAGATCCATGATTTATATGCATAATGAAGTTTGCAAAGGACTGGTTGAGTAAGTAGAAAAAAAAATAATTTCAAGGATCACTGGAGAGGCCCCAAGTACAAAGGAGATCATGATTAAAATAAGTTTTTGTAATTTGGAATTTTATTTTAATCTGAGAGTAAGTTCTTTTGGTCTTCTTATATCAGAAGAATCTCAAAGTCAATGCTCAGTTTTAAGGGACCTTCTCATCTGAACGTCCTTGGATGGGGACATTTTCTTGGTTAAGGTTGGGACAGAGTATGCACACTTGGTTGTTGACTGTTCACTGAGCCTCTGACAGCCCACCATATCCATCAGCGACGGCTTCTGTTCCAGGGGCAGCTTCCTCCCCTGGCAGTGCACCCTGCCCCAGGGGACTGAGAGCAGCAGTATGCTGCCATATTGCTTCCATATCAAGTGATCCCATGAGAACAATGTGGCTACGGCTTAGCATGTCACATCTGTTTAGGAGTCCTTTTCAAACATGAAGACATTAAAAGGTGGGATTTAGGCTTGCAATGATGTAGAAGTACAATGTGTGTATTTAACCTTTCCATTTAGGGAAAAATGCTATGAATTCTGTGAAAAAGAACCTCAAAGCTAGAGCTCAGTGAAAAGGCAGTGTTTTCCTTTCTTTTGAATATTGAAGCAGTGGTAGGTGAGGGGAACCCTGAAAATAGGCCCTTCCCTCACTAGGAAATTGGCTGTGTTTTGTCTTCCATGACTTCTTTCTTGAGTCAATCAGTTGTTTAATTCCTTAGTGGGTGGGAGGTGAACGAGGAAATAGAATTTTAGTGTACTGTGGGAATTGGCTTGCTGTGGCCCTGAGGATAATTTTTTTTTCTTTTTCTCTCTTTTTAGTTATAAATGTCTGGCTCAAACTGTTTACTTCTGGATGTTAAGATAAGCTTTCATTATTAGTATGTACAAATTACCTCAGAGAAAGATTTCCATTTAAACCTACTCTTAAATTATTTATAAGCGATGACAGTTGGAAAACCTACTGTACTCTGTCCTAGAAGCTAAAGGTCCCTGTGGATCCTCTGGGTGATTCATGTGGTGATCTGATAAGGGGCACACTTGACTGCTCTTACCCGGTCAGCGCCGCTTTAGGACGGGACGCGGTTTAGAATGACTCTCCTCACCACCGTGTATATGTTTTTTTAACCTTTGCCTCTGTTGGTAAGCATTCTGTCTGTGGGCTCCGCTGGCAGCCACACCAGCCGCCCCCACTGCCCTTAACTGTGTAACATTGTTCTCCACTGGTTTCTACCTTCAGGGTTCTGTCTCTCTTCTTCTTTCCAGACTTGAAGAGGGGGAGGGTTAGGGCAGAAAAGGCACACATGGATATTAAGTCACAGTGTTCAACTGTGGCCTTTGAGGCCAAAAAGCTGATGGCACTTGAAATTAGTTCCCACTCTTGGCTGGCATTTTACGCAGATGGCAGGTGGAGCAATTACATGCCTGAGTGGGCTGAGGGGTTTGTCTAATCCTATATCCTGTCATGTTTAACTATTTTTATTAAATCAAAAACTTTCATTTGAGCTAAACCCTTTTTAAAGATGCAAGTATATATTAAAACATGAAATATTGTATCTTTTGGCAAGGACTTTCCAAATGTATTCAGTCTATCCCTTTGACTCTTGGTAGAAACATAAATAAATCTTTCCACATTAATGGGCATTTGACTCAGTAATTCCCTAAGAAGATGATTCTAGAACTTCCCTTAGTAATATATTCTGGTTCCTCCTAGTTCTTATCGTTAACTTTTCTTTAATGTGTTACTTAAATCATTCCTGAAATAATACACAGTAATTTCTTGTCCTTTTGTCGGTGGTGATGGATAAGTTTCTCATGACCCTCAAATGCTAAGAACTTAATATAAAAGAGGCAATAAATCATAAGGCTGGTATAGATCCGCCTGGGGGGTGTTATCCAGAGGCTGCTCCTCCAGCCACTTTAACCCTTGCGCTTCTGTCCCATAAGTTAAAGGACAAGGGTGCTGGCTAGGAGGCGGCTGTGACACAGCCCTGCTACAAAGCCCATGTAAAATTTCATTCTGTAAGGCTTCACCGACCTCTGCGAAACATAATTTAAGCAGGCTGATTTATCCGATTTCCTGATGCCTGAACCTCAGATGCAGCAAAGTGGGAGGAGGGGGGCAGTTGTTGGCATTTATGATGACAACAGAAGTTTTAGATTGATAGGCTGGCAGTGAGAGGGGAGATGGGAAAGCACCACCCAGGAAGGAATGCGGGCAATCTGTTCGGCGCGTCTGTGTGAAAGGTCTGGGGAGTGTATTCTATTGTAGATTTTCACAGGAAAATGGTTAAATTAAGATGTTTTATTACATTGTAGATTATAGCTGAAGCTATTTGAAAAAAAAAAAAAAGCAAATTATACTCTAAAAATAGGGATCTTCCACTACAGGGTTAAGTGTGAAGATGAGCTATATATACATGACACACATGGCACAGGTAGCCATGACTCTGCTGCTGGGAGGGGTAGGTGTGTGGGGCTCTTGGGTTCATAGTCCAGGTAATTAAAATGCACGGTTCATCTTGGTTACCAAATAAATATAGTTTGAATGAATGTAATAGGTTTGCAAGTAGCCCACTTATGATTTGCTAAGCTAGTTGAAGTGTATATTTAACATGGGTAGTTAAAATCTAAATGTTTCCTCCAAAGCTGATTTAAAATATTCTATCTTGTCCACATGGGAACTCGGATCCAGTCATGACAGTAGTTAATTTATTTGACCTTCTTTTACATAAATGGAGAGATTAATAATCATGGCCTGATATAACAGAAACATGGAATAGCTCATAGATGAAGAATCGGTTATCGTGCAAATGTACCCACAGGTCTTGTGAATAATGGGAAATCTGTTTTTTGGAAATTCGACGTAAGTGTGTACTTAACTTTGAGGGAGAGTTGTGAGTCTAGTCCCTGAGTTAACAGTTATCTTTCTTGGTTCCTTGGCAGTAAATGTTCTTCCAGCCCCTCCTCTCAGCTCTTTCCCAGACTGAAGGAACAGGAGGTACTACAGGAAAACACACCAGTTACGAATGACACCAATTCATCTATGCTGAGTGTGTGCCTGTGTGTGCACTCTGTGCAGGCTGAGCTGGGAAAAGCATTATACAGCACTTACTGTAAAGAACAGCACGAGGTTTATTTCAGAGCTTGGATATTTCCAAATTAAAAATGGAGCCGCAGCATGGAGACATCAGGAGGAGACCATTGTGTTCCTCGTTTGGGGTCTGTGGGGTGCCATGAACTTCTGAAATGGTAAGCAGCATTTGAGATGTTTATTTTCTGGCATGATGGGCCTTTTTTACTTTTTATATTTTGATTCTCAAGTGTCTTTGGCTCAAAGAATGCTGGATATTTGAACTTTGATGTTAGTCACTGGTGCTGTCCATAATTCGTACCATTTTGCCCTTATAATAGGGATCCAGGTTGAGGTGTCATTCCAGCTTAATAGCTGAAGCAGATCCAGAGTGCTTGGTGATATAGCTAGCGTCCCCAGTAAGTGAAGCTTTCAACCCGCTGGTGTCTGGCACAACCTGGCTCGTTCACTGACTCCTCTGTGTGACACTGGGTATTGTCACATACCTTCTCTGGGCCTGAATTTCCCCATATGTAAATTGAGGGGTTTAAACTACCTGATCTCTTGAGGGCTCTTTTAGCTTTTTAAACTGAGTTCATATGTGCATGACCTAGACCGCGTCGTGGCTTGTCCTTCAGTCCTAGCGCCTGTCCTCTGTCATGGTGTCTGTGGTCGTATGAACTATACATCTGAGGAACCCTTTGCAGCAGCTCTGTGTTTTTCTACAAACGTCCCAGCCCTGGTAAGCTTAAAGAGCCCTTTTCTTAAAAACCTCAGTGAATTGCAATAGACATATGATGCAAAATCTTGCTTTTATTATTTTTAATCAAAGTTTATTTTCTGTTGCGATTTTTAGTTTGAACATATACAGTCAATGCTGAATAAAGGAAAGTGAGATGGACCCAGTTCTCTCCTTGTTGCTTATTCACCTTACTCTGAATAACATCTGGGGAGGGGAGGTTGATTCAAGTCCCTGGAATGGAAAGTTCCAGGGACTTTTAACACCCCTAAGATCATGGAATTATGTTGGCCTTGGATGAAGTGCTGCACCCAAATGCATTACAACCTGTGGCTGTAGGTAGTTTGCATGTCATGATTAAGGATTTACATAGGAGTCTGGGGACTAGATCCTGCAACTAATTGCTAATAGCATAGTTCTGAGATGACGATTCTCCCTGAGAAGATGGTCATTCAGAGCTAGAGAAGAATGAGGGGGCGGAGGCTGCCAGGGGGCAGGCGGAAGAGGGTCCTCAGCCCCAAACTCTGGCTGCTGGTAGAAGACAGGAGAAATGATAACAGGTGCAAGAATGGCTGCATTTCACTTTTACCGAAAGCTGGGAATGACGTTTTATTTTCTTTGAAAGTACATTTCCTTACATGATGACGTTACTGAATCCACCTAGGAATGCTGGGCGTGTCTATCACCATATACTCTTTTAAAACCCCTTCTCAAAATCCCACCTTCAGAAGCGTGGGCTGATAGTTAATAATCAAGTCATCGTTATTTTTTATCCCCAGAAGTCTGCATACTGTACAGACTTGCATTTCCGTAGCCGTGCTGGAGTTGAGAAGTTTGAGCTGCCCCTGAAGTATTGACTCTGGAGGGGCGGGGTTTTCTGCCTCCAATGAGGTGCCGCCGGTGTGGGGAAAGCCTATCGTCTTTCACAGGAGTGAGTGCTCACTCTGTAATCCAAGCACTAGCCACGCAGCCTGTTTTATTGTTTGTGGAGTCCCGTGGATCCTGAGCAGTTGAGCCGGGAAAGAGGGCAAGTGGGTGGTTTAGGATTCTGCGCTGTGCTGTGACAAGTGAGCTGAACCTCTTTAATTCCTCCCAAGTCACCTGTGCGGGTGAACTTTAAACTGGCTCCTGGGTTGACGCTGAATCTCGTTCTGCAGCCTGAGCAGTTCCTTCTGTCTTCCGCAAAGGCTGGCTTTCTGCCCCTGTGGAAAAAAGATGCCTGGGAGAGGAGTAGGATTACAGTTTGGGATGCTAGGTACACATCAAAGAGTCGGAGTGCCTTGGTTCTGTTCTTCGCAAAGTCCGGACAAGTGTTCCTGAAATGAACGCCCTGCTTCCTTTTTTAAATTTTACTTGTATTTATTTTTATTTTGTGTGTGGGGCTGTGGTTATCCCCGTCCTAGAAACCAAGTACCACGATGTGGTTAGAATAAAAAAAAAAAAAAAAAAAAAAAAAGATTTTTTTTTTTTTTTTTGGTTTCTTCACCCCTCATTTTCCTTTTCTTTGTAATTGGGTGACATAGATGCAGTCTTTTTGCATAAAGCTGTGCCTGACTCTCAACATTGTCTGCGTAAGTGGGAAGGAGCAGGCTCGTTTCAAGGACCTGGACCAAGTTAAAAACAAAAAACAAAAAACGAGCTTTTTGTTTGCCGGGCTGCCCTTTGTCTGTAGTGGATTTTGATGTGAAAGAAGATGAAAAAGGAAAGCTCTTCAGGTTCCGTCAGACTCAAGTCAAATACAGGTTCTCTCTCACGTGCTGCGAGTTGGATAAATTTCTCCTCCTTGTCCAGGCAGACAAAGAGGCTGTTTCGCAGTGACGGGGAGCTCTCGGTTTGTGGGCAGCAGGTGGAAGCGGATGATGAAAACTGGACATACAGAAGCCAGCCCAGAAAAGGTGACTTGATTTTTTTTTTTTTTAACTTAAACATTTTTAGAAGTTTACCATGTAGAATTCTTTGTTTCTAGCACTGATTTCCCGTCATGATTTTTGGAGTTTTTGTTTGTTTTCATGTTGGAACTCACTGTCATTCATTCGTTTACGTGTCTAAAATAAAAGTGCTCTTCCAGCTAGATTCAGGTTGAGATTGTGTCCTTCGGAGAAGGATAAAATAGCTGTTATGTGTCCTCAGCACCCTTTCTCTCCACACGTCCCATCCATAGACGCATGTGACTTATGAAAAGTTCAATGGTAAACCACCATCACAGAAGGAATCTTCTGCTCACAGTTCGAGGTGAGGACATGGAGCTCCTTTCTAAAACAGGGCAGTGAGAAAGAAAACTTTGGCTAGTCCCCCTGCATCTTTCTTTAAGAAGATTGATGAATTACATGAACATTTGACTTACGCAGGTGTCAGGGTAACAAAATGAAAGGCTTGCCCTTGATATCTCGGCCAAAAAGAGTTTTTGGATTTCTTTCAAGTTCCTTTTCAGACCAATGTTGGTCTCTGTGTTTTCAGGTTTAGCATGTTCTGCCTGCCTTACGGTGAAGAAAAATATCAGCCCTGGTGGGAGAGGGGGAACTATTTTCGATATTTCTTAACCCCTATTTTATACTTAGAATTTCTGAGTTGTTGCTCTTAGAGTGTTTGCTGTAGGGATTGCACTGTTAAGCTCTAAAATGATTTCTCTATTCTGTGCTGTGGCAAAGCCCAGCAGGGGTGCACTATTTAAATATTACAAAGGGACCCAGTCCAGACATTCCGCGTGATTGTGTTTCCTCTGTTTATCACATTTTCCCCTGCCAAAGGAAATCTTGCTAGAACCTTTCAGGGACCTTTTCTTTCTCTTCTTTGAGAGGGGTGGGGGGGAAGAAAAATACTGCTCAAATGTGAGAGAATGAGCTAAGTTAAATATGTACAGTAATTATATTCCATGGGCTGAGAATTAAATGCAGCCCTTCCTCGTGGATCATGTGTGTTAATCGATTTGTTCTTGTCTATTCAACTGTGGCATCAGAGGGACTAGTTAATGCTCTTTGAAGATGTCAATTGTTTATTGTGTCAAGAAGGTGGTCAATAATGGTCCGCTGTAACTGAGCTCAAAAATGCAGGTTTTCAGTACAGATGCTGTATAATTGCCAGGCGTAGACAAGGCATTTGTGCCTTCTGGCTGGAGTTGTGTAGTTTAGTAAGTCCATGAACTTTACTTTTCTAAATCAGGCATAAGCTGTGGTTTTGGTAAATGGATGGGTTGTAATGTTTGAAGCAAACATGTTTGAAGGGTGGATACCGTAGTGCTGTGGTTGCAAGAGAGTGTAGTTTTGATTCCTTTAGGCCTTGCCAAAGGTTGTTTTTTATTGTTTTGTTTTAAATCAACCACTGTCAGGGTTTTGTTGAAAGTTATGTACATGTGAGTGTGTGGCTTCAGAATTTCTATTGTAGATACTTCATCTAAGTTAACATTAATGGGAAAGAGACTGTGTGTGAATTTGCATGTGTTCATTTTAGTTGGGAAATGAAGCAAATATTGTACACTTGTAAAAAATAAAGAAGTCGTTGTAAAGAACAGGGGTGACTTGTAAAGGGAGGGGAGGACTTGTTTATGCAATAATACAAAAGATTGTGCCCTTTATCCCTTAATGTAATAGGGAATACAGTAGCTTCATGAAGATAAATGGAAGCATGCATAATAAAGTGTGTAAATTTATGTGATTCCTAGAAATAATTGGACATGGATAATATTATCATTTTTGACATGGAGTTGGGAGACGTCCTTAAAAAGCTGCCTATAGATCAAAATTAATGGTATTATATTATGTTTTCACATTTAGCTTACAAAAGAAAATTGGCTCCCAACTTTGACATATTGTCTCAGAGGCATGTTATAACAGTTGATCTTTATTATACATAATTCTTTCCTTCAGAGAAATACAGAAGTGACATTCGTTTATACTTGCAGATCAAAAGAGGAAAAATCTTTCGGAAAAATTTTGTGGGATTAGAATTTTTTCTTATGAGCATCAAATAAGCTAAAACTGTAGCAAGGATTAGCAGTCAGTGCTAAGAATGCCCAATGGCCATTTAAGGATTTGGCTGCAAATAAATATTCATTGAGGACATATTGGTCTGATGGGCATTGTGTAGCATCTTTTTTTCTCTTATATCTGTGCCCAGACCACGTGCATCTGAATCCATTTTCTGTCAGCCTGCTCCCCAATTCCTGTACCCTATATGAACATTTTTTTATTTACACAGGTTTCTGAGAATCTGCTCTCTTTCCTTCTCTCCCCCACATACACTATCCACATACACTACCTCAACCGGTGACAGTTACAGGTAGGACAGTGTGACTTAACAAGTCAATCTCACTCCAGCAGTTGGTCTCCCGGGTCGTATTCCCACCTCCCCCTGACTATGGGATCTTTCTCCCTCTCACTGTCCCATCTAGCAGCTGCTGCAAGGCCAGAATGCTTGCCTGCTCCCTGCCCACTGTGTCCAGGTCACATTGTTCTGCTCACAGTGCTTTACACAGTTAATCCACTGAATCCCTATTATGTGTGGATATTATGTTCTATCGGATGCACGATCATTTTATAAAACAGTTCTTTCAAGTTTTGTTAAAACTAAAGAAATTCTTTTTATAGTGGATCTCCATGCTAGATTGCTCATCAGTAACATGAAAATAAAGTTTTTAAGTGGTTACACTAATGAATATCTGTCAGTACACAAACCTGTAGCTTTATAATTTAATGTTGATACTTATACTTAAGAAGCTAAGGATAAAAAAAAGAAGCTAAGGATAAAATTACAGTACTTTTTATAAGATTAAGATGCTACCAATAGGCTTCTTTCCAATTACACTACTTTTCCTGAGTCTAAAAAGTAATTGGAAGATACATATTGATATGTCCAAAGCAATCACAAGTAAGCACCTGTCTGTCTTGTTTTGTTTCAGCACATGGCAAGTTTCAAAACTCTCATGTATTGACATTTGTACTCAGGAATGTGAAAATGAATTGAGTAACAGCAGTGATCGATTCTTACATTCTTAGTGTGATAGGACTCACTATAATAGCAGATGATGTTTTGACTTAATTAGCATAAACATCAGAGGTATCATCTTGAGTATTAAACTTAGTGACTCATGAGTTGTTTTATTAGATGTCTATGTAGTAAAAAAGTAGAAGTCAGTTGTAGATGAGATGACGTGTAACTTTTCACATGGAGTTGTGAGAGGATGTATTAAAGGAATTTTTATCGTACTGTGTGTGGGATACACAGAAATATAGCACACAGACTCAGAAGTCATGGTGTTCATACTTCGGTGGAGAAGTAGATAAGACATCTAAGGAGGACTCAAAGAGAAAATGTAGGATAATTGTGAAAAAACATAAAATGAATGGCTTAGATGAGACAGTCTTGATAAAGATGCTATATATGGAGCGTTTTCACGTTTCGCATGGCCTTCTGGCTGTTAGCGTTGATTTAAACAATATTTCATGAGCTTCTGCTTTGTTTCCAGCACTGTGGAATGTTTTCAAGGGAAACTAGTGAGTCATAGTATTTATTCCGTACTCTCCCTATCTTGCTCACTTCCCCTTCTTTTGTCAAATAAAAGCAAAAGAGGTGGAATAATAATGGGGTATCCTTTTATTAGGCAGAGCGTGTTTTTTGTTGTAGTCCCAGCCCGCTTTTCAGCTGGGCAGAGGCGTGATTGATGATCCTGGTATTGGCAGGTCAGCACAGAGGGTAATTGACATGCAAAGCCTCGATTGAAACAATGCTTTCATTCTTTTTTTTCCTGGACTTTATGAAATGTATTTATAACATTCCCAGATTTGAATCATTTGAATTTCAGTTCCCTCCCTTCCCAGGGACTACAGGGCCAGAGGATGGCCTTACTAGGTAGGTATCAAGGGTAATGGATAATCCATACATGACATAATCAATTGTTGAGGGTAGGAGTTGGCTCTAGTTAATGTAATTTCATCCCAATGTCCTCCCTAATAAAATAGTTGCAGAAAGCAGGATCCATGTGCATAATTAGATTAGCAATGACTTCAGATATTATTACAATGGAGAAAAATGGCATGGAAGATGAAAAGCAGCAAGGTCAAGATCCTGTTTCCATGCAGATAGCTGTGATTTATTTTTGATCATAAAATCTTTAAAATTATGGTATTTAAGAATACTTTCTTTTACCCGAAACAAACAAACAAACAAAAACTATAGCAGTAAAGAAACCTAAAAAATATTGGCAAATACTGTTGAAGTAGCACCCCCAATTTGAGAGTAAAACTAGATAAACAAGTAATATTTATTTTGAGGGTTACTTTGCACATTGGAAAAATAGCTAAATGGAGCTTATTTCAGTGTCTTAATAAAAGACAGAAGAAGATTCTCCATGCAGTGAATGTAATGGTTTCCTGCTTTCTTTCTACTGAAGTTGACATTCTGTGAAAGAGGCAAGCAGTGAGTGCCACTTAATATTTTATCTGGTTCATTGAGACTGAATTATTTTGATCTTTGATTATTGTTTTCTTTTGAAGTTGAGAATCTCTGTTGTCTCACAGCCTTGTTGTACTGTAAAACTGATTTTATTATTAAATTAATGAAGTCCTATTAAAATAATGTTTTATGTAATACTCTGAGTTTATTGACTTACTTTTTAAAAGTTTGTGGATTTGTTTTGAGAATTATAACTATACTTAGAGTACTAGAAATATCTTAGAGTGATAAAAGCAGTAACTTATTGTTAGAGCTTAGTTTTGGAAGTCAGTAACCTGTGTTCTTTTCCATTGAAATGTCTTCACTGGGTTTTGGAAACTTTTTTGAAATTTTCTTTTCAAACAGTTATTTTTAAAGTAATTTAAAAATACCCTGCATCTTAATTAGGGTTAATTTTTATAAGTCTCTTGGAGTTATTGTAGAATGTGTTATATTTCCATGTAATTTCAAGGGCTTGGGGTTTAACTAATATTTTTAAATCAAATTAAAGTTTTTTAAACTATAATATTTTCTATGAAATACTTCAGTTAACTTCAGTTTTGTCAGCTTTATCTCCTCAAGGTCTGTTGTGACTGCATCCACTTGTCCATCCAAACCATGGTTCAGGCCCTTTTCAGCTCTTACCTGGCCTTCTGAATGGTCTTCCACTCTTTCTTGTTATCTTCACACTCGTTCCCCTTTGAGCCATGCTTGAGTCCACACTGCAGTCAGAGTAATCTTCCTAAAATACAAACATAATTGGGCCACTCTTCTGTGCGTCCCCATTGTGTACACGATGAAGCTCATGTCACTTCACATAGCATGAGATCCTGCGCCGTCACCCCCCTCTTGTTCCCTGTCCTTTTTAACTCCAGACTAGCAAGAGGACCCATTGCTCTTTCACGACCCTAGAGCTCTGCATCTCGCATTCCCTGCCATTCCCATCTCCATCGCCATCCCCATCCCCATTCCCATCCTCATCCCCAGGGCCAGGTTGCCCCAGTCACCTCCTCTACCTGTTAACTTCCTGCTCTGCCTTCTAGACTCTCTTTAAAGCTCTGAGAAGTTTTCCCTAGTACCCTAAGGACAGAGCTAATTACTCTCTTCTCTCTGTTATTTCTCTACCTTCTACGTGCCTCAGTAATTGCTTTTATCATACACTGGATTATACTTATTTGTTTACTTGTCTGTGTCTTTAACTAGACCGGGAACTCTTTTAGGAGACAGACCAAGGCTTATTTATCTTTTTTATCCCCAAGGCTAAGTGCTCAATAAATGCTTGCTGACTGAGTGACCATAACTCATCTGGGACATTGTTAATAGTGCTGTTTACACTGGCCAACATGCCAAACAAATATTCTCTGAATTTGCATAAAGCGCCTGGGTTCTAGGTAGCAGTGTGTGCTTACTTTGTCGATTATACTGATGAATGTAATCTTTCGAGTGCTCCCAACTCTGAACTTTTTTGAGTGTAGCAAAAGAGAAGGTTCAGTTCGTGGGAACATAATTTTGGTGGCCGTCTGCCCTTTCCTGTTGCTCCACTCAAACTGCGCATGTATCACAGTTTGTAGAGACGTTTGATCGTGACCGTTTTGACCATTAGTAGAGTTGACTTGGTGAACAGGGATGAGGTATGGGATGGATCATGCCATGCCTGATCAGGAGAGGATGTGCTGTGCTATTGCAACCTTTTCTTAACCGGTTTCTCCGCTTTTACCTCTGTTTTCCCCCATCCCCCTGACCCCACCCGAAGTCAGGCTGATCTTAACACAACAGCTTCAGTGAGCCTATAAACCGTAACACATAAGTCATGTCGTGTAACTTCACTACTTAAAACCCTTCGGTGGCTTTCCTTCCCAGTTTAATAACGGGTCTTCATGATGTTCTGTAAGGCCCTGTATGATTTACCTCCCTCACCCCACTGCTTCCACTTCCACATCCTCACCACCTTTGCTTTCCCCTTGCTGTCCTCTAAGTAACACTGGGCTCTTTGCTGTTTTTAGAACATGCTCTGCAGCTTGACCTTCCCCTCCACTGAGAATCCCAGCTGTGCACATGGTTCCTCCCTGTCTCACTTCTTTCAGACCTTTGCTCAAAAGCCATCTCAGTGACCCTGTTTAAAATGGTCACATCTTACCCTCATCCTGACCTTTCTATCCCCATCTCTATTTTTCTCCAAATCACTCACTGACATTTAATATACTATATGCATTATGTTTTTATTTTCGGTGCTGCCTGTCTCCTCAAACTAGAATTTAACCTCTAAGACAGGAGAGATTTTTTTGTATGTTTTGATAACTGATGTTTTCCCAAGACTAGCCCCTAGTAAGTGTTCAGTAAATTTTAGGTGAAAGAGAATGAATGATGCAAAGAACACTAGGTCAGGAAATCTGAATGTTTCACTTCTGTCACCTACTAATTGTGTGATCTGGAACAAGTCATATAATCTGTTTAAGTTCTAGTTTTATTTTCTGTAAAATGGTATAACTATTCATCATACCTCTGGGTATGGTAGCATATGGGTAGCAGGTACAACTTACTCATCGAATATGAGTAAATGTTTCATAGATACTGTATTAGCCTATAAATTGGATCTGGCTGTATTTAATGGAACTGTCTGTGGGGGTGGCAGTCTCTTCACTATAGTCAATGGAGTCACCGATGTCTTTATCCTAATATAGAATATGCTATTTTGTAGAATTTTCATTACAGAAATAGGTGCTTTTGGAATATTTGTATAACTGAAGCAACCCAAGTGGAAGCTGTCACTTCCTTTTCGTAATCCTTCAAGTAGTTTCTACCTCTGTTTTTATGTGAAATTCTGAAATGATTAAAATACCAAAGTGAAAGTCAAGTCTGAAAATCAGTCAACACACCCGTAAGTATTAATAATAGCTAACATTTAATGAGTATTTGCCATGGCCAGACACTATTAATAACACATTACATGAATTAACTCATTTAATAAATATTGTCTGGATACTATAATTATTCTAAAAAAATAATAATTAGTTTGATAAGCAAGGAGGAGGGATTAGAACATCAGGGAGAACTGAGAACTAGGCAGAGGAACTTGGATGGGAAGACACAGGGAACCCAGTCTAACTCTTCAAAATGAGAATGGCACTGAAAGCACTCAGGGCATTTTGGGGTCTTGGACTCAGTAACTTCTAGTTTAAGGGCAGATGCTCTGCTTTGAGACTGCTTGGGTATGTGCTTCGTACTTCTCCTGGGTTGAAATCTTTTGAAGTCTAGCCTGCGTCTTATCCAGTGTCCTGTACTTGCAGAGAGTAAGTAAATAGTTGCTGTGCGAACACGTGATCAAGGCAGCGTTGAAGGGAGACGGCTCTGGTTCTGGCACGCAGAATGGATTGGAACATCAGGGACGAGAACCTGGAGCTGAACTTAAACGAGGCTGCTGTTGTTGAGAAGAGACTGTGTACTAGGTGAAGCAGTGATACAGGCACATGAGGAAAAGCAGTTATGAAATTTCAGATTTTCATGTTAGGCCGTCTTTATGAAGAGAAGTCACAGGTTTTAATAATTACTCGTTCCTGTAGCAACAGCACCTGTGATTTTCAAAGGTATGGTTACAATTTTTCCTAGCTTTATGAAATGTGCGTAGCCTTCACCTTGTATTTCTCATCTTCCTACTTAAAGATGATATTTATGGTGATCACTGTGTTAATAAATGTGATTGGAAAACTTACATATAATCAACGTACATATTGTTCATATACAGAGATGTGTGTGATGTGAGGCTGTGATGTGGTTGCAGTGGTATCTCTGTCATCTGCCCCTCCACAGCCCTTACAGTACCTCTTCTCTCTGTACCTTCAAATTCGGCATCACAGAGTCTTCTCTGTAATTTATGGCTGACATTTGATGACTGACTAGTCATCGGAGACATTAAACCAACAATTATTTATTTAGTTCTTGCCTGAACCCATCACTGTGTCGGATGCTTCACATTTTGGCTATTTAACACGTAGGATACGTGGTGAGTGCTTGTCTAGCCGACCAGTTGTCTGAGACCATTTCTCTGGGGGGGACTTGTTAGCTGGGGTTGCCAGCTGTTGCTCCCCCTGCCAGTACCACCCTGTACTAGATTCTTTCCCAGGATTTGGGTGCATTTCATGGGTTCTTGTCTTTTGAGAGCTCGTAATGTACAGTAGACTTGATTTAAAGAACACTTTGAGAAAGCCACATGGATGAGCAAGGCTCTCTCTGATTCAGAGTGAAAATGCCTTGAATTGCGAATGACCTGGAGTGACCTGGTACACAGGACTTTCCCCAGAACAGGTACTCATTAAGGGTGCTGGAAGAAAGAGTGACTACCCTGCCATTTTAATGCCATCCTATTTTTGAAAAAGGCTGTATTAAAGGGAGTAATGAATGAAAGAAGAATGGAAGAAGGTAGCACTAGACTTGGAGAAGAAGGGATAAGATGTAAAAGGAGAAATAATGAGTCTCCATCTCTCTCTCTTTTGCCTTCCCTTTGCTAACAGATTTTTAAATCCATCTCCTAAATCAATAAAGTAGTGATAGTCTACTGGGATTTGGTCAAGTTTCTGAATATGCTACTTGCATGACTAAGTACACTTGTAATATTTTTGGTTTGCTTGTTTTTAAGACACAGCTAACTAAAGTTCCTGTACATGATTGGAAAAGGCATGGAACAAAAATAAAGACTAATCTATTCACTGGTTAAAATAATTTAAGTGGCATAAATAAATCATCAGATTTGCATTTCATATATATTTATCTTTCTCTAAGGAAAGCTCATTTATAGATAAAAGCCACAAGCAGTTGAGATTTCAGTAAACTGTATCACTTGATTTTTGTCTTTTCAGTAAACTGTAGAAGAGAAAGTGAGAATGAGTTCTATTCCTGAAGATTCTGTTTCACCTTGTAATTAGAAACGCCTCAGCTAAAGTAGAAACTGGGTATCTGGTGTTTCTGGATTACATTTGGAGATAAATTAGAGTTCCTACCTGAACAGGTGTGTATTGCTTCAGTCTGGATTGGTTGGGGATTCTTTTACAAAGCATGCAAAAGAAAACTTGTGAATTTTCCTTGGTGACTGGTTGTGGCCAGTGCTTGGCGTGGTTCCTGTGGTCATCTCGACTGGTAGTTATTTATTTACATAATCTTTTCACCAATAGACAGTACATTGGGTGCTTTGACTTCCTGGAAAAAGACCTTTAATTTTTACTTGAAGGTAATTTTAATGCAGAATTAACATACTGTTCCTACTATAAAAATTTTTTCAGTACTTTTTTCCCTTGCTGGCTCTCAAGTCCAGTGTTTTGTTCTTAAGTATGAATGCCTGAATGTTGTTCTGTTCTCAGGATTCCAGTTCTGTTTGATTCATAAGCAATTTTTGAGACAATTGTTGCATTTGCGGCATCCTTATAAATTACTAACGCTTTTATGAAGCTGGAGAGTGTGAGATTTCTCTCCTTCAGTATCTCTTTAGATCATCAGACCTTGGTTACATGCTAGGATATGTGTTAGTTGATCCAGCTGATTGTAACCAGGAGAGGGTTAGGTAACTGACATTAGAAATCTTGAAGGTTATATTTCAACTCCAACTAATAAAAATTTGAACAAAAATCCAATTAATAAATTTTCCTCTAGTTTCTGAGAAAGTTGAGCTAAGTTTCTCTACAACAAATTCTTTGAAATGGGAGAATGAATCTTTTACAGTGGATCTATGGTGTGAATATTTTGAATTTTTTAGTGCCTGAGGAGTTTAATTATAGTTGGTTTTTTTTAAGTCAGCGACTTTCAAAAGTTTTGCCTGTGTCCAGAGTAATAAAGAAAGCTGCATTTGTTCATAGCCCACACAGTGCTTACACACGCACATGCACACACACTTACACATGTACACGTATACGTATAGACACATTTGCACATACAGTAAGTCCTCATTTAATGTTGTTGACTGATTCTTAGAAACTGAGACTTCAGGTGAAACAACATGTAATGAAACCAATTTCATTCACCATTGGCTAATTGATATAAACAAGAGTTAAGTCTCTACGGCATATTTGTGACCACAAAAACATCACCAAATTTCTATTAAATAAAGACCTCAAAATCTTCTAATATTAAACATTGAAATAAATGTGAGCTATACATGTAAGAAAGAGGAGTAAAAAAAAACAAGGAAGAGAACGATTTTCCAACCTGCCGATTCTGGCTCGGCACAAGGTGGGCACCCCCCTGGATGGGACACCCTTCCATCACAGGGCACATCACGCACACACTCATTTACTCGGACTGGGATGATGTAGATACACCAGTTCGCCTCACGCTCACAGCTCTGGGACGTGGGAAGAAACTGGAGTACCCAGAGAAAACCCACGCAGACATGGGGAGAACGCGCGAACTCCACGCAGACAGTGGCCCTGGCCAAAAGTTGATTTTTTTTTTCTTTCTTATCAATGTTGTAACAAAATGACATCGAACGAAATGACATTATTCAAGGACCTCCTGTATATAAAATGAAACAAAAGTCTTTGTGGAAATAATTACCTTTACTGCACGTCTGCATGTGATAACTCTTGTTTTGTCTCGTTTTATTCTGTTCTGTTTTATTAGACAGAAAATGTCAGTCCTGACGTACAAAAGTGGTTTTACAACTGCCTCTGAGGTCACAGCCTTCAGTTGACAAAATGGTGCTTTCAATAGACTTCAGTTCTTTCAGTAGGATTTTGTTATGCTGTGCACCAGGTAGCTCCTTCACAGCGTTTAGAGGCTGCAAACTCTGATGGAGTTTCTGCAGATAGTCTACCGTCACATCAGTTGTAGAAAGGCCTCACACCAGAAGTATCTTGAGATGCAATGTGGATTAGTGGTGCATCTCAGAAAATCATCTGGTCTGAGGACTGTGATGTGAGCACCTAAGCATTCATGCACCGTAGTCCTTCCTCTTCTAGGTTTCCCTCTGTGCTCCTAGCCCAGAACCGTGTTGGTGAATAAAGGGAAATGCTTGGAAATGAGCAGACAGGACTGAGCGATTTCCAGCATGACCTTTGTCCCCTGCCGGAGCAGTGTCACAACCCTGCTAAGGCCCTTGGCAGACTACTTGCCACCTGCTAACCGACCCAAGGGGAAGCTCATGAGTAGCAGTGTCTGACAAATTTCTGCCTTATTCTAGAGATTTCTCTGTCATTCTTACTGGTTTACTGTTCATTCCCCGTAGGGAAAATAAGTTGAGAAGTTCCATCCATTTAACTTAACGTTTGAATTGTTGGATTGTAGCCTGTATGTATCAGAGAGCCTGTCTGAACTGGGAGAAAAGCTGCATTTGCTGCGAAATGTGAAGTTATTGTAAAAAAAAAAACCCTGATGATTGGTTAGAGATTCTTTTCTAAATTGCAATTGTATAGACTACATGTTAGTGTATATAAAATGTTAGAGGAATATGCTTTTCATTTATTTGTATTTCCATATAAAAGAATCTTGCCTCATTTAAAATTCTCATTTCAGGATTTTGAAACAATTCAAAATGTTTTTTAAATAATTCTTTTTAATTTTTCAATTACAGTTGACATACAATGTTATATTAGTTTCAAGTATACAACGTAGTGATTAGACATTCACATAACTTACGAAGTGATCACCCCAATAAATCTAGTACCCATATAAAACAATACATCGTTATTAAAATATTCTTGACTATATTCGTTATACTGTACATTAAATCCCCCCAAATATTTTGTAACTACCAATTTGTGCTCTTCAATCTTTTTCTCTCTTTCACTCAACCCCAAAACCCCTCCCGTCTGGCAGTCTCCAGTTTGTTCTCTGTATCTGTGACTTTGTTTTTTGTTTCGTTTGTTCATTTATTTTGTTCTTTAGAGTCCACATATAAGTGAAATCATATGGCATTTGTCTTTGTCTGGCTTGCTTCACTCTGCACAACACCTCCTAGGTTCATCCATGTTGTTGCAGATGGCAAGATTTCGTTCTTTTTAGTGGCTGAGTAATATTCCATTGTATATATGTCCCGCCTCTTTATCCTCCATCGATGGACACCCGGTTGCTTCCATATCTTGGCTATTGTAAATAATGCTGCAGTGAACATAGAGATTCATACTTTCCTTCAAAGTAGTGTTTTGGGTTTCTTCAGATAAATACCCAAAAGTGGGATTACTGGATTATTGTGTTCTTCATTTCTGACTTTTTTTTTTATGTTTTCTAGTTTCATTTTTATGTTTCCTATCTCTTCTGAAATTCTTACCGAGCTTATTGGACACTTTTATAACCAATATTTTGAAGTCTACATCTGGTACATTGCTTGTCTCCATTTTGTTTAGTTCTTTTTCTGCAGCTTTGTTCTGTTCTCATTTGAGACATGTTGTTTTTTTCTCCCCATTTTGGCTGCTTCCCTGTGTTTGTTTCTATGCATTAGGTAGAGCTACTACATCTCTTGGTCTTAGTAGAGTGGCCTTATGTAGTAGGTGGCATGTGGGGTCCAGTGGCACAGTCCTCTGGTAACCTGAGCTGGGTGGTGCTGGTGTATTCCTTGTGTGGGTTGTTTGCCCTCCTATTCTAGTTGAACTTTGGTTGCTATTTGCACATTAGTGGGAGAGATTGGCCCTTAGGCTGATTGGTTGTGAGGACTGGCCATGCTACAGTGTAGGAGCCATTGTTCAGGGGATGACTCTTACAGAGCAGGATTTGCTTTAGCAGGATGCTGGTGCCTGCCCAGTCTGCCTTTTGGGCGTGTCTTCTGTGGAAGTGCTTGGGTGGTGCTCTGGTGCAGTCTGAAGCCACTGGGTGTGCGGGCCCCAGGGATTCCTGGCCAAGTTCAACCACAGCCTGTACCCTGCCCTGTACCCCAGGGATCACCTGACTTTAGTCAGAAAGTGGTCCACAGATGTTTTTCACTCACACTAAGCATGGAGGTGCCTGGGAGAGGCTAAGCTGCAAAATGGGGCTGGCTGCTGCTAGTGCTTGGCTTGGAGCTGCTTAGCAAGAGGTACAGGGCATGTTGAGGCCAGTTGCTACTTGTTTGGGGTTTGTGGACCTTTGAGAGATTTTAGGAAGGTCTGTAGCATAAGCCAAGACAGGCTGTTTGTATGGAAAAGCCCCTGGAAGTGGCTCAAGTGGGCCCACAAGTTGGGTGAGTCATGGTCTCAGGGAATCCCCAGGGTGGGGATCGTTAGCCAGGTCGGTGGAGACTGATATGGCACCTGCCTGCATCTGCATCCAGGGATTGGGGGGCAGGGTGCTCAACAAAGGAATGATGGCTTCTGCCAGCACCTCTGGGAGAAAGCTGCCCCTCCAGCCCTTGCCCTGAAGCAGTTCATTTTCTCCCTGTACGTATGTCCCTGGTGCCTTTTGAGCTGCTGCCCCAGCACTGGCTCGGAGTGCGTCTGTCAGCAAGCATGTCTGTATGTGAGCCTTTTCAGAGGAATATCTGGGACCTCCACAGTCCTTCGCTTCACTCAGCCACAACTTTTGCTGTTTTTCACAGCCGGAAGTTATGGGGACATCTCTCCCTGGCACTGAAATCCTGGGCTGGGGAGCCTGGTGTGGGGCTGGGACCCCTTACTCCTCAGGGGGACCTCTGCAGCCGAGATACCCCCTCCTGGTTTTTAGCCGCCTCACGTGGTTATGGGGACTAGCCCGTTCCCCATCTCTTCCCCTCCTACCAGTCTTGTGACTTTTTCTGTATATAAATCTTTAGTTATAGGACTTAGGTTCAGCTAGACTTTGGGTGATTCTCAGTGATAGTTGTTCTGTAATTTAGTTGTAATTTTGATGTCATTGTGAGAGGATGTAAATACAATGTTTACCTACTCCTCCATCTTGACTGCTCAAATACATATTTTTTTTAATAAAAAACTTTTCTGACGTATACTCTGCAGGTAAGAGTCTTGCTTGCAGATATCGGTTTGCCTAGTACTCACACAGGTATGGTCTCATTTCATTGCTATGACAGTGCTATGAGATGGGCAGGATAGGTGGCATTACCCTCTTTTGTGGCAAGAAAGCAGTTCCTGAAAGATTAAGTGACTTGCCTGAAGCCATATAGGTAATAATGGTGTAGATTGGAATTTGAATCCACTTTTTGTGACTTAATTCCCTACTCTTTGTCGAACACCATGCAACATCTTTGCTCAATCCTCAAAATACAGTTAAACCTTGTTTTGATGCCTTGGTGTCATTATGAATAGTTGTTGAACCTTGTAATAACTTGGCGATGCCCTGGTGGCTGTTGAAGTCTGTGGGGATCTTTGCTTTGAGTGAAGTGGGTCTGCACTGCCTGCCTCTTACTCCACTTGTGCTGTGAGGCCATGAGCTTGCTCTTTTTACTTGTGTGTTCACAGCTGCCTCTTGTGGTCCCCACCACTCTCTGCTTTAGTGTTTCTCATTTTCTACCTTGTGTGAAGGGTCTGGGCAATCCAATTGATTACAACAGTATTGACCAGAAGATTATAATGAGATTCTGAGCCATAGTCCTGTGAGTGGTGCCATCTGGTCAGAGACCATTTTGACTTTTTTGGCCATAGTTCGAGTGGTTGAGTTTGTCAGAAAAGTGATAAGTGAGATGTTACTGTACTGTGTAAATATGTTTTTTACGTGTTTATCTTCTATTGGGTTTTTTTTTTCCCTAGGACATTTGAATAAAGGACATGTTTGCATCAATGTTATGGAATAGTGACTATATTTGGGCATTTCAGTTCTTTTTGTAAACGTTAACTTTTAAACATTTTTATAACACTCTAAGTTTTCAAGTAAGATTACTGCATCATTTCACTTAATAAGCGAGTACAACTTTTAAGCTTTTAAGCTTCGGTTTTACCATTAATCATTTTCTCTAATAACATATTGAGTTCTCACAACCCTCTCTTCTCCCTCCTCTCTCTTCTCTCCATCTGATATTTGGACACCCAATATATTTTCTTGTTTTTCACATGGGTTAAATTGCCTCCTCGTTTATTCAATGTCCTATCTTTTTTTTTCACATCATCTGCTTATAGAAAAGTCAAAAAAGGTTGTGAACCTAAGACATATTTCTCTAAGTAAGTCATATTATCTAAGACCAAACTCCACTAAACATTTTTGGCCAAACACTTCAAAGGCTATCTGATCCTCATTAATACAAATGGGAATTATATAACATGTGACTCCAAAAGCAGATTTGACTCTCTGCCTTTTCTGTGAATTTCTTAATAAACCACTAATTTCCTAATACTCAGAATTAGCATGACCTTGTAATAATCTGTGTTGAAATGCTTCCATTGCCATTTTGTATCTTAGGCCTACAGTAGTCACTCAATGAATATTTTGATCTATACTTAGGAGAGCTACAAAAATGTTTGGATGCAATTAGAGTGAATCGAAAGTAGAGATTTAAAAAAATTTTTTTTTCTAGGATGACTCAAGAAATGAGGTTCAGAGAAAAGCAATATTTTAAAAAGGCACAGTTATCCTTTCTCTCATTCTCCAAACATTAGAAAATTGATAAAAGATGCTCGCTCCTAATATCAAAAGCTTTGGATACCCAACATGTACTCTGTGCTTTGGTTGAAAAATGTCAGAGGTGATGAAGATTGTAAAGATGTCTTTCTTTTCAAATGAAGTGAAATTTGGAAGAATTCTCATTGTTTTTTGTAGAACTGATTAGGGAAACCAGCCGTAGCAGTTATTTAGCGAGAGAGCTTGTGGAAGCAATGACCACGTATTTTCCTCTCTCAGTACCGTTTGAGAGCACATGAGTGAATATTCAGATATAGTTCCTATATTGGAACTGTGAAGGGATCCAAGTGGAGTTACCTGAACAAAGCAAGGGTAACTCATTAGGGCTGGAAGGAACCTCAGAGGTTAGCCCTGTCTGATCTCCTGTGTGACAAATAAGGAGTGCGGATTCAGGAAGGTGAATTAGCTTGCTTAAGACCTCACAATTGACAGTGGCCCAGTTAGGCTGTGCCCTTACGTTCCTTTCTCCTCTCTTGAATGGTATTGAGATTGTGTTCTTTTCCATTAGTTTCTTTAATTTTGACATTCCTAACTGCTCAGTGACGTTCAAGGGACAGATTCCTTTGCTGACCTTTCAGAGCAGGTTTGGGAAGCCTTTCATTCACAGTGTATCATAGAGAGGTTTTCTAAATAGATGAGCCTAAGAAAAGCAACTTACAAATGAAAGCAAAGGCAAAGAGGGACACAAACCCTGAGAACAGGCTCTCTGATGTCACATTATTCACTCACAAAAGCCAAATTTATTCAGCTTTCGAAGAATTAAAGGAAAAAAACAAAATCTCCGCCCCTCCCCCCACCCCACCCCCAACAGAGAACCCTAAGAGCCCCATGCACTTACTTCTTTTGTATGAACTGAAGCCCTTAGAGACACTGGAATAACTTAATAGATCTATCAGAAGCACACCTGCCTCAAAAGAAGTAAGTGCATTTTAAAACTTTAAACTTAATATTCTATTTTTGACATATAGCTTTTTTTTTTTTTCTTTTGAGGGGCTATAGATCTATCGTCGTTAATAGCTGAATTTGCAGAGATGTGAAATGAAAATAGAGCGCAAAGTAAATTCCAGCCATTATTATCGACAGGATTGTAGACTTCCATTAGAACTTTGCTGATATTAATTTAAGCAAGGATGGGAGGGAGAGAGAGAGAGGAAAGGGGAGGGAGAAAGAGGAGAAAAAGAAATGAGAGAGGAGGAGAGAGGGAGGACAAAGGGAAGGAAGAAGGAAGAGAGGAAGAGGTAAAACAAAAGTAGAAAAGGAAAAGGCTCAGATCTGTTTGGCATGATCAAAGAGGAGGATCATAAAAGAGCTGTTTCTGTGGGAAGCTCTGTTCTCTGTGGACCTTATAACTCTGTGATTATCATGTACCATGGCAAGATGCCTCCCTGAAATTGTTCTGCCGATTTGAAGAATCATTTTCTTGCTTATTTTTAAACTCCTAAGAACAGGGAAATAGACTGAATGAGGCTAAATGCTGTGGTTTCCTCAAGCCATTATTATTGTTGTAAATCCTATGGGTCCTGAAATAACTCGTTATTCCTGAAGTTTCAAACTGCCTGGCAGCTCAGAAGACTTGGCAGTTGAAAGGGAAATGATTAGCTCCTTCCTTTAAGCATTGTCACCAAAGTTGAAGTGGGTCAAAAGTTGGAAAATGAGGTGATTTCAGAAATAAAATACCTTTTTATGGAAATTCTCTAGGATTTAAGAGGACTTTGAGTTTTTCAAATATAGAGTTGGCTTCAAACTAAAATAGTTTAAATTTCTAAATGTTAAGTAACTTAAATATTAGAATAATAAAAAAAAAAGTTATCAGGATCCTGGGCATTTTAATGTGGTATGTCTTCCTTTTAATTTTTGTCTTTTTGCTTGATGATTAAAAGTAATCAAGTAATTTTAGTTCAGTTACTCTCTCTGGTTATGGGCTTATGTTTTGTTAACAAGTTAATCGTGGCAGAACTTTTGTTCTTCCTGGTTGGCTGGTTCATGATCTTGAATGATTCTGATTTGTGAGGACTGACTTCTCTTTAGAATGATTTAGGTTGATGATTTTGTGGGCAGAAGAATTACACCTGTTTCTGTAGTTGAAGGTTAGTTATTGTCTTAATTTCCTCAGATTACTCAGATGTTTAGGAGAAAATAATACAGACGACCTCTTTATTTTAGGTGAGTTGCATTTTGCGGGGGAGAGGTGGAATTCCACTGATAATGTGTATTTTAGGAGTCAGTCCCTCAGAGCACATTGATGAAATATACAGCATGAAAGGATATGAGATTATTTTTATGTGCTTCAACCTAGACTCTCCAAAATATACAAATATTAGGCATACTGACAATGGCAGAGCTTTAAGAGAATTAAATTTAGACTCAGTGGTTTTGTTTTTCTCTTATAATATATTTCATTATGAGATCACTAAGAAAGGGGATTTGGGGTCATTATGACATCTTTGGTATCCTCCCTCCAGCTGGACACACTGACTGCAACATTCTTGTATGGATATTTTCAGAAAAATTCTCCATCATCCTTCAAACATTTAATTTAGGCTGAATAAGAGTAGGAAAAACTGCTTTCTGAGTTTGCCCTGGAGAACTTGCCTTGGGAGAGAATGACATCTGTGTTTGTAGGCTTGAAACTGAGGCCTCTTTAGACTATTAATTTTTTAATGACGTATTTTTTTATCGAGAAATCATTGTCATATAACATTAGTTTCACGTATACAACATAATTCAATATTTGTATATATTGTGATAGATTTAATCTTTACAGAAATAATGACTTATAAGCATTTCACTATAAGTTTATTAATCATCAGTAATAATGAGTTTCAGTACAGTTTTATGTAGGAAAAAATAATATCTGTTTATTTAAGTTTAAGGAATCTTAAATATTTTTATGACTTTTCATAGGAATTATTATGCTATTGGATATATATCTCATCCAGGTTTTATACACTTTCTATTCTCTATTTGCTTTTGGATGAAATATTAAAGTGATAATAATTCTAGTTTATATTAAGAACATTGATTGTCTGTTATGTTCCAGGAACCTCACAGGGTGTTAACTATGAATGAGCAAGTTTCTACTCTGAGGAACTCTCATTTTAGGCGGGCAGATAGAATTCTGACACTATGATAGCTGCATACATAAAGGACCATGGAGAGATTGATTCTGCTGGGGAGAGGAGCATGGTCTAAGGAGGCTTAAGAGAAGTAAAAAAAAAAAAAACAAAAACTGGCTGTGGGGTGGAGGCTGCATTCCAGACAAAGGAAATAATAGCCTGATCAAGGATAGTGGAGGTGCAAGACCATATGGAATATGGCACAAAGCCTATTGATGAGGCTGCGTAAGGGGATATGGCCAGAAAATTTTGGAAAAGAACTGAGTCCAAGTCCAAAAGGGCCTTTATTACTGGATGGGGAGTTATGGATTTATCCTGACCTTGTGTGTTTTACGTAAGTTGGAAACATGATTTTTTGTTTGTTTGTTTTTTCTTTGGTGAGAGAACAGAATAATTGGAGCAATTCTTTTGGGAAAATGTAGTATGTATGAAGGTGGATTAAGAGGTCAAACTTGGAAAGGAAAGATAAACTACTACGAAGGTATAAAGGAGTATTGCAGCTAAAAGAAGCATGTCAGCCATAGGCACTGCCTGTTGACACTGCATCGGAGGGATGAATGGAGCAAGTGAAGACTCCTTGATGAATGCGCAGTGAAGACTCCTTCCTGCTGCTGTCGCTCCGTGGTGTGCTGTGCTCCTAAGCAAGCAGGTGGAGTTATAGACTGGAGCCCAGTGTACTTACTGCAATGGCGTTAAGGCAACTCCATAGTCGACGCAAGATCAGGAAGAGGCTGTGAGATTATCTAGCTAAGAGCTCAGGTCAACTTGGAAACCCAATATTATATTCCCTTGGATACTAGAACCAGAGGGGCCCCAGGGTTCTTTAAAAATTACCAGTTCATTTGGGTATTGGGAGAATTAATGTGCCTTGAATGAGATTAGAGACAGTTCTCATGATAAGGGGCTCAGTGAGGGCTGCTATCTTATCTTGGTTGTGGTGTCAAGAAGTCCAGACTTGGCTGTGGGGAAAAAAAAAATTGAAATAACCCTAAGCATTGGCTCAGGAGAGCACATTTAAACATAGCCAACTAGAGTAGAGCTACTATGATTCCGGGAGGAAAGGTAGTGACGGGAATGAGGCTCCCTGAGGCCAGAAGCCGTTGAAGGACCCCAGTCAAGTATTTGCCTGTTACCTTGGAGCTCCATAGTTGGTTTGTGTTCAGCATGAAACAACTTGTTTCTTTAACAAGCCGGGATTCAGATACCTCCTAAGAGAAAAGTGACTACAAAGAGGATGAAGGTTGTCTTTGGGTTAAGGTAGGTCAGCCCTGGCTCCAGGGCTCAGAAAAATCAAACAGGATACAGGGTCAGATGGTGACAGGAGGAGGAAGTGTCTAGAACAAAGACCTGTTCCAGATTTCCCAACGATGAACTAAAGCTGCCTGCAGAGATGGCCAGACTGGAGCACTAGAACCGGAATCAGTTTTAAAGTCACCAGGGAAACCGTTAGATTAGCCAGTGTAAAGTTATAATGCTATAATGTTTTGCCTTCTTTCTCTTAGGCCCATGGTAGTAAAAAAAAATATAGATATAAAAAAAAAAAACCAAACTGAGTCTCTTTTTCTTTTTTCTGAGAAATTCAGAATATTGATAAAAAAACAACATATTCTAGAACAGTTCAGAAAACTGAAATATTCTAAAACTTTGGTAAGATGTTCAGATGGTCACGGGTGCCATTTAGCCTTGGCCACCAGAATGGCTTCTTTTCCAGAGAACTGGCTTAACCTGGTCCTTCTAATCTTAAAAGGAATAGGGATGGGAGGGGGGGCGGGCACGGGAGAAAGGGGGATCAGCACCTCCAGTCTCTTGCAGTAAGGGAAAATGGTGATTGGGAATATGTCTTCAGTCTTCTCTGACTTGTAAAGCACTGAGGTACATGCCCAGAGACAAGGGTACGGAAACAGGCCTTGCCTGATGAAATACTTTTCTAGTTGATGCAAAACATATCCTTGCATGGTATGGAGAAGGTTTTTCCATTTTTGCTGGGCTTTTTTTTTGCTAAGAGTCAGGATGCATAGGGAGAAAATACAGTTTGCTTATTTTTCTTATATAAGTTTGTTTTGTCTTTTACCAGGAACTAAGTAGAATTTTGAGCCCTCTAGACTCACTAATCCTATGCATTGTGTGAATCAATTCCTAATTTACCTATACTCCCACTACTTTATTGAAAAAAAGAATTTTTTTTTTTTAGCACAGGAATTTAAAAGCACCGGAGTGGTTTGGAAGACCCAAGTAACTACAAATTTTTGGCTGTATGTGTGGCTACCCCTCCCTCTGGCTAAGGTAATAATGTTAAACTTTAACATGATGCTGGATGTTATCATCCTACGAGGGAGAGAAGTGCTTGCTGCTCTAAGGTCATGGTTGGCAAAGATGAGACAGACCTCTGTCCCGTCCAGACGGCTGTAAATTCCGCGAGTGTTCATCATCCTGGGCCTGCTCCCTTCACACTGGCTTCTTGGGTGTTTATTTTTCAAACTCAGTAGCAGCGATCAGTGGTGGCAGACAATAATGATTTTAATGGATGGTTCTCGCCAGTTTGAAAGGTGTGCTTTTTCATGTTTTATTTCTCAGATGTTTTCGCACTTATTTGACAGTGAAAATAAGGGATTTAAAAAAAAAATCTTATATTTGATATTAGTAAAAGCCAATTCTACTTCTACTGCTTGAGTTTGATGCTGTGAACTTTTCAGATGGTGATACCTTAATTTCACTAATTTAATAGAAGATGGTAGTTGTGCTCATTAAGAGTGCTTTGTTAGAAGATTTTTTTTTCATTGAAAATTTAGCCACAGTGAAGTAGAGCAGTATGGAAAATATAGGTTTTAAGCCCATGTAATTGTAAATTAAAGTTAGTTTTTAAAAGAAAAAACATCATGCACCCTCTCCCATAATTGTTACCTTGCTAAATGTATTAGTTCCTAGGGCTCCTGTAACAAATTAGCACAAATGGGGTGGCTTGAAACAACAAAAATTTATTCTCACAAATAAGTTAAAAAATTCCTGATTTCAGAGGCCAGAAGTCTGAAACAAGGTGTCAGTCGGGCCACACACGCTCCTAAGGCTCTAGAGGAGGGTCCTTCCTTGCCTCCTCCGACTTCTGGTGGCTCCAGGTGTTCCTTGCCTTGTGACCACATCACTCCAGTCTTTGCCTCCACCTTCACACAGCGATCTCTATGTCTCTGTGTGTCCTTTCCTGTCTCTTATAAGGACACTCTACTGTCCTTAACACCGCCCTCATCCGGTACCATCTCATTTTGATCCACACTTAAAGTGCATCTGCAAAGACCCTGTTTTCAAATAAGGTCACATCCTGAGCTTGTGGGTAGACAGGAGCTTTGGGGCCGCCGTTCATCCCATGACATTAAACTGTAGATGTTTTTACCTGGTTGGGAAGAGCAGCTTAATTAGATGTTAATAGGCAAGAAGCTATTGTTGATCATTATGAATTTTGTATATTCTGTTACATAATATCACATTGTATTATAGTTGTTTATTCACCCACCTACCTCTTACACTAAACCGAGAGAAGCCAAAGATTGTCTCTTTTGCTGACATAATGCACCTAACAAAATGTTTGTATATATTATACTAATATGTACATATATATACATATGTATTTATACATATATATAAATGCTTATATATATTATACTAATATATACATCAAAATGCTTGTATATATTATACTAATATATACAGCAAAAAATTAATGGAGTAGTCTAGAAGGATAGAATCTTAGAGTTAATTTAGCCCCCACATTCACTCCCCACATTTATAGGTCATGAACTAGTATAAAGACCTGCTAGATAATGCTACAGATGCAGCTGAAATCAAGTTCTCTTTACTTTCTACTTAGTGTTCTTTCCAGCATATAAAGTTATCCCTGTATTAAAAGTTTAACTGTGAGTATTCATAGTGCTATTAAAAGCATACAACCACCCTAAACCCTGTGTACTAACCTATGTTCAGAAGTCTTAACTCTCCAAGGTGCAGAGGTTCTCTCTGAGCAATTTATGTGCGATTTAAAAAGTTGTATCTAATCCACAAGAATATTTTCAGGAATACCTTTGCAATTCATAAATTGCATAGAAGCCCACTCAAGACAGGAAAGGACAAGGAATGACTCCAGCCATCCGTGGGGAGGGTCATGTGATGAGATAAAAAGGGCTGTGTCAGGTGGTTTGACTTTTCTCTTGATGCAACCATTAGTTACTTGGGCAAGTCACCTCATCTCTGAACCGGTCAACTCGTACCAAACGAGGTGAGCTATGAGGTTTCTTCCACTTCTGTTCTGAGAGCTAATATCACTGTTTGTCATTACACATGCTGGGTTTTTTTCTTTTCCATTCCAATGAGCTTCTGGCGAGGGACCTCTGATATTTTTTTGTGATTATAGCAACTAGTACCATGACTTCCTCATGGTAGGGAACTTATTAACCAAGCACTGCTGGAGAAACTGGGAGATGAGGGAGAGAAATCCAGCTAGAGTATGCTCAACTGTATGTTGAAATCCAAAACAGAGCAGTAGTAGTAAGGGCTGCAGCAAGCACCCCAGGACACAGACAGATAGATTGGTTCTGTGAGTCAGTTTCCTGCATCCTGTGGAGTCAAAAGGAAGACTGTACACAGCAACTGGCCTTGTGAACAATGGCCACTTCCTGTGACCAGGAGACTGGAGAGTCTCTGAGGGCCATGGGACCACTCACTATCAGACTGTACTTTCAAGCAGGGTGCTCTTGAGGCCACATTTGTAGACCATTTGTCTTCAGATCTGCAATAAAATTCCTTCTTTTGCTTTTTAATGTCTGTTAAAGAGTTTATACAGTAAAGTAGTCCTCAACTTGCCAGAGTGAATTTTGCTTTCCAGTGGATGGGGAGAGGTGTCATGATCTGATTATGGCAGCAGTAGACTTAGAAATTCACATACTCGATGCCAGCTTAAAGCTCTTCATCTTTGCTTCCTCATCGGACAACTGGCAGTGCCATAGAATTGTAACACACTTCACATTTTTATCGTAACGTTCAAGTTTATTAACGGCAGTAGTGATGATAATAGTAGTCAACACTTCCGTAGTGCTTACTGTGTGTCTGGCACTGTTAGGAGCACTTCACATATATTCACTCATTTCTGGAGACCCAGACAGCCGTGCACCAAGTTTCATATCATTATGCGTGGTACTGATTATGTACCAGTATATGGGTTGTTCCATGTCAGAAAAAAGAATGCGAGTAGCAAAGGAATGATGAAGTCAAAGAATAGTCAAATTAATAGCAAACAGTTAAACTGAATCCAGCGATTTCTTTTCTTTTTTTGTCGTTGATCACATGAGGCGCTCCATCTGCTGCAGTGGAAAACACTGATAAGACCAACAAGTGGGCTTGCCTTTGCGCTGTTCTCCACTGGACGTTATGAACAGCGACTGCCCACACCCCCTCCCCTGACTTTCCAAGATGATCCTGGCTGATTCTGTGGTGTGAAACAACATATGAGAGATAGGGAGGTGTCAGCAGCTCAGCCCAGAAAGCTAGGGATTGGGCAGTGGCTTCCTGTAATCACAGGCGCTGGCTGGCTGCCCCGCTTGCTCGCTCGCTCGCTCTCTGGCAGTGAGCGCTGGGGAGGTGGGCTGGGAGACAGCTGTGCCTAGCACTGCAGCCACATCCGACTGCAGAGCACCGGCCCGTCCATGGAACTGCTTCAGAATGTTCTGCCTGAAAGGTGAGGGGGCTTCAGGTCCATTGGGGTGGTGACGTTATACTTAGAAAAATTGTCATTTAGCATCAGAGCCTAAATCACAGTTCTAGGTCTATTAAAATCAAAGTTTAGGAGGATTTTGTAAGTATAAAAGTGGAAAGGTCATTGTTCTTTTTGTTGTTGTTGCAAACAGGAAGAAAGACCTCTTGCTGGGGAGATGGAATTTTCTTTTAGACAGAAAGGATAGTTCTCGGTTTGGATGTGTTTCGCATGTGTTTTGCCATATACAAAAGTAGTTAAAAGTTTAGAATTAAAGGAAACTTAATAAAAGTAGGAATAGTTTACAGTTGTAGTATAATCCTATTGGAATTTTCATGTGATGAGTTGCTCATGTAAAGGATTAGAGTGACTAGAATTGGGGAGCAGTTCTATTGCTTTAAGCTTTAGTGTGTGAATTCAGGAATGAAATTAATTTTACTTTAGATATAGTTCTTGTTTTAGCTAGTATGGATGATAACACTTCCCAAGTACTATAAGATGGTGAATATATGAGGGCATGTAGTGATTTCCTGATTAGTTGGGAAGTATTTTCTCTTTATAGGCAATTATTTTTTTCTTCAATTCTGTTTTTTCCAACTCTTTTCATAACATAGTTAACTTAGGCATTTGAGAGTGTGTTTGTCTGTGAGATTGCTGGAATTGGGGGAGTTAAAATGAATTTCCTTGGAACTGGAGTAGACTATTTTGTTCATTTCTTTCATTGTATGTCATTCTGTTGATGTGGAATTCTTGACAGCTTTTCAATTTTTAGAAATAAAGTGGTCCTGGCTTGCTTTGCTGATTGCTCTTTGTCCTCAGTCTATTAATGAGGTACAGACATGGGTTCTCTAGTCTTAACTTTTACAAAAAAATTTTTTTTTTTGGATTAACTTTTACAATTTTAACCCTAATTTGACTCCTTGAAAAATCGCCAAAGTCTTTAATGTTAAACTTTGAGTTTGGGATATTTGTTGATCCAGTTGGTACAAATTTGACAAAATCAAGGGGGTTAAGAACAAAAAAGAACATCCCATTTTTCTCCCCCTAAGAATTTAATTAATTCGAACTAGAGAGAGTAGTTGCAGTGAATTTCTAAGGAGCTCCATAAGGCTGAAATGAATTTGAATATTTCTAAAAAAACGATGTTAAATGAAATGTGTTATGAGCTCTTATGATGCTGTTTCTTAAAAAGTTGTCTCAAAAAAGAAATAGTGTAGCTATGAAGAGCCAACATCCAGTATTATTGGATTGAGGGTGCATGCTAACAGTGTAATTTCCACAAAGTAATTGAAATCCTTATGATCTAATGATAACTAAAGTTTAGATTTTTTAATTGAATGCAGGTGTGGAGTTGTTGCAGGGTAGGACTTTGCAGCTTCAACATATTTGTCTCCACCCATTCCCATAACAGCAATTTCATTTTATTAAAGAATCTATCAATTTCATGGACTCTTAGTTTCCGTGGTAACTTAGGACATTTTAGAATGTCAAGTGAATGGCATGTGATGACAACTGAGTGCTTTTATGCTGAAGTGTGTGTTCTAATCAGGAATCCACAATCCCTTTTAAGCCTACTTTCTGATCTCCCAGCAGCCAGGACAAACAGTGGACATTTTACACTCTTCCTGTGATTTATAACCTCTTGATTTACAGTAATAATTTTTAGGTTGTCCTTTGTGCTACATGTGGGCAACCCCTTTAAGTCATGGTGAGATTCAGTGTGGGAATGTTAAGTCTCTTTGTGATGCTTCATTTCCTTACTGTGTTTGTGTTTTTCTCTGATGGAGGCATTTTCAAAGGTTTGGTTAATTGACCTGTTTATATGGCTAACTGAAGTTCTAGGGGCCGTGGAGGCCATGGTTATGATTCACCTTGACTTTAGAGGAAACACGGTTGCCCTTCTTTTGGGTTAAATCACGTTCCAGTGTATTTCTTTTAACAGCTGAAAGAAAACAGTCGCATCAGACAGACAGACTTCCATGTCAATGCCGGGTATCCTTATCTCTAGACTATTTTTTTCTGAGGTCGTGTCTACTCAACTTTTGGTTGATTTGGTGCTGGAAAAATGCCTTCTTGTAGGAGAGATGTCATCTTTGTCATCGCGATCAGCTCTAAGAGCTCATAGAGTTACAATCACTCTCTACTGTTGCCATTGAAGTAGCTCAGATACGCCTACTCCACCCAAGTTTGTTTTGCATGAGCAATGTCTGAGTTCCCAGTCTCTGGGAAGATGTTTCTCAAGTTCTGCCAAGATCCCTGTGGTTAACAAAGCCATGGTATGTTTTTCCTTCACGGTGTGATCAGTGACCCACCATGGTCTGGGAAGCGAGTTTCTGGCTAATCAAATAATATGATTAACAGCAAACTACCATGCATATATTGTTTACCATTCATGGATTACTTTCCTCAAAAAATTAGAATAAAGTATTTTTACCACTAAAACTGCATGGAACCTAATTTTCTCTGAGACGATTCGGAATGCAAATTTCTTAATTGCAGTACACCAGCTTCATCTTTATAAATATTAATTATCTTTGTAGTGTGTCTCTTACTGTGAAGACTGTTTTTTCCTTTTAATTTCCAATCTATTGCAGACAGATAATTTGTAAAACATAAAATCACGTGCTGTGGGATATTGCTACAATGTCAAACAGCTATAAAAGTTCTTAAAAATTTAATCTCTTTTCCTGTAGTAATCTTGTTGTAGACTGGTAAGCAAAGCATTGGCCAACTGGCACTGGTTAGTAGACAAATCTATATTAGCTCCCTAGAGCTGCTATAGCAAATTACCTCTAAGTGAGTGGCTTAAAACAGAAATTTCTTCTCTCACAGTTCTAGAGGCCAGACTCCAAAATCACAATGTTGGCAGGGTCATGCTCTCTCTTAAGCCTTTAGGGGAGAATCTTTGTTTGCCTCTTCCAGTTTCTTGTGGCCTATGGTAGCATCTGAGCCTCTGTCATCACATGGCCTTCTTCCCTATGAGTCTCCCTGTAGCTCTGTGTCCCATAGTTTTCTTATAAGGATACCAGCCATACTAATCCAGTTTATGACCTCGTTTTAACTGATTACGTCTTCAAAGACTCTCTTTCCAAATAAGGTCACATTCTGACGATCCTAGTAGACATGGATTTTGGGGGGGGACACTTCACCCCATCGAGAATGGACCATGTATAAAATCACCTTGATCGAGGGTAGTATGATAAGCAGTATATTGAATGGAAAGCTGTAAAGATGACTGTCCAGCATAGCTACTTTGGCGATGCATTTGAAACTTATGGCAATGCAAGTTTAAGACAAGGTCGTATGTATGGGTACAAATATTGAAAATGTACCCACTATGATCAGTCATGCAAAAGAAGAAAATGTTGCCTTTTTATTTCCTATAAACAATCCAATTTCCTTTATGAACGCTTATCCTGCTGAGAAGGGGAAAAACAAACAAACAAAAAAAACAAAATTGAACTCAGTTCACTGCAGTCAACTCAGTGTGGGCCAAAAATTTAAACCGTTGCATTAGCTAGCTCAGTCTGTTGGATGACTCAGTCTTTCAGAATTCTCCTATGATCCTTTTCTCCAAAGTGGATTGTATTGCTGAGTCTCCTCCTTATTAATAACAGAAGTGATACATGCTAAATTACACCCTCTTGAAACATAGATTTAAAAATTGTAAAGCAGGGTACCTCTGTGCACTTGAGTCTAAAAATAAGGTATTTTTAAAATGTCATTGCTTTAATGAAAGGATTGATACATATATCCTTTTGTGCTCTTAATAATTTTAGCTTGTTTTATGAGTGTCACGAACCTCAGGTTTCTGAATTTAATATTGGATTTTTTTTCTGGTCAGCATTCCCTCCAGAGATTTAAACCTGGCTTTGGTGTGAGACTAAATTCTTTCCCTTTCTCAGCTCATATGTGTCGTCCAAGATCTAGAAATCTAGTCTCATGGGTTGAAAAAGTGCTGAATTCTGTGGAGTGGGTGTATCGCAGCTGTCTGCATGCTCGGCATGGTAGGGTCCCGTCTACATCCTCTTCTGCTTCACAAGTTACAGATTTAGGAAAGCCTTTAGGTTGTCTAATAATAGCAAAGAGTTATGTCGGAGATTACGGTTCTGAACTATCTTAGGCATGCACTCCTGCTCCCACGAGGGCAGTTCATGCTAGGAGCTCGCTCAGCTCTCTCCTTCCTCATGGTGAACCCCGAAGCAGATCACAGGCCTCTTTCCAGTTGTCTCGTGTATGTTGTGTATGGAAGAGAATTCCTTGGATTCTTTTCTTGGCAGCATTTGGAAAATAATGTCTAGAATCAGAAACAGATTTGTTATTTCTGTGCTGAAACAAGTGCATTTTTCAAGTCAGCGAGCAAGCAACCATTTGCTCGGGCAGGTTCCCCACCCCGTCTTAAATCTGGTAATAAACTGTCAAGAGAGCACTGAGCAAAGTTTATGCTGTTTTATCCTGATTCTGAGCATCATTTTAAAAGACCTTAACAATTCATATGCAAAGCGACCTTGAAAATGCTGCGGCTGTGTGAATTGGACATTTTACTATCATACGTACAGATTTTGAGTTTTACTTGAATTAGCAGCAGCTTTTAGAAACATAATCCTGCAAGTCTTCTCTAATTCTTTTTCCCTCTTTTCATTGAAAAATTGAATATAATTGTTAGTCAATAACCTACAGCTACCAAGGGGAATTCACACTGGCTGGATCTGCAATTTAAAGTAGCATTTTTAATAAACACACTGGTGATATCATGCATTTTTCAAACTGGCAGGCAAAGCCCTTGAAATTTAATAAACCAAACAAAGCTAACCCTTTATTTCCTTTGTCTTTCCCTTGAAAACTTTGTCATGCGTTCCAGTTCTCTTTCTTCCTCTCACTACTAATCAGAATCTTGCTTTTCAATATGTTGCAGTAGAAGCCAGATCACCATGCTGAATAGGTGATTTAATATAAACTAGGAGATGCTATCCTTAAGGAATGAGCAGCAAACAGAGCTTTGCTGCCTGAAGCGCACAGAGCTGGGGGTCTGCTCGTTTCCGGAGCATGCTCCGTGCAAGGATAGTGCTTGGCTAATTTGGTGGAACCGAATCAAATGGCTTGACTCACCCAAAGCATCAGCAAAAATTTCAGTTAAAGTCTCCATTTTAACATCTCCTGTCCCGTTTTTACCTTTTCTCGTTTCCTTTATTTGCTGATTTTCATGTCCTTTTTTTCCTAGTGTTTTTCTTTCCCTCTTATCTTCTTCTGATTGCCAGTTGGGGGAGCTGTATCACTGGATCCAGCCCCCTCTAGTTACAAAGGTGTGATCAGTAGTCTGCACACGCGTTAGTAAAGGTGATAGTTAATAGACGAAGGCAGATGGATCAGTGTGATAAAGGCAGTTTCCCACTCAGGACATCATGTCACCACCATCAGCCAGGCACAGAGGTATGCACGGGTAGGTATTTTTCTATTTTAAACATCAGAAAATACTGCTGAAAACAACCGAAGGGTCTTTAAGCAATTAGTAGCTGTTGCATGATTAAACAGCTTGGCAAGATTTTGTACTGGGGGTTCCAGGTGGGAATATAGTCTTAAACTGGAAAATGTCAATTGTTTTATAAAATCATAGCACTTGAATTTGAAATCAGGAGGTCCTAATTTGACAGGCAATATAACAACAAACTATTTGGTCTAACGTTAGCAGTTTTCATCCTTCATCTGATGATTACGTGACGTTTATCAGGTTTGTTAACTTAGATTGGGTTTAGAATTTTTAATGTCAAAATGTGGCTAATACCGAGAGCCACTGAGACTAAAAATCATGCATACTTGAACTTGGGTTAATTGATTGGGGGGTGTTGTGTGTGATAAGAAAATGTGAGCACTCATGGCTACTCTTTGGAATGTCTTCTTATAACAAAAAGATATAAATAGCATGAAGTGAGCTTTAGGAACCATGGGGTGAAATGTAATTTAAGTGAATTTATAGTTAAGTGGAGAATGGTTTTCCAAGGCCAGATTATATATTCTGCGTTTGTTCTTGAGAAATTTTACAAGACGGCATTTGAAAACAAATGAGAAAATCTCTCTTTTGATGACAAGAAGAGGACATCTATGTCCTTTATTTTATTTCAGAGTGAAACTCTGCGAGGTTCGTTGTTACGGAAACTTTCAGTTGTAACAGATGCCCGTGCTTTTCCAGGGGAGCTGCTGTTCGGAGTAGATTGAGGGAAGGATGGACCGTGACTTTGGAGGGGTGTTCTTAGGAAGGGGAGGCCGAGGGCATCTAGACTGTTTAGGGCAGCTTCAGGGGAGGCAGGAGTCCAGGAGATGCCAGAGATGCTAGAAGATCAACTGGGGAAACTAATTTACACCAAAAGTTAAAAGTAGTGACTTTTCTAACTCAGGGATTGAAAAGGAGACCTTGGAGAATGTCTTGAGATGAGAGGGCAAAGGAAAATATGGCACATGAAAGCACCTGGCACCCAGCTGTCCACCATCTCTTCTTCCTTAGCCATCTCCTGCAGATTTGGAGTTTTGCTTTATCCCAAGCCTTTCCTAGTTTTAAGAGGACAAAGGAGGCTCTGGTCCCTTCTTTTTTCCTGGAAAAGTATTGCTTTGACAGAATACCCAGTCTTATGCAAAAGAAAAAAAAAAGGCCAATATTATCCCAAAGGTGGCTAATTTACATATCTAGATTCATCCAAAATTTGTTGATACTCCAAAATACTTCTGAAGTTCACCAAATCTGACCCAAAGTTTTGATGGAATTTTGTGTGTTGTGTTCGCTCATCAGATATTGATGGGCATTTACCATGTGCCTGGCACAGCCCCCAACCCCCAAAAAGTCTTCTATCACCACTGCTTCTGCCCTTCTCCCAGGCCTGGGGCTCTTCTGAACCCAAGACCTCCAGCTGCTTTCCTGCCCACTCGTGCCCACATCTTGGTGGTTGGGGGTCAGGGGTGGGGGGTGGGGTCCTCATTCCCCAAGATTGACTTTGCGAACAAAGCAAGGCCAGAAGCTTTTAAAAGCATTTCCCTGTTAATTATGACCATACTAACAAAAATAATTGACAGGTTACTGAAGAAGATTCAATAAATCCCAATCCTATCCATTAATAATATACGCTTGAGGAAAGCTCTCCTTAGCTATGAGAAGAGAATCTATCTTAAAATATCGAGGATTGAATAACGATTTACAGAAGATGCTGGGCATTTTCCAAGTATATAGCAATGCTATTTAAATTTGACCTCTCTAAGCGCTTCATGAAGTTACTGATTAGACTTACTTACCTCAGGCTTGTGAAGTAAAGACTGATTTGTACCATAATTGCAAGTATGGTATAACTCTACAGTGAGAAAGGCAGAGAGACTTCTGGTTTTCCATTGCAGCATATTTACACCAACTTTTGTAAGGTTTTCTGGAATCACAGTTGTATGAATACACCCAGATGAATACAGAGTATTATAAGTCGCGTAGACTGGCAAATGAACGGTGTAACAACACAAATGTTTTGAAAGCTGTGGAAGCCAGCGAGAGTATCCTGGTACTGTTCTAACTGCTCCAGCGGAAGTGTTTGCTGCCACAGCAATTGAGACAAAACCTTTCCTTTTTGGAAATGTTTCCTGGCAGAACAAATGCTTGATAAAAATTTGAAAGAAGATTAGGACTTCTCATATGGTGCCTTTTGAAAATGGTTTTATTTTCATAAAATCTCTCCCTAGCTACATAGGAGGTATGGGTACGTGGACAGTGTTATCCTCACGTAGGTGGAAAAGTCCTTATTTTAGGTTGACTGCTGAGGAATTGGTAGTGAACTCTCCTTAATCGCTGGGCTATTTCTCTTCTCATTTTATTCCTCCTCCTGTCAGCAGTCGGCAGCCCCTTTTCCACCTTGGAGAGAACAGGTTAGCGAGTGTAAGTGTGGTCCAGCTGAATTATCAGTTAGTTACAATGGAAGTTTAAAAAAGCAGCAGACTTGAAAGATGACACTGTATGTCAGTCTCTCCAGAAATGCAGAGCCCATAAATTCCCCAAGGACTCGAATGCAGATGAGTGAATGTTTGACGACTTTAAGCATGATTTAAATATAAAACTTTAGTTTGATATTTGCCATCGCTTTTGAGTTTGGGTTTACAAGACTCCTTCTGTAAAGACAACTTCTTTTTAATCTCCCATTGATAACAAGTAGAGCTTTACCGTCTAGTGCCTCACCCACTTCCCACAGAAAGTTAATGTTGGTATGGCAAATATTATAAATATTTATTTATATGCTTTTTGGCTTGTGATAACAAATTTGGCTGACAGTGAATTTGTGTTGCTCCCCGCCTCTCACTCACCTTCATTAAACTGGTGAATAGATCCATTGTTAGTGTGTTATCTGCAAAAGATAAAGTGTCTGTGAACTGAGGGGAAAACAGGAGCCCCTGAAATAGATGAGATTCCTTTGGCATGTGACATCCCGAAGGGTTCTCCCAGACTGCTCTTTTGGACTATGTTTCACTAGATGTTCCTTATTCTAATTTCTCTTTCCTTCATTTCACCATTGGAAAGTGACCTTCATGCTCTGTGGGTGAAGAACAGCTACCTCTCTCTGTCTCCTGCTTGACCGCTGGCCCCTCGCCACTCGGTGTGATGTCTAAAATTAGGTCAGTCGTTATGGATGCTCTGTGGAGAAATGGGAGAACAGGCCCCTCTCTTCCAGAGTAGTGCTTCTCACTGCACAATGAGAATTCTCGCTTTAATGCTAAGATCATTCTCTAGTCAGTGTCAAGAGGCCTTTGCTGTTTTCCGGTAGGGGAATCGAATATTTGTGATATACTGGTAACTCCTGAATTTCTCTCTCCAGCCAGGATCTCTCCCTGAAACTTCAAGTGGGAATATCCAGCTGTCTACTCCACATTTCCAATGTGATGTCTAAGAGACTTTATGAACCTGTCGAAGCTCCTGCCCCCTCACCTTTGCCCCACATCTGTTCCACTGCAGTCTTCTCATTTCAGTAGGTGGCACACCCACCTTTCCAGCTGCTTAAAACAAAAGCCTCGAAGTCATATGACTCCCC
>NW_006438088.1:8282632-8288071 GCF_000325575.1 Pteropus alecto
GGATCCGACTACCTCTCACCACTGCCACTTCCTGCCTGGGTCTTCCCTGGACTGCTATCATAGCTTCCCTGCACAGCCTGTTTTCAGCCCAGTAGCCGGAGTGAGCCTTTAAAAACACAAGTAAGATCATGCCACTCCTTTGCTCAAAACTCCATTTCACTCAGAGAAAAAGTGTAAGTCTTGGCAATTTTTTTTTTTTTTATTTTTTATTTGGGAGGTGGCAATCGCAGGCCAAAAACTAAATCTTAGAGGAGAGAAATTGTTGTCTAAGCTACAGAACTTGCAGCTGTATCGAATCCTTATTTAGTCTGGCAGAAAAGCAAAAGGCTTCCCTGTGAAACTCCAGTCCCAGGTGAGTCGTGTTCTCATCCAATGCTCATAAAAGGTTTGGTCTTTAATGAGACTCCTCCATCTCTTCTATGAGGAGAATAAAGATTGTTCTACCTTATTTTTCATTAAAGGTAGCAATCTTTGTACTTAATGAAGCTACCATGACGTACCTTTAGTCTTCATTAAATAAGTTTGATAAGAGCATTTCTGTTGGAATTTGGGAAAATTGATCCCCATGGCTTTTTTTGGTAGGGATGAAGTGAGAACAAAACAGTAGGGAGCCTATGCAAATTAGAAAGCTAACTAAATGTTTAATAAGCCGCTCAGTTTTTATTCGTATGCATATATTTGTTTTCGCTGAGCTTTGATGTATCATAAGAAATATAAAAACGTCCTCCTGTGATAAGTGCAAGATATTTTACTCTTTCATAGTATCCCAACATTTTCTTTCAATGGCATTAAAATGGAGGGCAAGATCGGACCCCCTCATTCAGTGCAATATGCACGTTCTTTGGGACATGTACCACCTACTTGCGTGTGATAATGACAGCTGCTACTAGATTTTAAGTTCCTTGAGGGTTAGCCCATTATTAACCTGACCAAGAAGGAATTCCAGTCAATATTTGTGGATTAAAGGAATGAAATGCAATATTTAAGCTAGTTCCAATGAAAAGGACTTTAGCCATCAGCCTCTATGAAAATAAGTGGACTTTTTGAAAATAGCTTAAAATATAAAAGTAGATTTTTCTACTTTCAGTAGGACTGAAAATATGCAGGCAATAAGAGTAAGAAAGATTTTTAACTTTTGGAGTTTTTTATTTTCAACAGCAACCGCATAAAAAAGATCTAATGCAACGATTTCAATCATTAATGGCCTGTAAGAGGGGAAGCTGATCACAGAGGAGGAGGAAAGTTAATGTGTTTCTAGAAATTCAAACACTCAGTACAAATAAGTCGAGGCTTTGTGGTGACTGGGAGTGGGGGAGGTATGTCCCAGGTACCTTCTTGGTCTTTGATGTGACAGATCACCATCAGGGAAATGGCCAGATCCCTGTCGGCTCCTCTCAAGCACCTTTCCGAAGTGGTTTCATTTCTCTTGACTAAAGGATTGAGGACTTACTCACCAAGGAGAAACACACTCTTTATCTGAACACTTTCTTCCCTCTTGAGTTTTCAGTTAAATCAATCAATCAGTCAATCTCTCTCTCTCTCTCACACACACATTCTTTCTCTCTCCAGTATATAGTCTGGTGAATGGGTAATTGAGCATAGACCAAAAAAAAAAAAAAAAAAAAAAAAAGTAATAAAATTTATTTACAAAATAAAATTATCTTCAGAAATATGGGATGATTCTCTCTTAGCAAACCATTATTTAAATATGTGAGTTTTTCCATTTCTATTTAAATATTTCTATAGAAATTTTATTTGGTCTTCCCATCCCTAGTTCTAAATTTTCAGATCCACTGGATTATTTTCTAGCGTTCCCTTGTATGCATTTCATTCTTTTTCCATTGCAACCTTTGTTCCCCATTTTCTCTGTAAATATGCTTACAGAGTTTGGTTCCTGTGTTTTTCTGTGTGTATATATTAAGTACTATGAGAACAAGCTGGTTATTATTCAAGACCTTATGTCTGAGTGCACCCAGAGGTGCCCTACTAATACCTGTTGAGTGATTAAACACTTAGCTGAAGTAGGGACTTTATTCTCTCCCTTTTATCTCTGCAAGCTGTTATAGTAATTAAGTTATAGGAACTTTGACCTATAGGTTGTCTTTTCAACTCAAAGAATGCAAATGATGGACCCATCATTTAATGGCCAGTTGAGGTCTTGCGAAAATGCACATTCAGGATGATGAGCCTGAAATCTTCATGATGTGATCAACCATGAGTAAAATTTCTGCATGTGAAGCGTAAAGACCCTTCACATAGGAATCAGAGAGTTTCTGATCCTGGGTCTGTTGTTTACTAAGTCTGAGGAAGCCACTGACCGGCTCTGAGCCATTTTCTCCATCTAATAAATAGAAGTGACTGCCCTGCCTACTCGAGAGTGATTTTGTGGCAATTGAAGGAGATAAGGTGCCCCGAATATAGCCGGGAAACTAGCCATCCTCATTGCCTCCTTGTCTCCCATTCTCCTATGCTGCCTATCACCTTCACCTCTTTAACACATTCTAGAAGCCCTGTTTTCTCTCCATCCTCTGGGCCAGCACTGCCTCAGTGTGGTAACCATTAGCATTTCATTCCCTTTTTTGGCTTATCAGACTCCTAACTCCCTGATTCTAGGCTAATTGCTCTCTAATCCCTTCTCCAAACTCTATCCAGCATGCGTATAATAGACCTCATCTGCTTTCTTTGATTAACACCACCACCCTCTTCATCCCATCCCAGTACCTTCAGGACAAAGTTAACTTCCCTAAGTTGACGGAGAGGAGGACTTCACGAAAGAATCCTTCCCTAACTTCCTCTGCAGCCTCGGTTCTCACTAGCCTTTTGCCCCATTCATACTCACCTCTTTTGTTTTTGCTTGTACTAGGACCCTCAGCTTAGAACAGGTATCTGTTTCTCCCATTTCTTCTACCCAACATTTAGATTGGAGCGACATGACTCAGTTCACATGGTTCTCTTCTTGGGAGCCCTCCATCAAAAACATTTCCTAGCCGGTTTTGAGCCCCCTCCTCTGTGCCATGTATCACAGTGTCACACAACGGTCTGTTTTCTTGTACCAGGCAGTAAGAATCTAGAAGGCAAGAAATGTGTATTCTTTATTTCGTGATGCAAAGAATCACATAAATATTGGTTGTAGTTTTCATTAATATTCGAAAATCTTTAAAAATATGAGGACAAATTTTGGTGTATTATCCAGTTTAGTATTAGAGACAAAATAGAAAGCATTACTCGGCCCTTCTGTAAAGTTATAAACTGTTCACACACCTGGGATAACATGGCTCATTCCAGCTGTCTTGCTAAATGATTTCTAACCAGTTGAAATGCACAAAGAATTTCAAGTAAGATTATTTGTCTTGGAAAGAGAAATAACTATGCCAAGAGATCCTAAAATTAGATTTTACCTGGGAAAACTGTGTTTGGGATGCAGTACCACAGTATTCTGTAGGAGTAAGTGACATGGTTGTTGTCAACCAAAGCCAGGTATTCAGGACTAGGGCTTGTAATATTTATTACCTGGAATGGTTGGAGCAAACTAAAAATATTAACCCATTCAAGAAAAGCACAGGTAAACAATTTAATGATTGATCCATAATTGATTATCAAGGAAAAATGATCTGTTTGAGTTTCTGGAATTGAGGAATCCAAATAATGGAAAACTACTTCTCCGCTCTACCGTCGGACATAGTCGAAGTTTTGGCTACCATCACTTTCATCCCTCAGTGTCATGCCTGTCAGTATGTTGCATTCTGTGGCAAAAGGACTTTGCAGATGTAATTAAGGTTACTACTCAGTGAACTTAATAAAGGAGGATTAGCCTGGATGGTCCCCCGGTGGATTTAATATAATCACACAAGTCTTTAAAAGCTGAGCTTTCTCCTGGCTGATGGCAAAGGGGAAGTCGGAGAGATTCTAAGTGTGAGAAGGATTCAGTGCTGGCTTGAAGATGGAGGAAGCCACTAGGAAACTGAGAAGGAACTGAATTCTGCCAACAACCTGAACGAGCTCAGAAGCAGATTTTCCTCCACAGCCTCTAGATGAGAGACCAGGCTAGCCAGACACCTTGATTGAAAGGCCCGTGGGACCCTAAATAGAGAACCCAGCCAAGCCTGATGGAGTTTGGACCTACATACCTGTGAGATGATAAATAGATATTGTTTCAAGATGCCGAATTCATGGTATTTTGTTGCAACAGTAGTAGAAAAGTACTGCACCAACACAACACAACAAAACAAAAATAATAGGGTTGGGGTGCAGAAAACTTTTGGTTTGGGAACCTTTCTGTTAGGAAGACTTGATTTCCAGTGGACTTTAATATTGAATGCACTGTGTCTGACAGACACTAAAATTGAATGCCCTTTCCGACAGCTGTAAGGGGTCTTTATTTCTGGCTGATCCAAGATCTTTTCCTGACCTCTGGAACATCATAGTTGACCCAAGGCATGCCTCTGCATGTGTCTCAGACTTCTAAGGGCTCCAGTGGAAAAATCAACCAAGGAGATCTTACATTATTATATGCTGACTTTGTGCAGGAAAGGTTAACAATAATAAGTTGGAGGAACGAAGGTTGTTTTTGGAAGTAGGATATCAAAGGTTCATTCTCACTTTTTCCAAGTGTTGTATAAAAGTAGGACATTTGAGATGCTGACTTCTTTTTAGCACTGTTTTTCTAATATTGCCATTATGAGAGCCATTCTCGTTGTCAAAGGCCCCCTGAGACCCCAGATGCTCAAAATACACTAATCTTCTATTAACGAAGAGAGGATTTGATTTTGACTTCATTTAAGAAGTGTTATACTCTCATATTACAATTCTAAAAGCCATTCATTTTAGTTGTGATGTACAGGACAAGCAAAGACTTAACACTGGGCTTTGCCAATGTGGTGAATTTGTCCATATTAAATATTAAAGCAGTCGACTTAGCATCAAAGTAGAGAACAGTTTTTTCTGCGTAGGATCATAATAGCGGAGTCATAAATTAACAGTTGATAACCTACTTGGTCACTTACCTTTGTAGAAATTGACTGTTGCCTGCATCTTTCTAGAGGACAAATCATGGATTATACATTTTTCCCTCAAAACACCAAATAATATGCTCATAGATAACTCTTTGAAGGACGAGTTAAAGAATGAAAGTTAAAAAGACAGGCTACTGACTTGATGCGCCACCACCGCCAATAAATTTTAAAAACTTGACAAACGTTCTTTTTGCTGCTTTGGTTATTTTGTATGTGTAATGAATTTGAGATGTAATCCTCACTGTGGAAATGAGAGTTTTGTTTGATCTGCTACACTCATGTCATCCAGATATTGTCTACGTTTCTTGCTTTTCTTAACCAGTCTCTTCTCTTTGTCTCAACACATTTATTTTTTCAAAAGAAACATTTACATAGTATGAGCAAACCTACTGCACAGTGGTGTATCAAGGCCAAGGTGGCCACTAAA
>NW_006438088.1:8288102-8295089 GCF_000325575.1 Pteropus alecto
ATCCAGATCTGCTTTGTTGCTGTTTCTCCTTCTAAACACATTCTCATCCCTTCCTTCTGAATGGAAACTTTGGCTCCTTTTCTGCATTTTACCACTCTCCTCTATTGCTTCAGTTATTTTCTGAGTATTAAGAATATAGTTTTAAAGTGATACAAGAAACAAAATCTTGATATTTCAGGCTCATCATGTAATCATCTAAAATTATGTATATTTTAAAAGCTTTACCATTATGTCAGATAACTTGCTTTCTCTTCATAATCCTCTCATCTGAGTCTTACATGCAATTTACCAGTTCCCAGTAAATTACAAAATACGAATTGGAAAATGGCCCATGGACCTCAGAGGAGGAGTATACGAGGAATAAATGAGGAAGGTTTGGCATCCCGTTCGTAGGCTTTTGTGTGGGGCTTTCAAATCGCTGTTGACTGTGTCTCTGCCAGTGGAACCGTGTGCCAATAGGGCAAGTCACTTAACTTCCATGGGTCTCAGCTCTTTCATCTCTAAAATGCAGATGGTAACTCCCTAACTCATAAGATTTTCATGAACTTTCAGTGAGATAATGCATGTAAATCTTGACTGGAACCTGATGAGACCTGATAACTGTTAACAGCCATTTTTCTTTCTGTCATATGTGTGTGTTAAATGCTACATAGCCTCTGCACATCTGACTGGCATTTGTCACACTGCAGCGGCAAAGAGGATCTTTTCGCTTTGGGTTTTCAGTTTCCTAAGTGGATTGGTTAGGGTCATAGTAGGTACCCACTTTCTGCTGTTCACATGTAAATGCTGTCAACCAGTGCCCGGGCACTGGCAATCCCACTTCACTCCGACTTGCCATTAATCGTGAGCTATAGATTCAGCTGCTATTCACGGATATAAATGAGGGGATTTGTTTTCATGGTGCCACAAGCCTGATAAGCCTTATTACTCTTTTGTCACTTCAGATTAAGATTTTAAAAAAGGAAAGAAACTTTTTTTTTTCACTTTTGCCTTTTCTGTTTCAGTGTCCCAGACTGCTGTTTGTGAGCAAAATCAGAATGGTCATCTAAATGTCTATATGGTTTTTGGTGTTTCATAGTCCTTTGTTTCTCTGTAATTAATTAAAATTTTCAAAACAGAATTACAAAAGAAATCCTTATCTGTACAAAATCCAGTGCAGCCTCACAGCACTGGTTCAACCTCATATGTCAATAGGATAAAGAGAAGGAGACGAAGAGAGTTGACATGGATTTGTGCGCTGCTTATACAGCTGGCCCAATTTGCTTTCTTGTTTAAACACTGCAAAGCAAAGACAAGCTAATGTTATACACATGACAGGATGTATTACCTTTTAATAGCATATCTAAGTGCAAAGAAGCAAGGATAGATTCTGGGAAAATTTCAAAAATGTACCAAGCACAACAAACTTTTTATAGATGCTCTCAAAGTGTTTTTATTCAACTTAAGACCAGGTGTCAGATTATTTTAAAATTTATTAATTGGTATTACAGCTAAAGAAATAGAAGGAAAAGAGGATATTTCAACACAAAAGCAGATTCTTTAGAAAGTAGCGATACAGAGAAAGTTAAATTTCAAAAACGATGGGATGTAGCCAAAACTGCGCGCAGAGGAAAATTTGTAAACTTACACGTTTTTATTTTTAAACAAAAAAGAATAAAAGTCAAGCCTCTGACTCAAGGAAACGTATAAGGAACATAGTTACTGAAAAACATAATAAAAAAGGGAACAAATGGCAAACCCACTGGAATGTGTTCCATGTATTATAGCTGTTCTGGATAAGAGAAGAGAGGTCAGGGAGTGTAATATATACGAAGGGAGAGAATGGGGCCTGTGTGTGACAAAGTGCGATGTTTTAACATTACAACTTGCGAACCCAAGAGAACATTTAAATTTTTATTTTTAATCTTAAGATCCCTTTGGCCAAATATTTTCAAATCATTTGTTTAAAGATTTCCTATCAGATCCCCAAATATTTCTTTAACACTTAAGTTGCTCTTAGAACTCCCCTGCCACAAAAGTGCATCTGTGGTTTTATACTTTCTAGTTTGGGGTGCATTAAATAGTGAGTGTATAGCACTGGGTCCTTGCTGTTTCTGACAGGCCAGAAGCAAACTCTTTTCTCTATCTATATCACATAATTTTGTGTCCAGAATAGATCTTAGCATTTAACGAGTGTATGTCATTACAGATGTAGAAAAACCAAGGCCCAGAGTAAGATTCCAAGTCTCACATAGCAAGGTGAGGGCTAGAAATTGCAGTCCTTGGCCAGCGGCTGCCGTCTCCACCTTACTGTGGAGCAAGTCCAGTCGCTACACGCATCAGCCCCTTCGTGACCCTTATAATCATTTTTTTCTTTACCTTTTATTACATGAAGCTTTGACAAGCAGGGCTTCCATCATTCAGGCTCACTTTTTAGTTTATTTCTCATATTTTAGAATGGCCCTGTGATAATTTTTATGATCTCCTTCAATATTTAAAAATTCTGTTTTTATCTGAATGCCCATTTGCTTTGGAAGAAAACCTTTAAATCAATCCACTAGTCTTTCCTCTTTGGAAAATTTTTGGGCAGTATCTACTAAAGCTGCATGTGTGCATATTTGCAGCAAATTCACCTTCTAGGAGAAGCGGATAGAGGTATAAATTTGTTCTTGAAGAAGGGCATTGAGGTATAAATCTGTTCACCAAATGATGTGTATGAGAATGTTCATAACTGTATTAGAAAGGCCCCAAATTAGGGGAAAAAAACTAAATGTCTGTTAATAATGCAATGGATAAGCAGTTCTGTTACCATAAAGCAACAAGAATAAACAAGCCACTGCTCCATGCAACCACATAGATGACTCTCACAAACATAATGTTGAGTGAAATAAGCCAAACACAGAAGATATGATTCTAATCATAAAATTCAAAACCAGGCAAAACTGATCTCTGGTGGTTGTGTCAGGGGAGTGGTTACCTTTGGGGATGGAGGCATACAGGGAGTTCTGTGAGCTGGTGGCTGTCTGTATCTTGATCTGGGTGCTGGTGACATGGGTGTTCACTCTGTGGCATTTCACTGAGCTGCGCACTTATAATTTGTGCACTTTTCTGTACCCAATAAAAAACGTACTTAAAATGCAGGCTTAATTTTAGCTTTATGTTCTCCTGCTTCGTGTGAGTGTATGTGGTCTTGGCTCTCTCTCTGCGTAGCTAAGTCCTTAGTCGTGCTCTAGGTATTCTCAGAGGTCCTATGGAATTGTAGTTAGGAGGGAGCCTACAGTGTTCCAGACCTCGTTTGAATTCACACCCCACTACTTGGCAAGCTTATGGCCTTTGAAAATTCCTTAGCTTCTTACTGAGCCTCCATTTTCTCAGCTTGAAAAATGGGCATAATAACAGCTCAGACATCTCAAGGCTATGATATGAGTTAAATGAGATAATGGATATGAAATGCTCAGTTCTGAGTAAGTGTTATTAATCTCTAGCCATTATTTTAATTTCGTTTCCCTAAAGACTAGTCTGTGCATATAAAATACAAAGTAGTCTTGCCAGTTGGCACCAGGCTGGACCTACAACATAGACATGGGTTTGGGTTTCTTGTTCTTAAATCCTCACAGAATATTCATACTCTCAGTTACTCATCTATTCCAGGACTTCATATTTGTGATGATTCAATGTCGGTAAACCAATCAAGAATTCCCCTGTCTCAATCCACTGTCTTTTATTCCGGGAGCTGTTTGCTCCAGCCTCTTTATCTTAAAACAGTTTCATTAATCCACTGCTTCCCCTGGCCCCCTGGTCAATTTTTTCCTAAATACAAAAAATGTGGGTGAACTGCAAGGCTTTGTGGGCCTGACTTCCCCTAATGTCCTTCATGAATCCAAATGAGTGATTCTTCTCAGGAATGTTCTGGAACCTGAACCCAGCCATTGTTCATTGGCGGGAAGATGATGACTGCAAAAGTTGTACAGAGAGATTGTGAAAGGGTGAAGATTGGGGCGGGGGGTGGAGGCCCTTTTTTTGATTAATGAAACTCATTAATTTAGGATACAATTCCCAGCCTTTCTGCCTAAAGATTATTGTTATTCATTAACCCAGATTGTTGAATCTTGTTTTGTGATGTGAGCCTAATAAAAGGCTTTTCAATAATCTGTGCACTCAGAAACAAATTAAGAGAGCTTGAAGAGAAACCAAAAGATTTTTGGAAAAGGAAGTTATAATGATCTATTTTAGTTTTTGAAATTACTTTCTTGATTTCACATATCTTTCAGTGCCCACCCATTTTCCTATTTATCTTCAGGGCAAAACTTATTAAGCAAATGGCCTACATCCGATCTCCCCATGTTCTCACCTCCTTTCCACTTTTTCATCTACCTGAATCTGGATTTCTGATCCTCAGGGATACTAACAGATGGCAATGCTCACGGTTCTGTCTTTGCCTCATTTAATTTATTAGCATATTCTGTGGAGTTGACCACTACTCCCCTGGCCCCCATTGAAACAGTTTCCTCTCTTGGATTTCGAGACAAAACTCCTGTGGGATATTTCTCGGCTCCATCAATGGCTCCTCCTCCTCCTCTTTCTGACCCAGAGTGTTAGGATTCAGTCCTCTATTCTCTTCTCTATCTGCCTTCTTTTTCTAAATGTTTTCATTCAGTGGTTTTAAGTACCTTTTATTGCTCATTTACAAGTTGTTTTTGATCTCCAGCTCTGGCCTCTCCTCTGAGCTTCAGACTCACATGCAACTGCCCCTGTGAGATTCGCACTGGTAAGCCTAATAGACAGCCTCTTATAACGTGTCTTGATCCCTTTCCCCTCCAACCATTTCTCCTCCATGTTCAATAAAAGGCATCACCAGTCTCCAACCAGGCAGCTTAAGCCAAAAACAAGCTATCTTTGATTCCTCCCTTTCTTTGTCTTACATCTAATCTTTCCGTTTTGTCTCCAAAACATTTCTCTTGCAACACTAGTTCAAGCCCATCGTTTTGTGCCTAGTTCATTACAGTATCTTCCGGCAGCTGCTCGCCCATACACAAGCTGTTCTTCACAGTGGTCACAGAGATCTTGTTGAAGCTCATGTACTTGCTGCAAAACACTGAACCTGAGGTTTAGAAATGGCCAACTTTTCACACAGATTCTGTCATAGGCAGAGATGGCTCTGATGTGTTTCTTTTTTAAAGATAGAACATTTCAGCGATGCAAAGAATTGCTAATCAATGCTATCTGAATCCTGAAATGGAGGGAATAGGAAATATGCCAGTGTAAGTATTCCAGATCTTTCTTCAGCTATGCTGCTAGAAATCCCTAGCTGTGGGTGGAGGAGTATTTTCTTTCTGAATTGCTAGAAAAACTAGTACCAGACAACAGTCCGCGGATACTGTGCTTATTTTCAAAGATTGTTTACAAAATTTCTCCTGCTTTCCTGCCTATCTTCTGTCAGGACCTATGTATCATGGACAATTAAAAAAACATCTTGTATAAATGTCATATTAGCCTTATAAAATTATTATTATCCTTATTTATATATTGAGATGGCAGCAAATTACTTTCTTTGTCCAAGATGATAGCTCTGATTTTTGGAAAACTGGCTAGGAACATAATATTTCATGCTTTTACTATTATATCTGGGTGTTTATGAAGAAATAAGTATTTTTGAGTAATGAGATAAATAAAATTCCATTTGATTTTCATTTGTTTCTTGATAAAACTTTTTAAGGTCTTCACTTTATCAAAAAAATTAGATAGCAGAATGGAATTTTTTTGAAGATTCACTTTCTATTATTACCACAAATTATACTTTGAAAAATATTTTGAAGATATTACTATATATATGGTAAAGCATTTTTTTCCTGCCTCATGCAGAGAACGTTGATTTGTACAGTTGTGCTCAGAAAAACTGTATTTTCTCAGTAGATGCTTACCTGTGGAGTGTTTTTTTTCTTCAGTGGCATTTTAGAATGTCTAAGTATATGAGTTACTGTGTCATTGCTTAGATTGTTCACTGTCTTCTCCATAAGAGCCCATTATACATTATATAGTGGAGAATTAAGGGCAAACATAAACTTTTCTAATTTTTTTTCCTAGTTTTAATGGAGTATTCTGGTTTCTTGCAAATCATTCTTGTGAATCTTCTACCTTCACCTCTATTGCCACTATTTTTTTAAATATATAATGTGAATTCAGGCATCTCTTTAAAAAGAAAAAAACCTGCTATAATTTTTTTAGTTCTCAATAAAGAGAGTCCATGGAAAGAAACAACTCCTGGACTGTGCTGAGTTGATAGTAGGTGACAGTGTGGAAAACTATTTGCTGAATTCTTGCAGGCCACTGATGCAATTTGAGTAAAAGAATTCTCTTTCTCAGCTTCCGATTCAGAAAGTTCAGATGTAAATAACCATATTTCTGGTTTTGAATCAAAACTGAGGAGGCTACAAATCCCAATTTATTTTGGACCATATTAGTACTTGTTCTTCCTGAAGAGCTTGGCCATAAATCCTGCAGCAGATTCTGCCATTGGCTCGCTAAACTCCCATCTCATTCTCTGTCTGGCCTGACTTCCTCTCTTATCATGTTAGCCAAAGCTAATGCCTCTACCTCCCAGACTCCCTTGCAGCTAGAGTGCAACACCACACTTATTGAATTTGGATGCCAAAATGAAGAATGATAGGCAGCAACCACATAGGTTGTTTGGATCTACTAGTAAGTCCAACAGCATTGGCCTCCTTTCTGGCACTGGTTTCTGTGGATGCTTGGCATCCAGACTTGTACCTGATCAGTGATGACCAGTGATGGCCAGCAGGTGGCAGCAATAGCAACGTTTCACAGTAACAGTCCTGGCTGTGTGACATGTAGACTTACCCTCTGGCCTTCCTAGAGATTCTGCCTTAATAAATCCTTTTTGCTTAATATAATCAGTAGATACTGTTGTTTGCATCTAAGTGTTCTAGTATTTCCTTCAGAGCTACTTTAATAAGGTGTTGGCTGTATTGTTTCCATCATCTGATGTTC
>NW_006438088.1:8295112-8310878 GCF_000325575.1 Pteropus alecto
TTTCCCTAAATACTGAGAATGGCTAGATGTTATTGTGTGTTCTTTATCAGAATTTATGCAGTATTTCAGAGTCATATGTAATTAAGATTGGAGAAAAGGCAGCACTTTAAAAATAAATACAGAGAATATATTATTTTTTATTTATGGCTTTGATCATGACTATACAGTTTGTGCAAACCCCAGTCTTAGAAAAAAAAAATCAGTCTGTCAAAGTAGGAAATAATCAGGAACTAAAATATTCACTCATAATTGCCCAACAACATGAAATGAAAAGAGACAATGGTGAGACTAGAAGCTAACCTGGTCAGTAGGTGACCGACTATATTTACCCCTTGCACAGTGGGTGTCCTACCTGAAATAGATAAAGCATTTAAGAGAGGCAGGAGGTGTTATGATACAGCCAGAGGTTTGGCGTGGGGGAAATCCTTAACATAAGGAGCGCAGACTGTTTATCTCCATTTTTACTTTCATCGACATTAGTGTACCTTGGATTTATGGAATTCGTCTACTTTTTAGTTCAGTTTTCCTTTGTCTTTAAATTTTTTCTAAAACACATTATCTTATATGAAAACTTTTGACGTTTAACCATTGCTCACTGCATGAAGTCTGACCCCTTTGACTAGATAGACCAGTTTGCTCACAACTGGTCCTGACTTACTTTTCCAGCCATGTCACCCCTACAAACCCCACTTTGCATCCCAACGGGCCAGCACATTGTCTCAGGCAGTGATGTAAGCAGAAAGGGATTTAACGCAAGGTGTATAGTACTTACAAGATCATTGGAAAAGCTTGGGGAATAGGTCCAAGCTGAACTCCCAGAACCCCACCCTTCACCCCCTCAGAACTGGCTCACCAAGGAAGCCATCACCTCTGCTGCAGTCAGAAAGCTGGCTCCGTTTTTAACTCCAAGACCACACTGCCCCAGCTGTGTACCTTATTGGCAAAATGAATGTCACCTACCCTGCCTACCATCCCCACGAAAGTAGGGAGTGGGCACTGAGACCTCAGTTACCGCTCCTACTGAAATGTCTGAGCAGTCAGACTTATCAGCAACAATAGCTGAAGCAGGAGTATGGACTCAAGTCCTCAGCCAGGTTCACCAGGTATGCCAACATGCAGATCAGGAAGCCTAGGTATAAGGGAATCTTGGAAATATAGTTTCCAGCTAACAGCCACTCCCATGCAGTGCGCTCTACAAGGCGATGTGACTGGGGCTGTGAGAGAAAGGTGAACCATCATCATACCCGTGACTCAGTATTCTCGGCACACTGAAGACTTGTCCTTTTCTCTATGCCTTTGCTCTTGCTCTTTTATCTAGTTGGAATGTGTTTTATGCCCTTCTCTATCTAGCGAACCTTATGCACCGGTCAGGGTCTAGCTCACATGTCACTTCCTTTATCATGTTTTCTGTAATGTTATTTCTTTCCAGCCCCCATTAGAAAGCACTTTGTATTTTATAATGTGTCTTATTACCAATACTATGTGACTGTATCTGTCTTCTTCCATCCAATGGAATGCTTTACTAACAAGAAATAGATCACTTATTCATTCATTTTGTTATTCAATCAGCTAGCTTACTGGCATCTCTAAAGCCAGTAAAGGTGCAGTTCCTGTCTTCAAAGACTGAAGGGAGACAGATAAGCACAGTTATGGGTGGATAAGCCACAGAGAAGTGGATAGGGCTTTGGAGATGAAAAGGTCGAGGAAGGCTTTCTAAGAAAGGGTTGTTCTCATCTTGATGTCTCCAGTGCCTAGTGTAGTGCTTGGTGAGTAGTGTCTTTAGTGAACCAGTCAGGGCTAGAAACAGATGAAATGAATTTTTGAAATGAACTTTTCTCTCTAGTTAAAAGCTTTCTATCAGTATTATGTTACTTCAACATTAGAGTTTTTTTAGTATCATAGAACAAGGCTAAATTCTCTAGCGCTCATTTTGTTTAAACTGTTTCCTTTCTTCCTATAATTCATTCCTATAATAGAATATCCATTATATGCCCACCGTGTATCAGATCTGGTGCTCAGGCCCTAGGCCCTGTGGATCCAGCGAGCCATGGCCTCTTTCTGTGGTCTGGATCATGTTTCTAGTGGTAGATACAGTCACAAATAAATAACTACACAAAAACAATTAGTAGTGCTGTAAAAGAAAAGCACAGGTCTCGACTATAGTGAGTACCAGGAGGTGTAAGCAGAGGCAGAGGGTCAGGAAAGCAAAGCTCGGCGATTAATCCGAGACCCAAAGGATGATGGGAAGAGAGCAGGTAAAAAGTAATCCACTGATTCTTACACCTCCCATTTTCTACGTAACAACCAAGAGATTTTTCCTTTAACTTCTCCCTTCTGTCCACCCTCTCTTGTAATCATTTGATAGCCAATATACTCCATATTCAAGAAAATAAATTCCAATTTTAACACACAGGGAAGCTTTTCAAAAAACGACTTGGACTTATGAGGTTGAAATAGCCATTATCTGTATGAAAATATTATTTAGGATTTGTGAGCTATTAAGGGACATTTTCATAGAGGTAAGACAATTATGGCACTATAGAACAAATGCTTTTAAATTCTCTAGCCTTTCCTTCCCTCACCCATTTCATAATGATAGGTGATTATTCCCTTTCTTTGAATGGTGCTTGTGAATGTTATATGTTATCATCTTTTATCAAATTGCAGAGCAGCTGACTTTGCATGAGCCCAGGTTTGGTGCTGTACAAAGTCAACTGTAAGGCTAGCTCTGGCCCTCCAGGAGCTTACAAAAATATCAGAGGGGGCTTGCCTTGTGTAAACTGCATTAAGACATACAATTAAAAAAAAAAAACATTTTAATCAACCTAAGAGTGGATCATTGATTCTAGAGCATGAATAGATGGAGGGTAAGTACATTTATTAGGAAAGCTGGAAGAAAAATTCCCTGTGGGGAATGGAGGAAAGTTTGGGAAATGCCGTCTAGACAGGGCAGGCTGAGGGGGATTAGCTGGTCTTCCTTTGATCACTGTGGGGAATCTTCTGAAACCCCTTTCACCATTTGCATAGACCTGAGAAGAATTTGCAGGCTACTGCTGAAAGCAGTCCTCCGCCCCAAGATTTCCAAATGATCCCCTTTGCCACTGTGATGTTTTTAGGACATTCTACACATTTTAGTTCTCTCTGAATGAAGCATTCACGTTGCCATTCAACACATCTAGTTTGGGGCGCATTCTAAGTCAAATTATACAAGAAGCTATTTGTGGCCTTCAGCAGCTGCAGTAAGAAGAGGCCGTTTTGGTGGGGGGAGGGGAGGGGAGTGGTGTTAAACACAATTGAAATGAAGCTAGAAAGTTCAGAATATAGAGTTATCGTTGTTGATGGGCAGTTGTGATTGCACTGACAAGAGGAAGAGGGAGGAGACTGAGCGAAGAAGTGGATTTTATCCTGTTTTGACTTGGAATGTTCTGCTGGAAGGCGTTCTGTCTCCATAGATGCTCTGGGACTTATTTTGATAATGAATGTACTATATTGTCTGGAGTCTGTGGCTGATTCCTCTATCCAGTGGGGTGCAATTGGTGAGTATTTCTCTTTAGAAAACACTTCTAGTAAAATAATTAAATTCCAGGCAAATGGGAGCTGATCGGGCATGAACATCAAGACAAATATGGGAAAGTGTAGATGTTTTAGGGCTGCCCTAGATAGCCCAGATGTATACTTAATTAAATACGGTTTGCTAATGAAAATTGATTTTGGCAGTTTCATTGTTTTAGCATAGAATGACATATGGATTGCCATTCACGAAGAGATAGGTGTTTCAGATAAGATGATAAAAATGGATTGAGCTGACACTTCTGACACAGCTATAAAAGAGAGAACTATTTGACATTGGAAGAACCAATGGGTTTTATTTTCTTCCCAAATATCTTACTTTTTTTTTTTATTCTGGCTCAGGAAAACATTAATTGCCTATGTCTTCCTTGTCAGTCAAATACCTATATGAATTTCTATCCCCTCCCCCATCACTTATTTATTTATTTTTTATGTTTAGTAAAAGCAAGAATAAATTAAACGGTGGAACGAATTATGAAATGCTCTCACCTGTCATTACAATTCCAACCTTTGTCATGACTGAATGTTAAAAATATTGTTAGGCACGTGAAGAAGACTGCTGATTGAGATTCCTGGTATTATTTGCTAAGATATTAAGAATTCCATTATCACTTTTTTCTGCTTTCTGTTTCAAACCCCCATGATGCTGACGGGGAGCTGCTAAGCATATCATTTTTTTTACAATTATTGTTTTGCCAAGCATTTGATTTTTCTCAGATTCTATGTGAGCCTAATTGTGTTGGCTCTGCAATCAACATGCCTCCCTTCCCTCCAGCTGCGCCCTCACTGTATTGCCCTCTAGTACCAGGGAATGCCAACAAGCATGGAGGCACTTCTGCCCTGTCAATTCAGAAATCGACGCTGTGAAATCCTTGCTTTAGGAAGATTAGGTTACTAGCATTTAGAGATGCTGAGCGATATGTCTCCATACAATAATTGATGTTTTCGTTCTTATCTCTCGTTCTCATTTCTTGTTAACTTATTAAAAATACTCTTTTCTTTCTGAATTAAAGAAAAATTAGTGCAAGAATATGAAAAACTGAGTTTATAAGAAAGTTTTATTCATTTCAGAAGTCTTCAACTGCCTGACTTTAATGGAAGTTCAGTACTCTCTAGACCAATTCTGAATATCATTTTATGCCAGGATGACCTTCCTTTGCTCCTGCTGTGACACCTTCAGCATAATTACAAAACCTTTGCAGCACTCGTGCTTAATAAGGGGCTATGGGTTTTCTGTTTGAAGAATTCTGCTGTTCATTAAGTAACTTAGGACAATGTGAATTTTTTTTGAAAAAAAATATCACACTAATCAGACAAATATTATCCTCACCTAGCTCAACCTTTACCATTACTAGAAAACCAGATAATAGTTGGAGATGTTTCTAAGTATTGCTGTCAGTTCATCAGCAAACCAAAGCAGTCTATCTTAATTTGTCTAATTATCATTTTGCATGTGAGCCAGCTGGCCTCTTAACAAAAGCAAGGGATCGCACAGCTTATTAATTATAATGTTTATCTTAACCATATGTGAAACAATATAAGAAATCACAGGAAAGAGAAAAGAAAAACTGAGGAGTTCATGAGATTGTTCCATCGCTTATTAATATAAGTAGCTCAGATGATTCTTTTATCTAAATCTTTATACTTAATTGATCACTAATTGGAAAGAACTTAGGTGATAATCTGATATCCCTTCAGTCAATTTCAAATTAAATTATTATTTTTTTTATATTCATGGACAATATGGTTTCAGAATAATTTCCTCCCCAAATGAAAACAGTCTCCTTTGGATTCCTTTATTGTTAAGATCTTACCTTTTGTTTGGAAATTAATGTAGACCTCTTTTTTTCTTAGCCTAGTTATTCAGTTACATGTAACTACCTTCTGACCGATTCAGAAATATTTTGTATAACTCAGGGGTGCTTCCTCAATCTGAGCATTGTTGCAGATACTAGGTAGTTTATGAACATTTGCAAATTTTTCTGGAAGTATGAGATCAACTTTGTCTAAATTGAGGCTCAGGGGGGCACAGATTTATAGAGTATAATCTTTCTTTGGCAGAAGAAGATGAGAATATTCTTTTGGGGCATGAGAATGAAGGAAAGTGTGTTAAACCAGAGCCCTTCCAAGCTCTTCTGTCAGGAGACCGCAGCCGGAATCATTCTCCAGTCAGTGCTTCTTCCAGTGTACAGCGTCTCCCTGTAGGTGGCGCCCTTCCACTTTAGTTTGTCAGTTTTCTCCCAGTAGTCTGGATTTGGAAGTCTCCTTTGCTCCCAGTTTTTTTCTAAGTAGAAAAGTCTCCTCAAGTGTGGATTCCTTGTAGATTTGGTAACACCATCAATAGAGTAGGTTCTTAATATTGTCCAATTTAAAAAGTACAAGAGAGCCCAAAATATAAAGCACTTCAGTTAATCACATGACTCTTTTAAATTAGATTTCTAAGATCATCACATTATACTTTGGCTTTTAATTCCACAATGAGATTTTTTTTTTTCTTCCCTGAAGGTCTTAGAAGAAAGGTTGTATTAATTCTTTTTCCTTTCAAATTTTAGGATTCATTTACCTTTATTTTTTTATTATAAAGGGATATGATTATGTTAATTTAAGTAGCACAGAAAATATATTTTAATTTTCAAGTGATTGAGAGTTATTCTTTTCTAAGATGTGCTAGATCCTCAATATGCATTCAGAAAATGTATTTTGAATGACATTTGAATCGGGGAAGGTAGAGTGAGTTAACTTTACAATTAAACTAATTGATTTGTAGCTCTACTCATATACATTATTTCTCTCCTGAAATTAGCCTTTATATGCCTAATATAGGCCAGGTAGAATGAATTAAATGAATCAGTACTACTTGGGTAGATGGATTAGGGCTATACAACATGCTATGAAGAATAACGGTTTCAAGTATAAGAGTTAATGAAATTATTCTTTGAGACAGGTAGAGTTCACTTTTGAGGAAGTTGTCCTTGAAGTAAAATGGCATTTATTTTTAAATTAAAGAGTTACTAAAACTTTGTCAAGGAATGCTTCTTCAGGAAGGTTAATATTTGCATTATCCCTTGAGAAATTTATAGGGGCATACCAAGTGGATATTAGGGATCAAAGGCAAAGACACAGACACAGGAATCAATGAAGATCTCTGGAATCCTCTCCCCACCAGCCCCCTGGCAGTGAAGGCAGAGGTATCATGGTGTATTGAAAACTGGAGCACAAGATGAATTAGCTCAGAAGTTGGGTAACTGTGATCTACTGCAAGTCACTTATTTTATAAAATAAATGGAGCGGATTTGGTACTTCGTACTCTTTTCAGCTCCAAATTTCTAGGAACCTGCGAAATCCCCCTTTTCCAGTTTGCCCTTGCTGTACCCCTATTATTTCTGTTCACAAAGCTCTCCCCCGTCTGCCCGACTTCGTGTCCATCATCTCCAGACAGTCCCTGGACTGTCACATTCCCTGCGTTAGCGGGACAGTGCACCCTTCCATCCCTGCAGGCAGGGTGGAACTTTGAATGCTTTGTCAGCAGGGCTCCCTTTGTGTTCTGCGCTTTTGATTGGGGTTTCTTTTTCATAGCATGTTTTTTGTCTGCCTGGCCTTTCATTTGTTCAACATTTGTCACATGAATATTGTGGCTCGACTAAACTAGTCACAGTGATAGCAGACGTTTTGAAATTGTCGGAGCAGATGGTAGCAATGGTTTAGATTAAATTATTAACTAGGATCCACAGCAGAAGCCTTTAGCTTCAACACATGCAGAATTAAGGGTGTTTCCTAGCATCAGAATTAACTGGCAAAGTGCATGTCAGATCAGGTTCCTTCTAAAGAACTGATACATTATCATCTCTTAAGGTTTCCCTTTCTACCCCCAGCCACTACCCCCACCAGATATTGATGAAGAGAGTGATTTCCATTTGTCTTGCTTTCAATATGCCATGTGATTCATCATTAAAGATTAATTCAGAAGCAAAAGAAAAGATCATCGTACTATCGAAGCTCTAGAACATTGGCGCTTTTTAATGTACTTTTGTGAAATAGCATGATTCACGGGACAGTTAAAATAATTTTTCATGAGCATGTGTTGTCAGACACATGTTTTCATTCTGTGGAGATTATCTCTACAATATTACATTTTAAACCCTGTGTGTGTTTTTAAACCTCATTATGCAATTGTGAAAAGCATAAGAATGACACCTGTATATTCAAATTTCCCCACTTGTCTTAAAAAGGCCTTTATGGCTGGTTTATCCAAAACTAGTATCCTGCCCGGGATCATGCATCTGGTTGTGATGGTGTGATGTTCCTTCACTCTCTTTTAATCTGGCATGTTCCTATTATTATTATTTAATTGACTTATCAGGGAGGCCAGACCAGCAAAATGTTTCACTTTTAGTTTGATCGTTTTCATTTTTCCCTCTAAGTCTTGTATTCTCTGTAGAGTGGAAAATTTTAACTTATCAAAAATGTTTCACTTGAATTTACCACAGATGAAATTTATACTTGTATTTCATCACAGCAGGGGCATAAAATCCCAGTTGTCCTGCTAATGTCTGCTGGATTAGGGAGATGGCAGTCTGGCCCTTCCACTGTGTGATGGCTCTAACATTTTTCTCACGTGGCAGCTAATTGGCAAGTAAATCAAAGAAAAGGAGATGTTTTAAATGCTTAAGATCTTAGATTACTGAGAGATGAATATTATAATTTGTTGTCTCTTGTCACAAGTGACCAACTAATCTTTCAGTTTGTTTCTAATCGATTAAATGCCAAACAACAAGACCCTATAGTCAGTTCAATTTGTGTTGAATAATATAAAGTATATTTTTTCATCTGTTGTGTCAAATACTTACGGCTATTTTTTAAATATCATAAATTACAGTTGTATTAACAAATGAATTTTACTACAAAATCCCTTAATAGTGAAATTTTGTCTATCTGAAATTTAGCTTTATCTGGGCATCCCATATTTTATCTGGCAGCCCTATTTTTAAATTTTATTCCCTTATTTATACATTTATTGATTGTATTAATTCATCTGCCTATATTATTGATTTGCTTTGCCGCTTCAATAATAATTGTTATTTTGAAAGATAAGTATTATATAGACTGTATACAATTGCTCTCAATGTAAAAATGTTTATAAAAACATGAAACAATTCTTTCCTCCAAAAATTAAAGTTATAGGAAGACTTTTTCCTTACTAAATAGAGGTTTGGCCTAAACTATAGGTTTATCTATTACTAAAGTATTATTATAAATGCTTTCTTAGTAGATCATATTCCTAGTTAAGTTTTAGAAATTTCTAAAATCTCTTCCCACTAAGTATATACATTTTATTTTATAGGACCAGGGGCTTATATTGGGTACTTTCTGTTATGATGTTTTCCAGTCCTCCAATGAGTCTGAAAAGTACAAGACAGAATGGGATTGCGGATTTAAAAATTTTATTTCAAGTATTTTAACCATACATAAAGATGATGAGCACACCTAAATTAACTTAGTTATATACAGTCTTCTATTTCAGATGTTGTTTGATTTTAAAAACTAGCCTAAAATAAATTGACAGTCAGTAAAAGCATTATTTATAGATTATGTTGGGCTGAGACATTTTCTTTTTTTGAAGAGCTAAAATTCCTTTGAGAAATGCTTAAAATTATCATTTAGTACATGACTCTAACCAGAAAAGAACTCCATTATGTCTGATTTTTCTTTCCCTTCCCTCTCCTTCCAACTTAGAAGACCACAGTGGTCTTATTGATTATATATTCCATTTTCAATTGATGTAGGATTCAATTTTGTGTAGTTCAAAATGTGTATATAATCTGCTTTGTTTCTGCCTATAACTCCTGTGTACAGTATTCGAAAATGTTCCTCTTTAGTAAATATTGTTTAACAAAGTTTATGAAGGCTTTTTGGATTCAAAATAAAGACTTAATGCCCTAACTGCATTTAATGCACCTAGAAGGGCCTGAGGTTTTATGTAAATGGACATGAGGAAGAGGGGAGGGGGAGAGGGGGATGGAAGCCTTATCTGTGAATCCTGGGAGCCTTAGACAACTCTGCTCTTAAGAAGCTTTTAAGTTTCAACATATAATTTTTTGTCCTTAATAAAAACAATAAGAGTATACTTAAAGGTCGCACTGCAATGAAAGTATGAATGGTAACAGATTCATTTATTAAATAGCTAGGGCTTTACTCTTTAGACTGTATTACACCTTAAATATATAATGATTCCTGAAACATTACAAACTGGTAAATACAGGCTGATAAGACCAAGGGAGTTGTAAAACATAACCCTAAATAAGAACTGATTCTGACCTCCTCACCTTAGGTGTGGATTGCTGCACCAGTTCCCCAGTTTCCCTCCCTGCCCCCAGTCAAGCCCATTCAAAATACACATTGTGCATCACTAGTGAGCTTTTAAAAGATGCAACTTTTAGAATGCCATACAGCTTTCCTGCTTGAATGCCTTTGGTGACTCCCTGGCCCACCAACTAAAATCCACCCCGTATGGCAACCAGTGACCTTCGAGGTCTGGCCCTTGCCCCTCTCTCTGCCTCCCTTGCCACTTTTGCCCACATCGACCTCCTATAAGGTTATAGAGCTTTGTGTGTGTGTGCGCGTGTGTGTGTGCATGCATGCGTGCGCGCCACGACTGTGCTTTACCTGAGCGTCCCTCCTTCTATTCTCGCCTCCCTTGCCACTTTTGCCCACATCAACCTCCTATAAGGTTATAGACCTTTGTGCGTGTGTGTGCGCGCGCGTGTGCGCCATGACTGTGCTTTACCTGAGCGTCCCTCCTTCTATTCTGTAACAGCTGTTTGCTTTCTGAATGAGGGACATGCCCTTTGTCATCTTTACCAGTAACAGCATGGTCTTATCTCTCTCTATGCTTATTCATTATTTTATTGTACTTATCTGTTTGGGCGATGTCTCCACTGGACTATGTGACCTTCCTAAGGTCAGTGTCTATGTTTAATTTACTTTTAACCCATATGCCTGACACAAGCCAACTACTAAATGCTCAATCTAAAGTTGCTTAATGGTTGAACATAAGTGCTTAGTTATAGTAAAAAATTTTTGAATATGTATTACTTTGCAAAATCCTATACCTCTTTGCCAGCATGTCGTACAGTTACTCTTGGGCAGTAATCAGATAATTGTAGAAATAATCAGATGATTCCCAGAAAAAAAAAAAATGTGTAGTTTGGTTAGAAATAAGATTTCATTTCAGTGAAAGATTAAGCAGAAATATTGGAACTTTATGAATAAGGATGCCAATATTTATACAATAGTAGTGGTAATAGAATTTCAAAATCCTGGACCAGGATAAGCCACCAGGATTATTCAAATGATGTCAGAGGTTATTTTTCTTTGTAATATTTGACAGTATTTTTAGAAAACAGTGGTTTACTTTAAATATTTTTTTTATTATTTTTGTATCCTAACAAGGACTTTTGTGTAAGATGTATTAACTTGAATGTACTAACTAAAGATGGCTTTTCCAAACTTAGTGCTGGCAAAAGAGGACAGATCAAGACACCCAGATTCTCCTCTCAGCTAGGACATACATTAGCTTCTAGATATCAGTTTTCTCATTTTTAACTAAAGATTAAATTTTACCTGTCTGGTTCATTGAAAAATTGACTAAAATAAATGAGAAAGTTCTTAATAAGCAGCTAGGGTTTGGGGTAAAAGCAAATAGTCCTAAATTGGACACTGAGTTTGAGATAATGTAAAATTTGATTAGAGGTTAGTGACATGGAACTAGAAGACAGACGAATGAAAGATGATAGACAGAGATGAAGATTGAACAGGGTGTTTAAAGGCAGAAGCTTAATCCATGGGTCAGCAGTCTTTTTCTTTGAAGGTCCAGATAGTAAATATTTTTGCAGACCGTACAGTCTTTGTCACCGCTTCTCAGTTCCGCTGTCGCCTGCGGACTCAGAGCAGCTGTGGACGATAGAGAAGCAAATGGGTGCATGCTTTTCCATTGCAATTTTATTATTGGACACAGAAATTTGAATTAAATGTAATTTTTACGTGTACGAAATATCCTTTTAATTTTCTTTTTCAACCATTTAAAAAAGGGGCTAGCAGGATTTGGCCCAAGAGCTGTAATTGGCCAACTCCTGCCTTACACCAGCAAAATTGTTAAGGTTTCAAAGGGGAGTAAGTAAATAACATAGGACAGAGATTTAAGGACTGGCTCTTTGACGCGCGTTAGGAGTTTGTCAGAATCCAGAGAAGGAGCAATCAGACATAGGAAAGGAACACAACTGATCCTTGAATAATGCAGGGGTTGGGGCACTCGTCCCTGTGCAGTTGAAAATTTGTGTATAATTTTTGACTCCTCCAAAACTTGACTACTTACTACTAGCCAAATGTTGACCGAAAGCCTTACAGATAACAAATAGTTAAATAACACCTATTTTGTATCTTATATGTATTATATACTGTGTTGTTACAATAAAGTAAGCTAGGGAAAAGAAAATGTTATTAAGAAAATTGCAAGAAAAAATACATTCGAAGTATTTATTGAAAACAATCCATGTGTAAGTGGACCCATGCAGTTCAAACCCATGTTTAAAGGCCAGCTGTCGTGTGCTGCAGCGTCGATGAAGAATAGCTCAAAAATTGAGTTGTTAGCAGTACACAATTAAAAAGATAATTAGAAAACTGAGGAGAGAAAAAAGGCCATTGGTACTAGTTAGAAGTTCACTGGGTACTAGTTAGAAGTTAGAATTAATGCCAGAGTCTCACTGGGAATTTTAAAAAAAGTGATTAGAGGGAGAATTTTTGGCTGTAGAAAAAAGATAAATGTGTGTAAAAACTGGAAGTGACGGGTTTAGAGCTGTCGCTCGTGGAGCTGGCAGTTGAACTCTGAGACAAATAGAAAGACAACTGTGAGGCCTGAAGTGGACCTCCCTTCTGTTAAAACATGACTGACCCTTTATTAAGCTTAGAGCAGTTTAGCTCTCTCTTAAGATTTTATTCATCCATCTAACAAATACTTATATATGCTTACCACATACCAGGTACCGTTCTAAGAACTCGATAACGGAATATAAATATTGTTATTGCTTCCATTTTACAGATGAAGAAAGCAAAGTATGGCAAGGCGGCTCCTCTAGCATCGTTGGTGGGCGGCTCCACACTTGGGCTCCTTACTCCTGTGCTACACTGTCGAGTTTTCCGTGTTTGGGATATTAATTAGGACTTTTAAAAACACTGTTGCTGCTATTATGGCAAATAGGAAGTACCGTGGGTTTATGTATTTTCTGTTGAATGTGCAAACTGAGCACTAGGTTATAAGTGCACCTCCCACTCCCATAACCCTTCTTCTTATTCAGCATTTTCTTTTGTCCGTTGTACTTATAACCTTCTAATACACCATAGAATTGTAGTTTATTGTTAAATAATGTAAGCTCCATGAGGGCAGGGACCTCACTGATGTATCCCAAATGAGTGGCGCTTAGCATGCATGTGCTCAGAATTTACCTTTTTAATGAATGAATCAATGTTTGGATCCCATTCTTGTATACATGAAAAGCTACATGCTGTTTTCATATGCAGGTGTGGCATGGTGACATTTAACTTTAGAAACTTGTAGATTTTGAATAGGAGTGCTTCTGTCCAGAACATGCTACTACCTGCACCTCTGGAAGCAGAGAGAGGTCACTCTTGCTTATAAATTTGTTTTCCTGGAGGGAACTTTGCTCACTAATTAGAGACAGCTATATCATTTAACTTACAACCTCAGTCATTTGTTATTTGCCATCTGGCCATATAATTACTTTTAAGTAAAGCTATGTATAGGATAAAAGAACGCAAATTGGAAATCTGTGATAATATGTATGTTAACATGATAATATGTGTTTTATTTTTTTTGTTTGCTTTTGTTGTTCAAAAAAAAAAGATTATTGGGGTGTGTGTGGTGGGGGAGATTTTAGAAGGAATCATTCCAAAGCTTTCCCTGGAGGGAGCCTCTTCTATAAATTTTATTCTTTGACTAAAAGCTTTTGTTATAAACTAAATGTTTTGAATTAGTGGGTTATTACATTTTTCCATTCAGTTATAAGTCTGGCTCAAAACTACGAAATAAGAGGTTGTCTAATGTGTTTCAAAAACCGTTTTGCCATGAAATGGAATTGGGAAGAGGCAGGGAACATTCTTTTCCTTTGTCCTTCTTTATACTATTAACTGATCTGTATTCTTTTCCTTTTTGTTCCCTGTTCCTTTACCCCGGAATATGTTTTTCTAGTACCAGCTTATACCCCATTTCTGATTCTTCTCTCTCTGTATGTGTTTCCCCGATTCTCTGAGGTTAATTGCGAATGAACAAAAGAACCAAAACTCAATACAGTGTAATATTCACGTTAAAGAGAAACAATTAGCAGGAGTGGGAGAGGGGAAGGTGGCGGAATTTTTTATCCTGGGTATTTAGATGATAAATTTAAAATACAGATTTAATTTCTTCCTTGAAATAGGGAAGTTAGCAGGCTTTGAGGTGTTGGGGAAGTTGTGACAACTAGATGCAAATAAGATCACACTTTGGAACAATTACAATTCTGGTTCTCAATCATTGGCAAAAAAAAAAAAAGAAAGAAAGAAACTGGGTGAGAAGACATGGAGAACTAATTTGCACAAAAAAGCAAGGAAGTCATCACAGCTCCTTGGAGACTCGTTCTATTGTAAAGTTTTACTGCTTATAAACGTTCCTTTGGTGTGGGAGGCAGAGCCTGGGGGCGTGGTTGGGGAAACAATAGTTTGGCCTTTTTTTTTCCTCACTAAATCAGTTCCAGTGCTTGAATTAACTGGAGACTCAAAGAGAACCAATAGACTCGCTTTAAGACTTGTTGGCTCCCGTAAAAAGATATGGACGTTCATTGTGGCCTGGTGAGAATGGGGAACACGTTTGCTTCACCTTGACTCCGTAGAGGAAATCTATGGACTCCAGAGAGGAGAAACTTCTGATCTGTTGGAGAGAAAACTGAATAAATGAGCCCTGAGGCGGAAAGACTGATGTGGCTATCATGCAAATAAGAACCGTGATTGGCTTTCTCTTTCTGCACATGTTGTCACTGGTGGCTCTCAGCCTTAAAGATTAGGTTTCAGTGGGAGATTTTCAGGTTCAAGGACTGTTAATAGTTTGTAACTACCTGACAATAAGCTCAACCTCCAAGTTACATCATCCCGGGCAGATGTCTAATGATTTGAGAACAGAGGAAGAAGTTAGAAGCCAAGTTAGAATCCGGAGCAGAAGGATACAGCTTTCCACCTGCCTGCTGGACTGAGTTTTTAATGCGATTTAAATTTCTAAGTCCTATGTAGGCATTCTGGAAATGGTGGTCTTCATTAATGCAAAGATCAAGTCTTTAATTAAACTTTTTAAGAAGAAAAGTAAGTAGTTTCTTTTCTCCCTACTGTGTGTGTGTGTTTGTGTTTTATGCATTATTTCATTCTTTTGAGTGACGGAATTAGAGTGTGAAACAGCATAATTGACACAAGTTAAACTCCATTCTATACTAGGGCATTTGTAACTCTAGGGCAGAATTATGTGATCTCAGCATGTCTTATGTATTTATGGTTGAGATTTTAGGTGAATTTACTTCTTTTGTGCTTCTCAAAAAAAGCCCTTTGAAAAGGGTTGGAAAAAAAAACAACCTTGTATTTATGTCCTTCTTGATGTATGGCTTTTTGATTCTTTGGCTTACTATGCAGGGAACCTCTGTGTGATGTGTCACATATTTTTGGTGGTGATGATCTTCTAAAGCTCCCTGGCACTCTGTGTTTTGTGTTTTAGAGCTGGAGGACAAACTCAGTCTAGACTGATCAGCCATTGTTGTAAAGTACACAGCTTTGGTGGTGTGGCTTCGTTGTATCCTTACTACTGGTTTCAATTTCTTTAATCCAGGTTTTCTTCATTCCCTGGAAATTTAATTTTTACAAATACATGGTTTTGTTTTTACAAAAACAGAAATGTCCTATGTGCTGGTTGATGGTTTATTGATTTTAGTTTAGTTTGTAGTTTGGGGACCAATGATTTAAACTGGATAAATGTTCATGAGTAGAAGCCTTTGGTAAGAGAAACTTTGGGGAAAGCAACAAAGAACTGCACTCTGAGGTCGCTTTCTGCAGCTCCCTTACTCGAAGGCTGTCTTTAGACGGACTGATTAAAACCAGAGCAAGATACACC
>NW_006438088.1:8310926-8323903 GCF_000325575.1 Pteropus alecto
AGAGACAACTTCTTCTGCAGGAGCCGGTCGGTAATTGTACAGTGGGGCCACTGGGGTGATTCACCGGCTCCAATACCATTGCTTGGATTCGATTTGTCATGGGCACATAGAAAGAGTTTCAATTTTCAATATTTTGCAACCCTGAAGTATGGTAATTCAATCTTTCAAGTAAATGGACATCAGCAGAAAACATTGTCATTAACTAGGGCTCCTCTTCGGGGGACATACGGTAAGCTCTGCCCTGCACAGATTCTCAGATATATAAATAAGCGCTAAGTCAGGTCTTTGTGGATTTTATGTATTAAGATTGATAGTTACATGTACCATGCAAAACATTTGTTCAACAAGAGGTTCTGTGAAATACCAGGTGCCTAATTTACATGCTGCTTTGGTCAAACACTAAACGCAGAAAGCACACAGGACATTTCTGTTTTTACCTTGAGATCTAGTTCTCAATGTTTATTTTCCCATTTTATTCTTTGATGGAGAATTTTATTCAGTTGATGGAGAATGTAGGATCATTTAAGAAATGAATTATTTGGACACGAGACTTTTAGAATTTATTAGCGGAAGAAAAGATGGTTTATAGTTTGAGGGCTAACCTGTGGCTCAGGTTCCCAGGGGCGCTGAGAAAGGCCTGGTTCCTCCTTAATGATGGTTCTAAAGTCAAAGGCTCCTTTAGAGTAATTTCACTGCTCCTGCCACAACCATGCTTTACGTAAGTTACGTTATGAGCTAAGACTTCACAGACATTAGTTCACTTGATCTTTATAATAACTCTGGTAGCTGTGCTATGAGGTACATTGAATTAATTTTAAATACGTTCAGCTAGAAAGGTTCAATAGTTCATGCATGCCTGTTCATTTTATTTTTAGGATCTATTTTGTGGTCTAGTTACCAGAGACATGTTATGTTGTAGAAATGGATATGTCCAGTGTACACTCTATAGTATAGGTCACAGTTTGGGAAGAATTGCCCCTGACTCACAATTCTAGTATCTGCTGATTTTACAGGCATTAGACTTATCACTCCCTGTAAATGACTCAGCAGAGGGTCTTTCTCTGATGCTTCTCTCGTCTCCCCTATGCCTGGCTCACAGTGGCAGATATATAGAAAGCATTAAAAAGTTGTTTCATGTTGGGCTCCACTTAGTTTGTGTTGTCATGAAAAACAAAATAGACAAAGAGGTCTCAAGCCCTGGGAGGAATAAAGGAAAATTATTATACAGATTGAGTGTTCATTCGTGACTACTTGTCATTCCCTCCTCTAATGTTTTCAATCTCTTTTGTGCTGGGAAAATTTAGTTGGATCGATTATGTTGGGAAAAGTCAATTACATTGGAATGTTTAAAAAGACATTTTAATATAAAGATATTCCATGAAAGCAAGAAATACAGGGAAAATTTTGTAGCACAAATTGATTTCTACTCCTATTAGATATGCTATTTAAATATATTACATTGAATGTTTATGCTTAATTTTTTTAAATTGAGTTTATAACAGTGACATTTTAAAATAATGTTTTAGAGAGGAAAGATTTGGTCTTGACCTCTCAGGAAAAAAAATAGTTTCTATCTTGATAATCTAACATTTACTGATATGCAACGGCAATTTACAATTGAATACAGACGTCTGTCATGGTGGGCTTAAGGAGGAATTGGAATCTCTATCAATTTCGTCAGTCATTTTCTAGCATTGGAGTAGAGGGAGGGCCTAAAAATCTAGGAAGCAGTTAAGTGAGCAAACAGTTCTACCAAAACATTGTGGGTGATGATAGACAGTTTCACCCGTCCCTTTAGACCCTTTAGAGATAAAACACTTTGGAAAGGACCCCTGAAGTCTAAGAATTTACTCCATTTCCCCCTCGCTGGCCCTGACCCGTGGAAGTGTTAGGCACCAAGAACTCATCTTGATGCAATACATTTGAAGCCAGAGAAGCTTAATTCGACACCTGGATTTTGTCTTTCTCTCTTTCCACAGCGGTGTCCACCCTAGATGAGGAGAGTCGGTGGACCGTCCACTACACTGCTCCATGGCACCAGCAGGAGAACGTGTTCCTTCCCTCCACGAGACCCCCTTGCGTGGAGGACCTGCACCGGCAAGCCAAGCTCAACCTCAAATCAGTCCTGAGGGGTAAGACTGCGACCTGCAAGCTTGCCGTTCTTACATTGCTGAGAGTTGAAAGCATACATCTGATTGTTATTTGTGAAAGAAGACCTGTTTATAATGAACACATAGTATGCTGTGACTTTATGAGATAGCATAAATACTCACAACCTAATTCATGCCTAATATGTTGGGGTAGAAACCTGCCTGTTTACAGGCATGCAGAGCTCACCCCTGTGTAGAAGAAACCCTTTAGTGAGTTTAAACCACCAGTACTGATTTAATCCAAATACACCCCTGCTGACATGGGGAATTTTGCCACTGCCTTTTTGAAACCACTGTCAGTATTCAAAACAGATTTGTTAAGGCTAATACTTTCTAATGGTTTGTTCTGATTAGTTCAAGTTGAGAGGAAAGAGGACCTATATGTAGACTTTGAAGGAGTGCAAATTGTGTGATTTATCAGAACTTGGGCAGCACCCAGCTGGGCTCCTGTAAGGTGGGGTTCTGTCAGCTAACTGATGGATAGAGTACATTGTGCTCAAGAAGTTCTTTAAAAGAGGAAGGAGTAACTTTTAACATTTCAGACTTTTTTCTTAAAACAGCAAACCAATGCTTTTATTCTCTCGGATGCTGCTTCTACCTGTTTTCTCCTACCACGAAATTGGGACATAATTATACTAAAAAAGTACTTGTTGTTTATCTAAAATTTAATTTAACTGGGGGTCCTGTATTTTATCTAATTGTGAAAGACTTAAATCTAGGAGGAATACTGTTATTGACTCAAAGGAAACCCAGCATGAGGACTCCTGTAATATTTATCATAGTTCTTTTTTGTGTACACCAGTCATTAATGTACTGTTACTATGACTCTGTAACTAGTGATGACTAGCTAACGTTCATTAAACACTGTGTGCCAAGTACCATTCTAAGCCTGTTACATGTATCGTTTAGTCCTCACAGTAACCCTACTACTTACTATTACTGTGCCAGTTTTACAGATGAGAAAATGGAGACGCAAAGATTAGAAGCTTTCCTATGATTTTAAAGTTAGTAGTAGAACCAGGATTTAAACTTGCACAGTCTGAGGCTGCAGAGCTCATATTCTTAACTGCTGCATTATATTGCCTTTAGCAACCATTTGTTAGAAATCTATTCTTCTGGCAGAAGTGCAGAGTACAAAGTCAGGATCTTAGCTCTCAAGGAATTTATACTTTTATTTACAGTGCAAATCACAGTGTGAAAAATACCTAAGAGATGGGCCAAAAGTTGCAGTATGAGAGTTAAAGAAAGCAGATAATTTCTATGTAGAGAGAAAAGGAATAGCTCTCAAAGGACTCACAGAATTGTACAGACATTTTAGTTACAAACATTTTAGTTCAGAAAAAGCGTAGTCTTGTTTTTTTCTTCCTTAAATCTTTTATAATGCTTAGATTATCTTGTATTTTATTACTCTATCTTATGTCTTACAGCCTTGACATTGGACTTCCAGAAATGAGGACATTATTGAGTTCCCTTTTTCATTAACCAGAGGCACCTATATATTCTTAGTCACTGCAAGCTTAAAAGGAAAAAATGGCATTAGTCAGGCTCTTTCATAAGGCCTTGGAGTTGTACTTTGACTTGACCTTTGCCTTTGTGATGTTGGTTACTTTTTATACCTAAATCCAACCAAAATTTCTTCTAGATCTCCTCCGTTCTTAGCGATTATCTTTAGTGAATTTTGACCAGGAGCTTCTCTACTTATAGCTCACCTTCGTCTCCCAAATGATCCATAAGAATATTAAATGGCACCTGTCCCAGGACAAACCCCCGAGGCAGTGCTGTTGTTAACATTTCTCTCAGAGCTCAGCACTGAGCCCTGCATGTCTTCCTTGCAGAGAACACTCTCAGGAAGGTATGTGTGAGTTTGAATATTCAGGCCCAGTTCTTTTTGATCAGTCTCCAGGAAACTGGGCTTCACTGCCTCTTTCATGTATTTTCAAGTATCAGATCAGAGCTTCTCTTTTCTTCTCTTAGAAAATTAAACATCTGTATATAGATTTTTCCGATTTTATATTCTTTTCGACTAATTCAGTAGATTCATATGAAATATCACCACTGGTTTTGCCCACACTTGGATTTAATTTTGAAAAGGTAAATGTTTTAGTAATTGCTTTAATGCCCTAATATGGTTCATTGAAGAGATTTACCATTACGAAAATTACTAACTTTGAAAAATTCTTTAAAGCCTGGATTTAAATACTTCTTAAGAGATTTAAGATAAATAATAACTTTAAGAACAGTATTGAGAAAGATGAAATGAGGAAGAGCATCTGAGTTTTTTTCTTCATTTTTTTCACTTTTAATCACTTACCGCTTCCCCTACACTATGTTAGCAACTTGAGATAAACAGAACATGAGTGCAGAGTACTTACTGCCTCATAATGAAGATTAAAAAGAAAAAATGTCCAGTCCCTGACTACATGGTACTAGTAAGGTACGATGTTATATAAGGTTATCATTCTAAGTTCATTTGACCCAACGTTCTTTGCTTAAAAATATAGAAAGGTAACTAATTATTCACAATGATTAATCTGTTTTCTTCCTTCTTTTCTTACTTGACCTTCTCCATAATTTTAAGGAAGGAATACTATTCTTTATTGTTAAACAGGTTGGTGCTTTTTCATAATCATTAAATGCTCATTGTATGAACTATAGTGTCAGTTTTTATGGGGAGCTCAGAACTCCTCTCGAGGATCATAAAATATAAAAGGAAATGATACAGTGAGTTCTATAAGTTAATATCTAAGTGTTGTAAACATTAGCTTATTAAAGTAATGCAGAAATGCTTAGTGGGTGGTAGAGTGATCGAGATAGGCCCTAGATTTACTGAAAAATATTTTAATAAAAGAGCTAAGTTTGAGTTAGGACATCAAGGCAAATAATAGACACAATTTAATAAGTATTTGAGCCTCAGTTCTTTACTATGCCAGGAGTTTTTAAGTGAGTGTATAAAAGTTTGTGGGTCCCTAACTTTAAATGGCTGCCCTTGCTGTCTTGTGTCAAGACTGAAGTAAATGACAGTAGTGTACTGGGAATGTGTATGAGGTGCGGTGGGCACACAGGGAGAGAGAGTTCAGTCAGCTGGGACACCTGAAAAGCACTGGGACACCCCCCACTCCCCAGCTCACCCATCCCCCATTGGAGAGGAGATGGGCTTTCGCCGTGTGTAAGATGGCACGTGGAATGCCTGGAGCGGGTATCTTCCATGTACAGTTTCACTCTATTCTGGTCCAAAAAGAGCAGAGATCTTTTGTATTTGTTGTTGACTAGTCTCTGGAGAATTAGATAGGATTTGGTGGGCATGTTCTTAGATAAAGATTTGGTTTTGTTGATTTATTTTGTTACTAGAGGTTTTGGTAGTGATTTACAGCGAATGAGGATATAAACATGTACAGTAAGTTCTCTCTTAATGTCATCGATAGGCTCTTAGTACTGCAGCGAAATGACATATAATGAAACCAGTGTTACCATAGGCTAATTGCTATAAACAAGACAACGTTCCTACAGAATCTACTCATAAACATTATAAAGAAATGATAATGTTATTGGAGGACCTGCTGTACCTAGATTTAAAACCAGTATTTTGATATTTGGTTCAACAGGACATCTGACTAGCAATGAATAGTGAATTTCCAAAGATGGATCCTATTATCCATAAAGAATTCACTCAGCTTTTTATTGAATTTCCAGAATTATACCTATTTAATTTCGATAGCTGTTTGAACCCTTCACAAACTTTGTCAGAGTTAACTGTGATGATGAGTAACTTTTATCTAACTAAATTTTTATCTGGATAACTTTTAGGTTTATTATAAAAGCCACAGTTAAATGGGAAATGGGGAATTAGGGGGTGGGAGTAGGCATGCTCAGGCTACTGAGAGGTTCAGATTTTGTTTCTTTACAACCTGGAGACTTCATTTAAAAATTGAAATGAGCACAATAAAGGCTGAAATAAAGACATGTTGTTTTTAAGGTTCCATCCCCCAAATTCCAACTTGGGAGAGAGATAAACATACTTTCTCACAGCATGTTTAACAGGCAGTTTAGTTACTGTATCTGTGTACACTCCTGCCTGAATTAGTTCCCAGAGCATCTGTTGTTGGTATCAGGAATGTTCTTTAGTCGCAGCCCTCTTTCTTGAAGAAATTTGTTTTAGCAGGTCAGCTTGCTCTTTGCTTCTAGAATTAGAAGTGTGAGCAGAGGGAGGAATGTCGAATCTGGCCTTTGTGAATCGAAGTCAGAGGGTTACATTTACTGTATCTGGGGAGATAGCAGTTAAGGATTTACAATGTGAAGAAATGACTGTACCAAGTGATTAAAAACAGCGTGTGTAAAGAGAGGAATGTCGAATCTGGCCTTTGTGAATTCAAAGTCAGAGGGTTACATTTACTGTATCTGGAGAGAGAGCAGTTAAGGATTTACAATGTGAAGGAATGACTGTACCAAGTGATTAAAAACAGCGTGTGTATGTGCGTGTGCGCGTGTGCGTGACTATATACCAACCTATTCACCATCAGAGAATGGACACAACAAGTAGTGTCAGCTAGGTTTCTCTGACAATTCATGACACACACAGACTTTAAGGGTCACTGCATCTACCTTTCATTGTCAAGAGGCCAACTAGTTCCTTTTTGACTTAGACAGATATTTCTGTTCTGAGAAAGGCTGTGGGGTTCTCTGGATTTGATGAGGAGCCTTGGCTGTCTTATCTGTCTGTACTGGGCACATGGGCCCTTAGGGTATCCCAGGAGTCCTGTAGCTTTGGCTGTAGATTCTCCTCTTGGGGCCCTGTGGCACATTACACAGGACCATCTGGGAGATTCCTTTCTAGGTATGGTCTCATGGATGTTAACTGAGAGCTCTCTCTCCTGGAACCATACGTCTGCTCACCACATCACACAGACTCAAGGGAAAATCTGCTTTGCCCAGCCCACCTTGTACTAACGACATTGAATTCTTCGTCTTTTTTTTTCCTGTCACTTTTTAAAAACTTATGACATATAACACAGACAAATACATAAAACATGTACAATTTAACAAATAATTATAAAGCAAATATCTAAGTAACTCTTACCATTACTGGTCAAAAATGGAACATGACCAGGTCGATCACTTTGTAAGGTATATAAATATCTAATCACTATGTTATACACCTGAAACTAAATACAATCTTGTATACCAACTGTAATTAAAAAGTAAAATTAAAAAAAGACTATAACCTAAATTCCAGAAACCTCCTGTTGTCCTCGCTTTCTAATAGGAAAAGCCCAGGTTTAATGAAAAGTGCATGAGTCACATCCAGGTTCAAATTCTGGCTGTTATGTACTAAGGATATATGATTTGAGTTGAATTTTGAGTTTGTTTTTTCAACCATTTAAGCTTGTTTTCTCATCTATAAAATAAAGATCATACCATTCGTTTATATGGAAATAAAATTAACTTATTTATGTAAAGTATCTCAAAGCAGTTAAGTGTTTTTGGAGGGAAGAGTGCATTTTAAGTGCAGTGGAAATGGCTGTTGTGAATTAGCTGGTGTTTTCTCTCCCATCCGTTATACTCCAGATATATGCTATGGGGAGGAGGGATCAAGGGAGAAAACAAGGAACTTTGTCAGATGACAGTGACAGTTGAGATAGTTGACGCTTAGGGTCCTTTCATCCACATAAGCAAGGTGCCTTTCCCCCCATTCACCGTCGACCTCTGAAAGATGCCTTGAATGCTAGAGCTGGCAGGGACCTCCCAGGTCCCCTGATGAATAAATCCCCTTTTTATTTTGTAGGTAAGTCAACCAAGACCCATGGAAGTTAAGGGTTTAGTTTATAGCTACTCGGCAGTTTATAGATGATGACCTTGTCATGATTCGAATTCAGCCCTTGCTGGCCTCTTTTGCTCTCAGACCCTGAGGACACTGAGGAGGCCTATCCCTTTAATGCCTCTTCAGCAGCAGTCAGCTTTCAAAAGGTCAGAGGAACAAGGCCCAAGGCAGTTTTGGAATTTTAGCCAGTTAACTTAGGAAATGCAAAATAGTTTATGGATACTAAAGGTGATGGCTTCCCAGTTGTTCAAGATATCTTTTCACTCATCTCTGATTTCGTTAAAATTCAAATAAATTTAAGAGAAATTAAAAAAAAGGAAGCTTCATCTTGGGACATCTTGTGTGACTAATACCTAGAACCATGTTTCAGCCTAATGGCGTTTAGTGCTGCTTATTTTTAGGGTTATAATAGGTTATTAGTATCTCAGTAGATTTTTAGAGAAAAGGGGACAGGTTATAGAAAGCAAGGGAAAGAAAGATATGGGTTTGGAAATATTAAATATACCAGGGATTTAGCACTTACGGCTGAATTTACTCCTTTCCTAGTTCATTACTTGTGTCCTTTCTGAAGAATCCTTTGACAAAAATTGATTCGTGAAAGGAGAAAGTGGAGTATCACTGGTTAAAAAGAATCTTTCAAATTTTTTTGTAAGTAAGGAACATTAAGTTCTTTATTTGTATAGAATTTTAAGTTATTTTCTAGTTATAAGAAAGATAGGCATAGAATTAGGGGTAGAGGAGTGGTGTATTATTCTGAAAAAGCCACTGACACAAAATATGCAGATGTCAAATTATAATGTACGCCTGAAAATTATATAATTGTATTAACCAATGTTACCCCAATAAACTTAAAAAAAAAAAAGCCACTGAATGACCTCAGAAATATAGTTGTCTCATCTTTCCCAAACCCAGGTAGCACTGACATCTTGTTCTGTTGCAATTAATTATTCTAGAAGATGAGATAGGAAACTAGAATTCTGATTCCAGTGCTGCTAGTAGCCTCTGGGACGTTGGAAAATCATATCCCATGTTTATACTTGGCTTCCTCCTTTGGAAAACAATTTATGATCTCTAAGTTTCCGTCTAAGCTCTAAAATTCTGATTGACCTCTTAGTACTTAACTAAGGGTCAGATATATGAAGTTTATTGACACAAAAATATAATTTACTGCTGAGCATAAGTCCTAACAGATTGGGTTGTCTAAAATCTAAGTTTGTGTTGACATAAAAATTTCTAAGTGCCCCCTACAAGTGAGGCACTGGGCTGGATATTTTGCTGTGTCAAAAATGAATGACGTTGCTTTCTGCCGGAAGCTTAAAACTAGCTAGGGAGATAAAGTGTATGTATGAGTAACTCATGTACAGACTGGTTGATGACAGTGTATCATTGAGCCTCACCTTTGTCCCTGGGTGTTGTCTTTAAAACATAAATCTGATCATTCTTCCCCTTTGTTAAAAATTATTTACCAGCTCCTTGTCATGGACGGGGTAAAACCTAACTTCCTCAGCACCTGAGAATCTTCATGACCTGACGCCTGTTTGTCTAACCCCGTCTGCCATATCGCTTCCTCCCCCATGCTTCTCTGTCCCTCCACCCAAGTTCATTACCCTGTGCCTTCTTCACATGTAAAGATAAAGTCCTTTGATTGGAGTGCTAGCTTGTCTTGTTCTCCCTTTGTCTCCACTGCACGTTCCAGCTCATTCCTTCTCCCTTCTGAACCATAACCTCTTACACCTGGCTAATTCCTGGTCCCCTTTTAAGAACCATCTTGTGGGTGCCCAGGTCCCCACAGAGCTTTCCTGGACTCCCCAGGGCAGACCTTGGCGTGCCTTCTACACTTCCACACATTCTCACAGAACCTTACATCCCTCCGTTAAACTGCGTATACTAAGCTACGTAATTGTGTTTTCACGGTTCTCTCCCCATCTGATAGCAAGATCCTTGAGAGCAGGGCCTTTTCTTGTCATTTGTATGGTCCCAGCACACAGTCCAGTGTGTGGTGTTATAAATACTGTTAAGTTTATGCAGGTACTGGAAAGGTCAGCTAGAACTCAGGAGAGAGATGGGAGCCCAAAGCCCCATCTGGTGAGAACAACTGGTGAGAATGCTGGAGTGAGGAGGTTAGGGGTGGAGAGAGCACGAGGTCGAACCTGGAAGGCTTTATTTTAGGGAGTTGGGAAGAAGTCGGTAAAAGAGTAATTGGAGGAGAGCAGATCATGACGGGGCAGTCATCCTTGTTCTCATGGATGCGGAGAGAGTCTGAAGAAAGTATTGAATTGGTCATGAGGTGGCCATTGGTGACCTTCAGAAGAGCAGTTGCAAGGAAAACTCTGGATTTAAGAAGCCAGATTTCATGAGATAAAAATGGATTTGTATAAGCAGAAAAATAAAACAAGCAATTTTAAAAGATATAAGTACAAAAAGTCAACAAAACGGAAAAGAGACAATATTTTGAGGTGGCAGCAGGGTAGAGGAATTATTGCTTGTTTTAAAAACTAGAGCCTTTAGTTACATGATTGTAGACAAAAGGAACCCACCGGAGAGAAAAAGGTTGCAGATGCAAAGAGAATGGGAGGGTGTTCCCTGAGCTGGTGGTTGGCAGTGAACTTGGGGCACAGGCAGAAGGCAAGTTTCAACCTTGTCTCCTAGACCTAGGATTAAGGAAATGATGTTTTGAGGTCAAGCAAAAGAATGCTGAAGTTGTTCATTAGGTGCTGTTGGAGGCTTTATAGAAATGTAGCTCTACGTTGTTCATTAGATGCTGTTGGAGGTGCTGTTGGAGGCTTTATAGAAATGTAGCTCTACTATATTGCTGGTTCTTTGGTGAGGAGAATTACTTCATTTGATGCTCTTGTTCAGTGCTTATGAATTTAGTTAGGTCGACTTTTCAAAGACAAATGATAAGTTATCAAAGGCTTTTAAATATAGAGGTTTAGTATTTCATTAGACATTTTTAAAAAATTTATGTCCTTAGGGAAAGTTGCCCAACCTGATGAAATGATGGATTAAATTCTCTTTCGAGAGAAAAGACAAAAATAAGGAATTGACAGATTGGAAATGCTATACAAAAGAGACTTTAACGTCTCATGTTGGAATCGATGGCTCACAAAATTTTGTATAATGCTAACTACTCTAAGCATGGTAACCCTGAAAGAGTAGTTAACCTGCGAGACGGAAGTCAGATACAAGACCTAAGGAAGAATGAACAATCATTGCTTTTCAGCAGGTAAAGAGACATGTCTTTTTTTTATTGGTAAGCAGCACACAAAAGATAGAATAGCAAAGACAGTCATTTAAATGATACAGGTCTTAACAAAGCACTATGGATCGTTTAAACAAAAGGCTTTTTGTTTTGTTTTTGTGTCTGTCGCCAGTCTGCTGTTTCAGCAATTCTATTTTAATTCCTGATAAAGTGAGTAACTTGAGTGGCCTCTACATTTCACTCAGTGCAGCATAAAAATGCTACATTGAAGGTACTGTGGATAAGGCCTGTTATCATTCACTGTACCACTGAAGTCTCCAGTGTTGGTTTAGAATCTTTGCAGGCTATTTGATATTGAGTAACCTTGGTGATGCTCCACTGCTGCCAGTGAGAGGGCATTTGCATTCTAACGTGAAATGAGATCACCTCCAGCTGGCTTTGCTCAGGTGGTGCTCAGCTGAGACATGCAAATTCTTAGCACACGTGCGTTAATCGTGAACATCTTTCACCTTAATTTCAATCGGATTTAGTTCTTCAGGTCTTCTCAAATGAATTTGTGTATATGAAGAGAAAAGTTAAAATTTAATTTTCTGCAATGGCAAATAACATTTTAAGAGTCATTCTTTCCCTGGTTTGCAATGAAACATAAAGCTAACAGTTTTATCCAGCCCCTTAAGTTTTAACATTTAATTCCTAACTTTTTTTGGAGGATTTTTTCCCACTTGAATAGGAATTAACCATAGAAGGAGAATATTAGTCAAAATGACCTTTTTTTTTAAACCCTTCTATGTAAAATGAGACTGCCATGTGGTGTTTAATATCAGTGTCACTGGTCCCAGGCTATGGGGGCAAAAAGATTCTTTCCCATGTGTTTATACATTAGTCAGCAAATTCATTTCTTGTTTGTTGAGCTGATGACACAAGTAATGTTTATTTTTTTCTCTGTAATAATTCACCTTCTGTATCCTGATCACTTTATTTCACCAAACACACCATGTAAATGGAATGAGAAGTCATTTGGAATGGTGCTGAAATAACTTTGAGTCGTTTGAATTCGGCAGTCTGTCATTCTTTTTTCCTCCCTTGGGACAGAAACCCATTTATTTCAAAGGTGACATTCTATCACCATCTCCCCTCTTCCCCTTTACTCTTCTCCAAAACTTTTCTGGGAGCTTTCTCTGTGAATGAAGCTTTCCTGTGACATCTGTCTGAACAGAAATCTTTTGGGAATTGCCCATGGTGTAGTTAGTTTTTTAATGCTGGATTTGGTCAGTTTTCTTGAAATTCTACTGAAATTCAAATTCCTTGGATACCTTGATTGAGCACTAAACATTATCTTCCCCTATCTCATCCTCTCCCACATGATCTTTGTTCATCCTCTTATTTCTTGTACATGTCACTTCTCCTATTAAATTCTGTGCTGATGCTGGCCCCAGCCCACACTCCCAGTTGTGCTTAATAGACAGTAAATCATTTACTCTTCCAATGACCTTAAGAGAATGGAATTATAATTACCCACATTTTACATACAAAAACCTTGAGACACAAAAAAACTTGCTCCAGGTGGTAGAGCCAACTTTAGAATCCAGGCGCTCTGGCCCCAAAGCCCGTATTCTTTCCCAAAGTAACTTGCAGACAATTACAGTGCTTGTGGCAAAGAGCTACCTCCCTCCATATCTCTCTGTACCTTACCAGTGTCTAAAATGACACTAGCCTTTTCTGGGAAATCAATACATTCAATTTCGAGTTTTAGCCCCACTGAACTCTTTCCTAGAATGATGTTAAACTAGTTATATTAAAGATTTTCCCT
>NW_006438088.1:8323926-8334161 GCF_000325575.1 Pteropus alecto
ACAGTTAACATTTTCATAAAAAAAATATATAAGTACAAGATGAAATAAGTAAATGTTCATCTTAAAAAATATTGATATTTAAGGTCTACTGAAATTAAGTTTAGAGAAGAACTAGTCTCTCTTCCTCAAAGGGAAGGCAGGTCTGCAAGTGAAAACACTGCGTATCTCATAGGAGGAATGAAAATTCTGGCAGATTTAGCATTTTAACGTAGAAAGAAAATCCTTTGATCTCTTTTGGAAATTATTTTATAAATTCTCAAATTTATATTAATTATACAAAATAATATACGGCGTATATTCCGTCACCACTTTCCATGTCCTCTTACAAATGGTGGCAGTCCAGGGGTGCCTGACTCACGGTGCTACTTCAAGGCAGTCTAATCAAAATGCCACCCTCCTTTGAGCTTTGCCTCAAATGCTGTCTTCCACAAAGCCTTCCCTAGTCACTCAAACCTTCCATGCTAGCCTAAATTCTTCAATATTATAAGCCATATTGCATAATTCCTTTGATGTTCTACTGTGCCTCTCATATTGTGGAGGTTCAATTGATGTTTCTGATGGAAGACTTGCAAAAAAAAAAAGGAGTAAGGGTGTACAGGTAGCAACTACTGCCACAGAGGCAGGATCATAGTTACAAGGAGTCATTAGCCCCTAAAGTCATTCTCTTTCTTCAGTTAATCGTTTATTGTGATCCCAGAGCAAAGCTTCCCATCCCACATTTCTCCATTAATTCACAAATATTTATGAAGCATCCACTGACTGCCAAGTACAGTTACACACACAGGAGATTCCACAGTGAAAAGAACAAATTTCTGTCCTCATAGAGCATAATTATGTTCTAATGAGGGCACAGAAAACAAACAGAAAAACTAGTCAACTACATAGCATGTTAGAAGGTCCTAGGTGCTAAGGAAAAGAAAGCAGGGAAGGGAACAGGGACTGGTGTTGAAACAGGCCTCACTGAGTGGTGACATCTGAGCGAAGAAAGGGGGTCCTGTCACCCTGAGAAAGAGCTGGAGGAAAGTGCGGTTTTGGTTGAGAGAAGAAGGGGGACAGTAGGAGATCTATTTAGAGAGGCAAAGTGGGAACAGATCCAATAGGGCCTTCTGGTTACTGTAAGGATTCTGCCTTTCACCAGGAGGCTGGGGGTGGAGGGCAGCTTCTGGAGACTTTGAACAGAGAAGTGACATGATCTCACTTGCATCTCTCACCTTCCTGCCCATCCCTTTCCCCAAGATGCTAGGACTCAGCTCATATCTCCTCAAGTGTAGAATTGACATATTAACAATATTGTTATCTTTTGGTCCTTGAACACAGGATATTTCTTGATTGATTCAGATCTTTTAAAATTTTTCTCAGCAGTGTTTTTGTGGTTTTGCGTGTACAGGTCTTACACATTCTTTGTCAGGTATATCCCCAAGTATTTCATATTTCTGATGCTGTCGTAAATTATATTACTTTTTAAATTTTAATTTCTGTTTGTTTATTGCTAGAATATAGAAATACAATTGATTTTTGTATATTGATCTTCTAGCGTGCTATCTTGCCAAACTCACTAGTTCTAGAAGTTTATTCGTCTATTCCACACATTTAAAAATGTTTCTTGGGGAAATTGCAGATCCTTATGAATTTCTTCCACATTTTAGCATTTCCTGGTTCTCTGCTAAATTATTTAATTTCCTAGAGCTGCCATGACAAAGTACCACAAACTGGGTGGCTTGAAACAACAGAAATGTATTGTTGTACAGTTCCGGAGGATGAAAGACCAAAACCAAGATGTTGGCAGGACCACGCTCCCTCCACCTGCTAGGGGAGAGTCTCTCCCTTGGCCTCTGGCGCATGACTCCAGCCTCAGCCTCTGTCTTCACATGACCATCTTCCCTCTGTGTCTGTGTGTCTCTGTGTCTTCACATCGTCCCGGCGTCTCTGTTTTCTCTTCTCATATGAATATCAGTCCTGTTGGATTAGGGCCCATCCTAATGTCCTCACTTGAATGTGATTACATCTGGAAAAAACATCTTTCCAAATAACATCCCATTCACAGGTACCAGGGATTAGAACTTCAACATTATCTTTTTGGGGAACACGATTCAACCCATAACACATACTTTCAGATCAAAGAACTTCTCTCCTTTCTTCTCCTTGCTTTAGTAGTTACAGTATATTAAATACATTTACCAAGCACCTAGCTGGTACTCTACCTGTGTAAAAATGCCCCTAAGTATGAATCTTCACGTTATGTAAAACTAATTAGGTAATAACTTTATAAATTCAGAAGTTAGAGCATTTGAAATATTTTAGCTGTATTTTGGATTGAGAGGACTTAGAAATAAATATTCAGGCCATTGAGAGTGAGAGAATCCCAGTCTGAGTGTCATACTATATACTTGGGGTGGGGCGGGGGGAAACAGTCTCATGATAGTTTGATAACGATGTAGCCAACAGCTTCGTGAAATGGTAGAATCTTGCAGAATTGTGCAGCCAAGCAAATCCTGTTATTGAGTTGCTTACTGGCTTTTAAAAGTGGAAAAGTTTGAGGTAGTTATAGTTTATGGGGTAAATTCTCACAGCAATGACCATTTTTGGAGCACCTGTCATACGGACAGTTCTGTGAAGAGTTCTGGCACACCTTTACCTAGTCTCTCACCTCGGAGAGCAGAGCCCTCAGAAATGCATGTTGAATGATTCTCATGGCAGCTCCCCAGAAGGAGTAATGGCCCAGCTTTACAGAGGTGGAATCTGAGTTTCCAGGAGCTTAAAATGCTGCCTCCTGGGTCTCACAGGCAGGAAGCGGAGCCAGACCTTTCTGGATCCCAGACACTCAGCTGCTCCTCTGTGTAGAGTCCTTCCCATGGTTAACCTGTGCCTGGTCGCTTTTCATTGCTGTTGCATCTTTTACATCCAAAGCTTCTCAATTTAATTCAGGGATTGGAAGTAAACATCAAATAAGTATTGGGCAGATGGGAACAGGAATCTGGAAAATCTTAGATTCAGTGTTATCCAGCTCTGTTTGGAAGTCATTTGAGCTGCTTTTCGGATATTCTCACTTCCCCACTTGCTCACGAGATGGGATTGCCATTGCCATTTCTTGTCCCCTTTAAAATTAGGTATGGCCACGTGGCTTGTTTTGTCCAAAGAAACAGGAGCGGAAGTAACCCCTGGGTGCTTCTGGCAGAAGTTCTGAGAGCCAGTGTGAAATGCGCCACATTCCTGTGCACTGCTCTGTGATTGTGCAGGCACACGCTGAGGGACAGCGTCACGCTGCCTGGTCCCTGAGTGACTGTGCTGAGCAGAGCCCCTGCCAACCCTGCCTGGACGAGGAGAACGTCCAGGAATCTTCTGGTTGTGCTAAGCCGCCGAGATTTTGAAACTGTTTCTAACTGCTGCATATTCTTGCTCATTGTGACTGATTTAGCAAATTTAGGAACAAAACATAGAAAGTAGACATTCATCAAGGATTTCCAGTAGAGAAAATTATTTTGAAAATAACTATTTAAAACTTCTTGTAGTAGACTCTCTTAACATGTCTAAAATATTAAGACGGGAAGTCGAAGGAATAGCTTTAATGCATGGAGGTTTGAAGGCCAAAGCAGTATTCAATTCATGAGATAGATAACTATCTAGTTCTATGATATTACTTTACTTTTTATATTTAAAACTTTGGTCTGACAAGAAATGTTTGTCCATTGTTTTGCACTAAAGAAAAAAGTTCGACATGAAAAGAAGAGGAGGAAATTTGTGGTTGGGAAACCAGAGGACACGACGAACAGTGACACCTTTATCCAAGCAGTACTGAGAACAATAATGGGGTTTTACTCTAAATTTCTGTTGCAAGAGGGGTATGTGTTAAAGCCAGATCTTCTGTTACATTCAGTATCTTGTTTCTAGCCTGTAGTAGCTGGCATAACCTGGCTTTAAATTATGCTCCACCTTGCAATTACTAAGTTCAGTGTTTGAAAAGTCTCTGTTTATTCATGATGGCTTGCATTTACCTATATCTCACTCTACAGACAATAAACTCAGTTTTTAAAGAACAAAGAAAGCCATAGTTTTAGACACTGAGAGCTGTTGCAACTTGACAAGAGAAATTTTCCTAGATTTCCCCTAGAGTTGGACGGAATAAGTGACAATGGATATTGATGAGTTTACTAGATTTTAAAAATTGGATGAGTCAAAAAATTGGTCATCTGCCATAAATTTATACTGCCTAGTTTAATCTTAGACCCAGTCATTATATTTCATTTGATATGCTACTGTTCGTTATACAGCTATTTAAACATTGCTGTGGCATAAACTTCATTGTGGAACAACCAGGCATTGTCTTTTAAACTAGGTATAATAGGTGACACACACTACATGTAATTATTGCCAGACTTTCATGCTTTTAATGTATATGGATAATAATTTTGCAGTTATTTTGGTCTTTTAAGATTTAATATGTATCAAGTCATTTTAGCTATTTTTAATACTATTGTCAAGAATAACAGAGCTAATATCACCTTTAAAAAGATGATCTAGTTCAGTAGTCTTTATTTCCTAGAAAAGAACTCTTTCAAATACAATCAGACATGAAACCTAATACAAATTTTTTAAATTATAAAATTTTATCATTTCAAACTTAATATACAGTAAATTAGTGAGGGGAAAAGACTATTTTGAACAGTAGACAGACTTAGTTTAAAAGGGCCTTGACCTTCACTTTGCATTTTGTTTTGTTTGGCAAGTATTTGAAAATACTGAATTACATGGTAAGTAGCTGCAAGTGGTAACAGTTTTTATTGGTTTGTTTTTCAAGGTTCAACCTGAATCTTTAGGAGCCTTCAGTTTTATTGGACCACAGAAAAGTTAATGAAATGTGTACTTATTGAGCTTGAGTGTTATTTTTTTAATCCGAGCTTTAAGGTAGTTAAAGAAAATCAAATAAAAAATTTACAGAATCCCAAACAGCTTTTGAAAACTACTAATCATGCTTTATTTAACAATATCTCTGTAGAGTGAGAGTATAGATTCTGATTGTACTATGTATTTTTTTAGAGAAATAGTCAAATATTGGAGAAAATGTGAAACTGTCTTTCACTGAAAAGGGTTAGATGAGTATGAATAAATCCTCACTGAAAAATAAGTTGTATTCTGGAAGTTTCAGAATTTTTTTTTTTAATTTCTATTTTACTCAATACTAAGAGTAGCTGCCAGCCCAGCCTATAAATTATTTAGCCTATAATTGAAGTAATAATATCAAGATATCTTTTGATTACATATGCATTTTTAAGTTAGTTTGGCATCCTAAAAGAACTTCATGACTATTTCCATGAGATTTTAAAATATCTGATTTCTGGTCCTGGTTTGGAAACTTTGTTCCACTGTGGAGTAGCAAAGGAGAGTGAGGGTTTTTATTCCCCAGTTGGAGAATTTTTATCCCTCCACTAAAGTAACCGCTGGTCTCCTCTTTGAAGACTAATCATAGATCCTGGTGTTAGAAAGGAATTCTGAAGATGCCCTACTTTGGCTCTGTGCCGTTAGATGCATGGTTTTATAAAGCCATGCCAAGGGGAAACTTTTCCAAAAGCAAACACAATTTGCACTCCTTTGAGTAAGCTGGATATTTAAAGGAACCCTGTGGCAAATACTTTTACAAGGCAAATGCTCCTTTAAGGTGGCCTCTGGGTAATTGGAAAGCTCCTCGGGCTTTAAAAAGCCATTAGAACCCTTCTTGCTGCACTTGTCCCCACTGATGAGAGTAATCAGTGCAGTGGTTCCTCCTTGAAGACAATTCCTAGTCTTTAAGCAGCCAGTGACCCCACTCCCCCTGTGACCCAAGGCACTGTGCCCCCTAGGTGGCTTCTACTCAGTGGTACCAGGCATTTCTCTAGGGACTGGCAGGCATCTCAGACTGCCACCCGGCTTCATATTAAATTCTGCACCCCGATTATAGGCTGTCATCAAAGTTAAATTGAGAACTAAATATGAGAGCATCGAAGGCCATGATTTCTCATGTCACTTCCAACTGATGAGTCTGGGAAACAAGCACAGCATGAGGATTGCTTGTGGTTTCGATGTGGAATTACATAATCAGTTGTGTGTGTCAAAAGTCATGGCAAGACCCTGGGTTCAAATGCTGAGTTCACTGCTTACTCGCACAACATTGCAGAGGGAATAACTTAATTACTCTAAGCTTGACTCAGAAGGTTGTTGTGAGGTCTGAAGGTGATCCCTTTAAAGTATATTAACATGGCATGTAAGCGTAAAAAGATAAATAAAGAGGGGTGTTTTTTAATGCCCTTTCTTCTCCCCCGCCTGTCCCCTCTGCAGAATGTGATAAGCTGCGGCGGGATGGCTACCGGAGTTCTCAGTATTACTCCCAGGGACCCACCTTTGCAGCCAACTCTGGTCCGCTCTGTGATGACTATCAGGATGAGGATGAAGACACAGATCAAAAGGTAAGGCTTCTAAATTCAACATAAGATCCCAGATTGGATACCAGAACAGAAAAAGGACATAAGAAGAAAAAATGATGAAATCAGAACAAAATCTTTTTTTTTTTTAAAGTTAATATTATTATCCCAAGTTAATTTCTTAGTTTTGAAAAGTACCGTGTTTATGTAACATCACTCTTACGGGAAACTAGGTGAAGGATACACAAGGACTTCTCAGTACTATTTTTGTAACTTTTCTCTAAGTCTAAACTCAGTCTAAATAATAATAATAATTTTAAAAAAAGGTAAGTTCTTGATCCAAGGAATTTATTAAAGGGGCGTAATGAGTATATTTGTACATTTTGAATATTCTCTTTTGGGTAGAAGAAATAAAAGTCTTATTTCTGTTACTTTGTTTTCTCATATGACCAAGACCCCAGGTAGATTACAAAGAAGAACTGTAAGTTTAACAGCAGAAAATTCAAGTGGTCAGTATTTTCACATAGCTCAAATGTTGACCGTGCTTTACTTACTATTATAGCACTGGTCAGTTCACTTTTATGATGCTGTTTCATATTTATTTTCTCTTTCTCTTGCCATCTCTTATGATATGTGCAAACTATTTAAGACAAATATATTTTCTCAGTGCTAACTGCACATGAAGGAATAAAAATGTATGGAGATTTTTAACTTACACAGTTTTTTTTTTTTCATTTGATTAAGTAATATTGACTTGACACAAATTGCTTAAATAATGAACAGTGGTTTAGAAAGCATTTTAAATTAATCTAAGACATTTCAGTGGAATTAGTCAATATAGCAATATCTTATTTTTTGGAGAACGTTATTCAAAATGTATTCTCTTTCCACAAATAGGTAATATCAGAGAATAAAGTAGATAACAGTTCATCAAAAATGGGAAATTACTATCTTAAATTTTTGGTGTTCTGATGAAGATTGGACCCAGGTTTTTATTGCAGAATGTTTTTCCTATTTCTTTAAAGGCATTTTCACATGTTAGGTTTAGTCCTTTGGGACTCCAAAATACACAAATAATATACAAATAAGTAAATATACAAATAATAAGAAAAGCAGCTATTTCAAACTTGAGTTGGTCTTTAACTTTTAAAACTTTTTTTTCTTGTTGGCATGAATAAGAAAAATAAAAATCAGAAAATGAATTATATAGTCAGGATTTTGCTTTGTTTTGATTTTAAAAGTTGTTCAGCTTTATCGAAGTATAATTGACAAATAAAAATTTATATATTTAAAATGTGATGATTTAACATATGTGTAACTTGTGAAATGATCATTTCACATAATCAGCCTGATCACAACCAGGTTAATTAACATATCCATACCTTACATAGTTACCTTGTATGTGTGTGCCTGTGGCTGTGTCTGTGTGTGTGTGGCAAGAATCTTTAAGGCCTACTCTTAGCAAATTTCAGGTACACAGCACAGTATTGCTAAGTGTAGTCACCATGCTGTACCTTAGATCCCAAAGAGCTTAGTCGTCTTAAAACTGAAGGCTTATACCCGCTTTGGTTAGCATCTCTTCATCTCTTACCTGTGAGATTTTTTTTTTTTTTTTTTAAATCCAGATATACCTCAGCCTTTCACTGATGCTCAGAGAAGGAGGAACATTCCGTTTATAGGGGAACCCAGTAAGACAGAGGTGGTTTCTGGGTCAGTGTGATTGTACAAGTCGTGAGTACCCAGGGTACACAGAGTCCTCTGGTGGCAAATTGGCATTGCCAAGACACCATCCTAAGATCTTCTAGACAATAGAAGTGTAGTTTATAAATTCTTACATAGCTATTTACTCACCATGATGCTTAAATCTGAGGGAAGTTAAGTCTCTGGACCAGTTTCTATACCTGTGTGCGTTGCCATGCAGCCCTCTCGTAAACGTGTGAGAGAGTGTAGACACATTACCCCTGAGAAAGCAAGGCTCCTGTCATGTTGAACATGAATCAGCAGATAATGATCCTACATAAAGGAATATATATACATATAGGCACACACATATGAATGTCATCCTTTATGTGACATGACGTAACATGTCTTAGGAAGCACAAGAAGTACCTTAGTGTGATTTGGTAGCACTGGAACCAACAGAGCAGGAACCAGAGATGATAGTGAGATCTTAGACAGATCTTCTCTTGGGGCCACATTCCTGTTCTATAAAAGGGATGCACAGTGAGGAGCCTCCCCTGGCGTGTGTGCTGACAGGGAGTACAGTTTCCTGGCCCCCCAAAGAGCCTCTCCGAGTCACAAAAGCTGGACTTATGGCCTTCCTATGCTTGTGCCCTCACAAAAGCACTTAGTTGCTTTCAATTCTTACTTTCCTTCACTGTTTTATATCCTTGGTTGAAAGTGTTTTTGAAATCCTTGGAATACACTGTTAGCGATATTTAAGGGGAACTATTTCTCGTCCTTAAACACATAGAACCAAGTTGAATTATGTTCAGAAATTTCTAAGTCATTCAGTCCGAATGTCTTCTCAAGATAGTTTCTGGTAGGAAATTTGTTTCAGAATAAAGTAAATATCACATCATATATGTCAGGGAGTACAGTTTCCTGGGCCCCCAAAGAGCCTCTCCGAGTCACAATGGCTGGACTTATGGCCTTCCTATGCTTGTGCCCTCACAAAAGCACTTAGCTGCTTTCAATTCTTACTTTCCTTCACTGTTTTATATCCTTGTTTGAAAGTGTTTTGAAATCCTTGGAATATACTGTTAGCGATATTTAAGGGGAACTATTTCTCGTCCTTAAACACATAGAACCAAGTTGAATTATGTCCAGAAATTTCTAAGTCATTCAGTCCGAATGTCTTCTCAAGATAGTTTCTGGTAGGAAATTTGTTTCAGAATAAAATAAATATCACATCATATATGTATTAATTATAAATATTATATATTAATTAAAAATCAACTAACAAATTATAGTATCGTATTACCTCATTGTATTCACTTCCTTCCTCCTCTCTCTCCCTCCCTCCCTGTCTCCTCGGCATGCATCTCTGTTACACTACATCATTCAGTGTTGTATTAACTTCTGCAATTTCTTGGTTCCATGGAGCGTCAGAAAACCCACTCACCATCCCACTGTTACATAGCAAATTTGATGGTGTTGGAACGCATTCTTTATCTTTTTGTTTGTTCATCATTATTGGATTAATTACAGTGCTCTCTACCAGAGGATATGCTTTTTTTTCTTCTTAACTGTATAAAGTTAACAGAATTTAGTGCTGCTTTCAGTGACAAAGGTCCTGAAATTGATATGGAAAATAACCTTTGTATGTCCTTGCGGTTTCTCTACCACTTCCTGTGGGTCCCCCTCCCTAATTAGCGCTCGAGTATCTTCAAGTCCAAGTGAGGATTCATTCTCGTGCATCCCACGCCGTGCTTAGTGCATGATTGGCTGCTCAGCTGGCTCCTTCTTTCAACAATCATTTCCTGAACAGTTACTACTAAGTAAACAGTCACTACTAAGTGAATGAGAAGTTGTCATTAATCTTTGCGACCCTCACCAGCATTCACTGTATCGCAGTGTTGTGTTGATGCAGCCACCAGTGATTTATTAAATACCTTCTTTGTGCTATGGACTATTCTAGATGATGGATATATAACTAATGAAACAAATAAAAGAAATCCTTGCCTTCAATGGTACTTGATTTCATGGTGAGACACAGAGTAAACAGGCAAAATGATGCTGTATTAGAAAGTAACGTGTTCGGCCATAAAATAAAACAGAATAAAGCAGAGGGGAGGTTGCAGTTTTAAATTAAAAAGCTAGGCCTCCCTGAGCAAAGAGATG
>NW_006438088.1:8334177-8347808 GCF_000325575.1 Pteropus alecto
TGAGCCATACAGAAATCTTGGAGAATATTCCAGCCATCAGTGCAATAAATATTTCTTAAGGATATATGCTATATAGCAGATACTGCAACATGCAGAGATTAATAAGGTATCTGGACTTGCCTCAAGGAACTTACAGGTCTCGGATAGGGAGAACTAACCAGAATAAAAGTTTTATATATATTACTTGCTACAGTAACTATTTGTCATATAGTAACATGTGAAAGAGGAATTCTTCTGGCTCAGGCAGTTGGAAATGGAGAGGGTTTAGGAGAAGATAGGATATATAAGAAGGAGAATTACAAGGCTATTGCAAGAGGCAAGGCATACTAAGGACCTGGACCAAAAGAGTGGCTGTACAGTTGGTAAGAAAAGCGGGGAGAAATTAAGAGATACAGTTAAGAGATGGTGGCATTCTAGGAGTTAGACGACAAATTTTGAGTCAGCTCTGCCATTTGCTATGTTTCTTTGGATGTATCACTTGGCCCTTCAAGGAATTCATTTCCTTATCTAGAAAGGGGGAGTGGAATAAAATTTCTCTCTGAGTTCTTTTTGAATAGGCTCTTTATTCATTTACTCAATAAATATTTATTGAGCATCTCCACTATGCCAAGCATTGTTGTAGGTCCTGAGGACCCATCAAGTGAAAATGACAAGTCCCTGCCATCCGAGGGAAAAGGATAGTAAACAAACAAGTATAACACCAAGTGGTAATGAACATTTTGAAGAAAAATAAAACAATGGTAAGGAGAGTTACAGTGACAGGGCTGTTATTTTAGATTGATTTTTTTAAGAGGCCCCTCTGAGGGTGCCATTAGGGCAGACTTCAGGATGAAGTGTAGGAAGCCACACATGAATATCTTTGGAGGAATTTTCTAGGAAGAAGAGATCTTACGCAAAGGCCTAGAGAGAGTGATATGGTTATTCTGTGGGAGGTATAGCCAAGGACCTGAGTGGCAAGCAGTAGACAAGGGGAAGAGAAGTGATAATGACTTTTGGGCAATAACTAAGGGCCAAATCACAAAGGACCTAATCATCCACAGTAAAGACTTTGGATTTGTCATTCCTGGGTGAGATGGAGAGACACTGGCAGAACTAAGGTGGGAAGTAACATGATCTGGTTTACTATTTAATGCAATTTGGCCACTGTATGGAGACAAGACCATAGAGGGTTGAAAATGGAAGCAGACGCACGTCTACAGGCTATGGCAGTAATCCAGGCAAGACAGAGGTGGTGGGGGCTGGAACCAAAGGGTCAGTGGTGGAGAGTCGAAGTTTATTTTGAAAGTAGATCCTGCAAAATTTACTGAAGTTGTGAGAAGATAAGTCAAGGATGATTTCATCTATCTGTCCAGCTTAATCTCTCTAGAATCCCATTACAAAAATTATTTGACCCCATGTGAAATTCTTATTCATTGACCCTACCTCCTGCATGCCGTCAGGCATTCTTCCCTAGCTTATGTGGCGTGGCCTACCTTTATAGTCCCTTCTCTGCACACACATTCCTCTGCTCGCCTCTCTCTCCTGTCAGTTTCCTAGAGAAATCCCAGCATCAGTTTGATCCAACTCTCCCCCTGCTCTGCATTAAAGCCTTACAAACTAAACAAGGCCAGAGAAAAACCCAAGGTTGTGTTAGCTAGTCTCACTAGAAATGTAGGACCTCGAACCTAAGGTGCTGCCCAGCAATCCTGTATTTACTCATCAATTTACTCTTCCACTCTCTCAAATTATATTTTCTACCTTCTTCTGAAATCTTCAAACGATACTTTCTTTGCTTCAATCTCAGATACTGTCTTTGATACTCATTACGCTAGGGGTGAGAGGAAACAGTAAGGCCTATTCTTTCACACCCAAACCTATTAAATTGCTCGCATCTGTTTCTACCAGCTACTCATTCCTTCCTGCCATTACAATGGATGAACGGTTCTTGCTTCTTTTCTGCCCTTTTGCCTGGCACATAGTAGGCCCTTGATGTTTTTACAATGGAATGATTAAGGCCATCGAGGACTTCACACCTGTGATTTACCCCCTCTCTCTTCTGCTTTATCAGTCCTCTCTCTTTATTGCGTCATAATCATCATTATATAAACATGCCATATTTTCTTTCATCTTAAAGAAACCCTCCTTTGACATTTCACCCCTCTCCAAATTCTGCCACATTTTTCAGCTTTTCTTCATAATAGAACTTCTCCAAAGAACTGTCTAGACTTGTTGTAACACTGCCTTTCCTCACAGTCTCCTTTGAACCCCCTTCAAACAAACTTTTATCCCCAGCATGATACTGAAACTGCTCTTGTTAAGTCTATCCATCACTTCTACCTTGCCAAATCTAATAGTTAATTCTCAGGACTCCTCTTAACCTCTCAGCAGCATTTGCTATAGTTTATTGTTCTGTTTTGCTTAAAATACTTTTTTAATTTGTGTTTCATAAGGCCACACACTCCTGATTTTCCTTGTCCCTTGCCGGCTACTCATTTGCTTCTTGGTCATTTGCTGGATGCTCTTCCGTATATCAGACATTGTTATAACATTGCGCATCTGGAACAGACTCACTCCTTGGGTGATTTCATTGAATCCTATGCTTTTAAATTCCATATCCGAAGTTTTCTAAATTTCTCTCTTTAGTCTAGACTCATGCATTTATCTGCTTACTAGCTATCTCTACTTAATGTCTGACAGGTATCTTAAAGTTATACAAACCCAAATAGGTGACTGTCCCTCTTCCAAAACAATTTTTCTTTTTATAGTTTTACCCACAACTTCAGTAAACAATAGTAAACCACAACTTCATTCCAGCAGATGCTTAAGTAAAAATCGTTGGGTTAATTCTTGGTTCTTTTCTTTTTCTCTTACCTTCAGCAAATTCCATAGGATTACCAATTATCGAACCACTTCTAAAACCTCAGTTCAGACAGTACATAATGATGAAGTCCAGGGTATGTCCCTGAGAGTGGGTGGCTGAGGCACGTCGGAGGTGAGGTTGAGAAGGGCCAGAGCAGCTCAGTGGTTATTGAGGTAACCAAGGATTCTAACAGGAGTAGCAGTGGAGCGAAGCTGAGGCGGAGTCACAGAGGGACAATGCTAAGTGAAGGAGTTAGTTTTTATTGCACAGCTAACAGGAAGTCAGTAACACATTTTTTAAGTACAGGATTTAAGATCAGGAATAAAAATTATATATATCATCTTATGTTAGATGGAGATATTTAGATAATATTGAAACTGATTTTCTAATTTATGTAATATATCAAACTTGACTAGAACTCCTAGAGAGGGAAAATTTTTTTCTATTTAAACAGAGAAATTTCTATAAACAATCACACCAAATTTACAAAAAAGTGGTAATTCTGCGAGGTGATGTATGTAGTAAATAACTTTGTTGTGGTAATCATGTCACAATGTATACATCAAATCATCACATTGTTCACCTTAAATGTACACAATGTTATATGTCAATTATATCTCAATGAAGCTGGGGAAAAAAAGTGAAACAGTAAAAAAAAAAAAAAAGAAATTGAGCCAAATTGAAGAAAACATCAAGCCCAGATGGTTTCACCAAGAGTTCTACTAAAATTTTTAAAGAGTAGGTTAATTCAGTGCTTAACTCCCAGAGCAAAAACAAAGAAGGAAAAGGTGTGATTTCTTTTTTAATAGTTTAACATTGCTGCCAAAACCTGACAAGACTGCACGAAACAGAAGATCAACTGGCAAATCTCACTCATGAATATTGGCATTAGAAGTCAAAAATAAAGTGCTAGGAAACATAAATCTAGCAGCTCATTACCAGACAAATTCTCCAAATCCACCTGGACTTAGTCCAATAGTAATGGTCAGTATTAGGTAATCCAATCATGCTATATTATTTTTGAGGAGCAAAATCAGTTCAAACCATAAATATCAGCAAGATAGTTAATATAATTTAACAGCCATTCTTGATAATAACACTCAATAATATAGGAACAAGTGGATACTCAGAACTTGACAAAATTTGCCTTGTCACCAAATCCAACATAATTTTTAATGGGCCATTCTCATTAGAATAAAGCATAATACAAAGACGTTCACTGTTACTACATTATATGGAAAGACTAGCCAGCACAGATAGAAAAGCTGTAGAATAAGACGTTCAAAAATAGAAAAGACTGAGTCTACGGCCATGCCATCCTGAACAAGCCCGATCCCATCTGATCTCGGAAGCTAAGCAGGGATGGGAGATCACCTAGGAAGACCAGGTGCTGTAGGTGTAAAAAAATAAGGGATTGTAAGCTAACAAGGTCCTTGCAGTCTGTGAGGCCAACCAAGGGTTGCCTAGTTGCCTAGCCTAAAAAAAAAAAATTAAAAAAAAATAGGAAAGACTGAACTTATCATTTTTTATACGTGGTAAGTATATACTTGGTAAGTCCAAGAAAATAAAAATTTAAAACTATCAATAGTGGAATTTAATGACATAAGGTATGAAATTAATATATAGAAATCAATAATTTTCATTTTTACAAAGGCAAGTTAGAAGCTATAATAGAAAAAAATCTGTTTAAAATATCTAAAGTTGACAGAGTAGAGGTATATTTAATAAGGAAAGTATAAGGTATATATGAAAAACATTTTAAATACTATAGAAGAACACAAGTAAGATTTGAATAAGTCAAAAAAATGTGCTCTTAGGTTAGAGGACTCAACATCAAAAAGCTGTCAATGCTGCCCAAGTTAATTTATAAAATTAACACAATACCAATAAAACAAGTAGTTGCTTAGTTTTGCTGTGGTGTGGAGTTGTTTGGGGGGGAGCGAGGAGGGGAGAGGAGTGGAGGAGCTGGGTCCGAGGTCCGTAACTGGGCAGGTTGTGCGGTGAGGAGCAGGGAGGAAGACGAACCGGCCAGGCCCTGAAACAGAGAAAGTCAGGGATTACTACAGTGTGGCACCTGACGTACAGACGAGGGGGACCGGCTATTAAAAACACTACATGTGAAGTCCAGAAATAGACCAAAACCTTCGTGGGATTTAGTGTATGATCAAGTTGGCATTTGAAATCAGATGGGAATCCGGTAACTGTAATGGGACTCCATGCCGGCCGTTCATGGTCTCCATGTCAAGACTGGGACCCGTCGCTGCAATTCATGTTCTTAAAAGTCACTCTAACAGTTGGGGTCACTCTAAATACAGAGTATGCAGAAGTCAGGTTAGAGGGAAATTTCTACTGGGAAAACCCTTTTCTTTGTGTTTCCTAAGGCTGGGGGAATGGGGGAATGGTGAGGAGAGTAGTGGACTATATAGAAGGGACAAGTGAGTTAAATGCTTAGGCGACAAATGCTCTGAAATCGAAAGAGGTATTTAGAATGAAAAGCATCTAATTTGCATTCAACAAATATTAAATATCTGTTACGTGCTTAGGATAGAAGCACTGTCCTAAAATGAGAGTTGCTACTAAGGCAAAGGTTAAGGACATGAATGAGAATCAAGAACCTAGGGGACATCTGTTCCTGGTTATTTATTCTGGATAATTATTCTAGAATTATTATGCAAATCATGAGAAACATTTACCAAGTAAGACTCAAGTTTATAGTATGAAGAAAGGTATTTTGCTAATGATATTCACACATATCTTTTAAAGTGGTAGAGTGGCAAGAAAAAAATTTGTTGGAAATATTTCCAACTATATGTGTTATGTATATCATCTAAATATTAAGCATGCTGCACGAGAAATGCTGTCTGCAAAGGGATTTAGAAACTCCTCAGAATACTTTTTATTCATCTGTGAAACCAAAGAATAAGTCATTGAAATTTTCAGTGTGTACCAGGTACTACCAAGAGATTATTCAGGTATTTGAAGGAAGCTCAGTTGTAGATGCCAGCGTACTTCCTGTGAGTTGATAGGGCATTTCCGTAACTGCCATTGTTGGAAGTTATGTTTGATGATATTTTCACTAAGTCATGGAAACATTCATAGAGGCCTCATTGTTTCAGCAGAAAGGATGTCAATCATGAGTTACTCAATCTCTTGTATAAAATTCATCCTCAAACAGACAAATGAGATGGGATTATGGCAATAAACGGTTGGCTTTAATGGTATTGCTGGAAACTGAAATTTACTTTTCTATTTCCTGTTCTTTGAACTGTCATCTTGAGTTCTGTTTTAGTCTTCATTGATAAGAGATATTTAAATCAAAGAAGGACTTTGAAGAAGACAAAAGGACAGTGGCCTTGCTCTGTAACTACAAATATCAGAGGCTTATATATAACATGACGCTTGAAAGCACCGGTTTGGGGCCGCTTTTCCACCTGTTGATGCTGGGTGGCTTTAGGTAAATTGCTTCCCTCTGTGAGCTTCAGTTTCCTCAACTATAAAGAGTGAGAAAGCACATGTTCTGGTTTGATCAGGACGATGCTGTTTTACAGCTGTTATCCTGGTAATTATTAATAGTACCCCCTGCACTTTCCAAGGCATACCGGTTTTGATAATAAATCACATGACTCAACCTTACCTACTTTGGAGGGATGTTGTGATATTGAAGCGAATTAATGTCTGTAAAGTTCTTAGCATCGTGCCTGGCACATAGTATATGTTCAAGTGATGATGATTAGTATTATTAAACTGCTTAGTGTTTCAAACCAGACTTCAAGGAAAATGACTTAATGGATGTCTGTTTTTATGAAATTTGGCTACTCTCCCAATCTTTCTAAGTCTTTTGTTCCACCCACATAGAATTTCTTGCCTAAAGTAAAGCAATGAATTTGAGAGGTTTCAGCAACTATTAAAAAATTTCTGATTGTCATATCTTCACAGGTTACCTATATGTTGAACTGCCAGCAATTATACTAGTACTAACTTTGTAATAATAGTAGAACACTTTGGAATATTTTCAGAACTTTTTCACAAATTATATCTCATTTTCCAGGAGAACTCTATGAAATAGGTATGTTAATAATTATTACTGTCATTTTAATGACCTGGAAACTGAGACTCAAAATTATGGAATAGCTCTCCCAAGATCACAGAACTAGAATGCATCAGGGAGGACGTGGACTTCTCACTTTGTTTTTCATTTTTTTTCATTGCAACAAAGGGTGAGATTACTAATTTACCCAAATTCCTTCTCCTTATGCCTGCTTCTGTCATTTTTCACTCCATCTTTGACTTGTCTGGTATTCATTCATTAATGATAATTTTTCAAAAGCCATTTAAGCATTGTTTGGTCTCAGTATTATAGACACAGTACCTAGTGTAGGGTAGCCAGCCAATGGTCTAGAAGACATTTATGATGACTCTAGATGCAATCTTTTGTTACTCAGTCTCTCCATTTGAGTAATTTCAGGACACAGTGGAAACACAGAGGAGCCAAAACTGCTCTGCAGTTTGTAGCACCTTGTCATTCTGTACCATTGCAGGCAAGGATCAGAAGATTGAGGTCTGTCATTTCCAGGCCGTTATGCGTTCAAACCAGTGAGGGTGCCTCTAGTAACTTGTTCCAGTTTTTCTTGTTGCAAACATCCTGTTACACTGGAATAAGTCTCCATTTATGTCTGCCTTTCCTTCTAAATAGGGGGACAGCTTTCTGGTCTTGTCGATCTCTGAATTCTCAACATATAGCCAAGCACTTGGCACATAGAAAAGCTCAAGAGCCAGAGGCTGGGCTCAGTGCTGGATGTGAATCTATTTAATACTTATTGCAGCCATGCCAGGTAGCTTGGGTTGTGCCCATATCACAGATGAGGAAACCATTTCTTAGATTACATCACTTGTTTAATATCACATAGCTTTTATATACTAAAACAGAGGTCTTTCTCTGTTTTAAAACAGTGTTTTTGAGGTATAATTTACATAAAACATGTATTTAAATTATACAATTTAATAACTTTTGGCCTATGTATAGACACAAGAAGATCTCATAACCACAATCGAGATAGTGAACATATCCATCACCCCTGAAAATGAACCAGGATTTAAATCCAGAGCTGATTCCAGAGCTCTTGTTTTCCCTCCAACAATTAGTGTATGGGAATCGAGCCCTAGCTATAGCCCTTTCCTCTTGACTGCTCTCTAATGAGGGTTTTAAATTGTCAAGATAATATAAAGAACATCTTTCACAACACAATTTTCCATCAGTAAAAGAATGAATAAATAAATGTGGTATTGCAATGGAATGAATACCCCAGTGAAATCAATGAATTACACTCTCACATAACAACATGGATGTGTCGTAGAAACATAACAGGTAAATAAGTAAATAACGCTACAGAGATAATCCCATTTTTATGAAAGCCAGAGCAAATCTAAATGTGTAATTTAGGCATATTTATATACACACAAAAGTAAGAATGATTAACACACAATTCAAGAGAGGGGTTACTTCTGAGAGAAGCAGGGAGGAGCATGGAGGTAGATGCATTATTGGTAATATTTTAAGCGTGGGTTTGGTAATGAGTTCTTAAATATTCATTATGTTATGTTACATACTTTGTATCTTTGATTTAATCTAATCAAAGGATCATTAAAAACAAGAAATTACTCTGTTAGTATAAACATGTACGCTCTAATGAACTATTTTCATTATTTTGAGGAAAAGATTACTTAATATGGGATAGTTTAAATCCAAACTACTTTAATTCAGTATGTGGTGAAAAAAAAAAAGGTTAGAGCCCTTGGTAAAGGGTCTAGGTTTGTGGTGAAGGGACTAATATACTGAATAAGAGAAAAGGAACAATTAGTTATTTAATAATGTGGATGAAAACATGTTATTGTGAAACACATTATTGCATGAAAACCACATCCTGGTCATAATCATGGAGTTGCTGGTTGGGCCATAAACTATGTTTTTGTATGGATCCATTTCCACCATTCCTGGTTTTCTTTGTTGTTGTGTCTGGCAGGGTAGGGGGGTGAGGAGGGAGATAGGAGAGTACAAATTAGGTCAGGATGTCTCATGTCTAAGTATATTGAAGGTAAAAGCAGCATATAGCCAAAAAAGTGCAATAATTTTGACACCTTATAAAGCTATCTAAAATATTAACCATGAGTCAACCCCAAAGAGATTTAATTCTGGGGGGAAGTAGCACCAAAGACTGGATAAGTGTCCTGCAGAAAGGACTAGAATATATGTTGGTATCCTCTTAAATAATGCTGCGTGTAGTTTCATCTGTTCTACCTCTTTTTATGTAATACTTGCTAAATGAATGCTAAGTTTAATTCTAGTTATAATTACATTTTCTAATTTTTAAAAGCATAGCAGATTTAAAAAGAAAAATGAGCCTGGGGTAATCTGTATTTCACAGTTAAGTCCACTTTTTGGTAACTTGGCCATTTGCCAAAGAGACCATATTTCAGGCTCTACTATTCATCTGGCAGGAGCTTGTCTGATTTCCAGACAGGATCTAGTAGTCTCTGAAATGCGGGTCTTAACAGCATCCAAAATCTACAAAACAACCACTGGCATGACAGGTGATCTTCCTTTCTAAATTAAGTAATTCAACACGAGGAACTGTGGTTTAAGTTTCATTTGTGACTCTGCATTCCCTCCAGGACCAGACTGTGGGCTCTTGATGAACATTATTGACCAATTAACAGGTTTAAGAACTGCATTTATGTTCTGCGAGCAAGGCAAATTTAAACTCAATGTTTGAAAGATACTTCACCTTGTACTGAGGGATTCCATTAACATGAGCATGTCCGTGGTATTGGAGGTATGCTGTTCTCAGCACAGGGAGCTAGAGTTGCTCAAATCCTATAGGTAGTGAATGACGGAACCGGGATGTTGGTATTTACTGTTTTTTACTCCACAATGTAGTATTTCACCCACTACACTACAGTGCTGGCTTTTATAGATTTTCAAAAAAGTTTTGTTCATATTTAGACGTGTAAATGGAGATTTTATTTTTAGATCAGAAAACCTGGTAATCGGTTGCAAATATTGACAAGTTGTTATTTTACACTGTTTAACAGAGAGACTTTGGAGGCAGATCTGAGTTCTAATTCCAGTCACTTACTTGTGAACTTTCCAAAAGTAAAGTTACTTTACTCCATTTCTTTATTTATAAAATGAAGTGAAATGCTGTGAAAATGAAAGGAGGTATCAATTCCTATAAAGTCTGTAACCCACCCAGGGCAAGGCATATAGAAATCAATTAATAGATGGTAACCTCCTTTTTAGCTAAAATTCTGAAATAGCTCTCTAAACAATTCTGATTTAAAGTCTCCTGAAACTCACATTTTTCTGAGAGAGACAACTAAGATAACTAACTGAAAAATATGTGTATTAGTGATACGTACTAAAGAGAAAATAGAAAGCAGAGGATTGTAAAATATTGGAAAAGAGTTGAAATTTTAGGTAGGGTGAGACCTCAAAAACAGGTAAGACCTCAAAAAGAAGAGGAGTCAACTCAATACCTGAAGAATAAGAAGGTTCTACCTGTGTGGATGTCTAAGGGAAGAGCATTTCAGGAGATGGGAGCAGCAGTTGCAAAGGCCCTGAGGCAGGAGTGTGCCTGATATGCTTAAGGAACTGTGTGGAGGATGGTCTGGCTGGGGTAGAATAAATAAGGGATAGAATAGTAGGAGACGAGGTCTTTGGGCCACTTCATAGAGCATGTAGAGTTTTGTAGGTCATAGTAAGAATGTTGGAAATGTCAGGGGCGTTGAGCAGAAGAGCAACATGATCTTACTTACATTTTAAAAGGATCTCTCTGGCTACTGAATTGAGAAATATACAGTTGGAGGGGAAGGAGGAGTAAGGGAAGGTAGTCGAAAGGGCAGAAGCATGGAGACCAGTTGAGAGGCTTATGTAATAATCCACAGCATTACAATACCTATCTTAATGGAGTAAGTATAATGTATTCTGCCATTGAGATGCAGGATTTTTTTCCCTGCGCACCTGCTGTATTTATAAATACTAGGCGGGATGGGAGTCAGATCATTCTGGAAATCATACCATCCTGGGTTTTTTATTTTTCTTTAGTAGATTGTGGCACTATATAAAAGTCACTTTGCATATGACTTTATATGTGTCCTGCTTGTCCGGGAAATTTTCTTTCAAATGAAGGGAGTACTTTATAAAATAGATGATCTTTGTCAGTTGTCATACTGGAGCTGTCCCTGGTGATCACCCCATGGCAACGAGGCTAACTGAGGTACTGTTCCATTGAGGTACTGTTATCGATTCTGATAACTAAAAGAAAAGTAGGTTACTAGGGCTGACGAGCACCATTGAGACGCATGAAAACCACAGAACAGTGCTTCTCCCTCTCCCTCTGCAGACGTCACATGGAAAAGGGAACCCTCTCTGCAGGATGTCACCGTGCTACTTATTCTTTTAAACCTTTTTGGTTAAGATTTGCTTCTTATGATCTTTGAAATTTGTGCTATATTTCAAGGTTGCCTGAAAAATTATTTCTGTGTGAATATATCAGAAAATTTGAGTGACCTTTTAATTTACTAGATTAAGATTCAACCTCAAATATGTGATCTTTACACAGATTGTCATGAAATTCTCAAATAAAATTTTTAATTTATATGTGTAAGTATCTGCATGTAAGGGTAGAGTTTATGTTTTCCTGAGGTAAAAAACTAGATTATCATTTTACATGTTTTATGTATTAATACTGTAAAGTCTAAAATACTAATACAAGATGTCTATAATTAGATGTCTAATTTTATGATTTATATTTTTGTTTCCACAATACCTTTGTTACTGTCAGTCTCCTTGCAACAAAAGAAAAAAGTAGGAACTTGTCAATTCATGATTTTGCTTTTGTAAAGGCGCATATATGTGGCCACTACCTCCATGGCCATGATATTTAACAGTCAAAGATATACAGCTATTATTTCATTATGTCCTAACAGTGGGATATGGAAGGTAGGCAGGATAGCTCCATTTTACAGCAAAGGACGTCAACATTGAGGAACACCCTCAAAGTCACTTGAGCGTAAGGCAGTGATCTCCAGCCTTTTTGGCACCAGGGACCGGTGCTCCTATGAGAATCTAATGCCTGATTGATTATCTGAGGTGGAGCTGAAGCAGTGATGCTAGCGCTAGGAAACTATTAGCACTGAGGAGCGGCTGCAAATACAGATGAAGCTTTGCTGGCTAGCCTGCCACTCACCTCCTGCTGAGCAGCCCAGATCCTAACAGGCCACAGACTGGCACTGGGTCCGTGGCCTAGGGGTTAGGGACCGCAGCTGTAAGGTATAAATAGACTCGGGTCTTTGGATTCTGGGCCTAGGAACTTATTCCCAACACCAGACCATTTTCATCTGCTCTGTGTAGTCTTTTTTAGATTTGTGCAGTGCTAGCAGTTGTAGAATAAATACAGATATTTTGCAAGAAGATTAATTCAGTAGCAGTAAATAGTGATGACGGTGTTCTTCTAAGTAAACTTTCCAACTGATGGGCTTCTTACAGAAAGAGCGCAAGTAGTTGAAACATAGCTCTATCATTTTTGAAATGTTCCTTGACGTCCTTTTAGAAACTTGCATTAAATCCAGAAAGGCATCAACACATGCTTTTAAAAATAGATAAATCCTCACGAATGGAATGTTGAGTGAAAGAAGCGAGTCGAAGAAGAGAACTACGTCCCTTTATAGAAAGTTCCAGTACAGGCAAACAAAGCTGTGGTGTTAGAAGTGAGGATAGCAGTTCCCTTGTTTTGGGGAGCATGGTGGAGTGTTGAATTGACCTGGGTCCTATTTATAGAGGTATTTCTTTGGAAGGGTTTATTGACTTTTTTGTTCTTAAGTTAAACTCTTAAATAAATATTTTCAAAGGTGGTAGTTAGTTTAAATGCTTTCAACTTGAGCAGTTCTTATATACATTTTTTTTCTGATTATAAGCTGCCATTTCCCAGCAAAAGTCAATTACCTTTTTTTTGTTCCTGAGCACATTGCATTTGGGGTTGAGGGGGAGGGAGGCAGTTCTTGGAGCCTCTTTGTCACAGAACCAGTTGCCATGGTAAAGTCCATCATAAGATGCTTACCAAAATGACTTTCTTGCTTACACTTTTTAAGATGTTATGGGAAGAAGGGCATTAAAGAAGGCTCCCCAGGTAGGATGTTAATCTGTATCAAAACAGACACCACTAGAAATGTTTTCATGGAATTCTGATAAGGCTTAGAGCAGAGCTTTAGTCAGCTTCTTATAATTTAACAATTTTCACACTGATTTTTTTCCATATCAATGGATTCAGAAGAGCACAAATAGTTGAACAATAGCTCTATCATTTTTGAAATGTTCCTTGAGGTCAGAGTCCAAAGGAAATGAGGTTGAGGCTAGAAATTACTTTGAGCAAAACTAAATTTTAATAAAAATGGAAACTGTTGGTCACAGCCATGATGTTTCTCTGGGCCTCTAATGTTAAACTAAATCCATAAGCTTTCTGGCCACAGTAGACAGGAAGAACTTAAAAGACTCTGTGGGTCAGCAAAAGCTTTTGCAGTCTGGGGCGTTAGAGACTCAGGCCTATGGGAATCATTATATTTTGGGTCACGCTCACGATGATGAACAGTTTTCTTGCAAAGCATTGCTTCTGTTCCTAAATGTGACCAGTGTGTGTGTGTTTGTTTGTTTGTTTGTTTGTTTTGGGGGGCTTGTTTCAAATCACTTTAAATTGAAAGAAAGGAAGGAGGAAAGGAGGAAATTTTAAATGCTTCTGTC
>NW_006438088.1:8347880-8371901 GCF_000325575.1 Pteropus alecto
ACCTATTTCCATCAGGAGACCTAAAACACCAACCTCAAGTGACTTCTCTGACCTTAATACTCAAACGAACTGGACCAAGTCACTTCCCTTGCCAACCCCAGAAGAGAAGATGCGACAGCAAGCTCAAACAGTCCAGGCTGATGTGGTTCCTATTAACATAACTGGTATGCTTTGCTATGCAGACAAGGTTCAAATGTATTTGGGAAAATGACTATGGCTTTTTGTTTGTTACATGCTCTTAGCTTTTCATTTATATACCAAAGGTAAGTAGCTGTGGTTTGACTTCCTGATCTTTGTTTAATGAAGAAATACTAAAACATACATATATGTATACATGTAAAATATCTATCGCTTTTAAGTTAGAAGACTGTATCACCAAAGGTTGATGTCAAAGAACTCAGTGGTCCAGCCATTCCTCTAAAGTGTGTCTTTTTAAATTGAATGGCTTTTAAAAAGTATTTTTGTTATATGGGGACATGTTCTAAATGTGATCTTGGATAAGAAAAAATTATGTTTCTCTTCTAAAAGGCTATTTTAAGTAATATTTATAGAAATAATGAAATAAGTTATTTTGTGATGTTTCTTAATGATAGGTTTCTTTGCCTTCTTGATTTCTCAAATAGAAAAAGGAAAAAAATTACTTGAAATATCAAATGAATTAATAATAATAACTATAAACACTTAAAAACTCAGTAGGGTGATAAAATTATATTTTGATCTCTAATTTGAATTTTATAATCTTTAAATAAAAATCCATTCCTTCCGAATATGAAATTTTAGAATATGTCACAATAAACTGGAATATGAATATTGATTGCCAACTGTGAAATTTAAATTCTTTTAGAATATTATACTCAGGTTTTGATCATTTGTGGTAATTAAAGATTACAAATAAGGTACATGAAGCTCAAAACAGTATTTTACAAACTTAGATGAGCTGTTAAAAAATATCAAAGTTTTTCTGTTTTATCACTTCCGTGGCCTGCAAACAGGATAAGTCAACAGTTTGGGGAATGTACACAGTACTAAATAGATAATTAAGAGTTAATAGCTTCAGCCATTGGGCTGTATGTTCAAGAGAAATAGATTACTGATATCATTGATAACCAGTTCATTCAAAGCATGGCCAATAAGGCCACAACCTAAAAAAAATCATGTGAGCAATAAGGATGAGTTTTTATAAAATATTAGATGAAAACCCATCGCCACTCTCTGTGCTACTGAGGCTACTGTTGTTGACTGCTGTTAGAAAGATTTTTACAATGGCACTGATGAACTTTTAAGGGACTAATAACATTTTGATAGTTATTGAAGAATTTTTAAAAACCTTACAGGACATTTAAAATTACATTTTGAACTGTATTTTGAATTCCAGAGAAATTTAATAAGTGCGTGAATTATTTTAAATTCCATGTGCATTTTCCCACATTTATTATAAGCCTTAAAGGAATAGCATGGGCATTTTAATCCATTTTCTTTGCAAATAACATCTTCATCTTTCTAAATGGGATTCTCGTTCAGCTAGATTATATTTTTTAAAGATTATTTTTATAAGAAGCTATGTTTCAGGACAAAGTATAATGTTTATTGCTCAATGAAATACATGGATGCATATTTTCTATAAGAAAATGCATTACATTATTTGATTAAATGCAGCAGAAATGTAATTACATTATATATGCTTAAATGCCTCAGGAATAATATAAGAAGATTGTGCTATGAAATATGACGATCCTTAATGGAATTAGGATAAAATGCATTATCATGAGATTAGTACATTTAAAACTGAGTAACTAGAGTTTTAGGAGTAAAGAATTATTTGCCATGAAATACATTGTCATGACAGTGGACAGTATCCTTCCTTTGAGCTTTAATTCACTCTTGTTTGATGTCTAAGTAGATATGAATTACACAGAGTTTAAAAGGAGGCCTTCAGAATGCCACACAGGAAGGGTGAATGACAATAAAGAAAAGAGCACTGTGAGCTATGTCAAAATACAATGTACTTTTGATTGAGTGATTAACATTTTTAGAAATGTAGAAGTTAAAAGTAATAATTAATTACATATTTATTGCTTCATTTTCTGGATATATGTGTTCACATACATACACATATATTTCATAAAGGGAGTGGGTTTTCTAATCTGGTATAAAGAAGTATTAAATTAAAATTTTTCGCTTTTAGTGGTTGAATTGATATAGATTATACAGCTTCCTGCTATTCAAATGACATATTTCTAAAGCCCTAGAAGACTTTTGAGATAAAAATGTAGCTGTCTAAAGGGAATTACGTGCTCATTCATTTGGGTGAACAGTGATGCTCTACTTTGATTTTCAGTGAGATTCAGCTGAGGGAAAAGTGCCAACAAATATATTATTTCAAATCCAAAGTGAAGCCCACCAGGCGTAGAGGTAAAACATTAGTACAATGAGCTGCCAGCTTGAAATTGATTTAATCCCTTTAGTCCTAGTTTTGTGGGAACTCAGCATGTTCTAAATGTTGAAGAGAAAACAATGTTTAAAATAAAATGTACATATGAGTATGTTTCATCATCTGTTGTGTGGGATAACAACTCTTCCACCTGGAAGGTAAATAGTAGATATACTTAAACAGTTTTTACAAACTGGTTTTGTACTAATGTTTGAGCTAGCTAAGTTTATTTCTAAGTATAGTAACCATCACTGACTAATGCTATTTTTCAATGAAAGGGAATGATTCAGTTCCTCTCGACTCAACAGATACTTACTGAATAACTACTTTTGTGGCAGACACTGAGCTGAATGCCACAAAGGATGCTGAGGTACATGAATCATGGTCCCTACCCTCAAGAAATGTATATAGTGCAGCAGGGGACACCATCCTTTAGGTCACAATGCCAGATGGAGAGTTTGGTGCCTTTAATGGTGATGTTTATCCTTGTGGTTTGTTTCTTAATTTCCTTGGAGTTTAGGTGGTTTATCTTTTGCTTTTGTTTAGGAAGCAAAATTGAAGACTAAATGCAACTATCTGTTAATACTTTGTCCATTCTTAATTCCTTAATACAAGGAAATTTTTTTCCTCTGCTGCAGGAAATTAATGGACCATTGAAGTCATGACACGCCACTTACAAATGCCATATATGCTATTGCACATAGTGATCCATTTATTACAGTGATGGTACCTTCTGGTGTTTCCGGGTCTTCTCTCAGTCATTTCTGTTTTTCTCCATTAGGAACAAAGTTGCACACATTTTCAAGTTTGCAAGCATTTATTTAAGTTTATTGCTTAGTAGGTGAAATGTGTTTTGATCACTCTGATTAGGTAAAATTCTCTTCACAACTTACTCCTATTAAAATAGGTACATTGTTCAAAACATACCTACTTTGAATGTGTGTCAATATTGCTAAAAAGGGAGTGAATATTTTTATACTTTTCTTATAAGAATGATAAAAGTATATAATTTGTGTGTATATACGTATTTTTTAAATCTCTTTTTGAGGAGATAACCACTTCACAAGGTCAATACTATAAAACTTTCTTTAATTCAACTGTGAAGTAATTAAAGTAGACCAACCCAAAACTTATACTTTATGTTTAACGTTTTCCCATTGTGTGTCAATCACACAAGCTTACACACTCTAGAAAGAAAAAAAGGCCTGCGGATATGGCAAGCTGGGTTTGATTGCAACATGACCTAAAATGTCTGAATTCAGATTAACTTTTAAAAATGATTATGAAATAGAGAAGTTCGGCTTTAACAACAACGGTGCTACTGGGTCTCATTGTGATAAAAGTACTTTATCATTATAAGGCTTTTTATTTTTCATTATAGTTGTATCTCACACCATAGAAATTTCCACAGTCTATCCAAATTGTTGGCCTCCTTGATTGGAAGAAAAAGCTCTTCATCCAAGAATTCTTGATTAAGTTATTTGTTTCATCACATAGAGCAAGACATTACAATGGTCTCTGGAGTTGACTAAATGATTAAAATATGTTTATTGCCATCATCACATACACGGTGATGTAAAAAGTGATTTTGGTGACCAGAGGAGCTAAGTGAAACACTTCCAAAATGATCCACTTTTAAAATAATGAAGAATCACTCTTCTGGTGCGTTGTTACCAAATTTGCATTTGCCACTCCAGCTCATTTGAAAATGAGATCCAGGTGCTTCCTTTGGAAGGACACACATAGAAATTGGAAAACAGCCTTATGATGATAATCTGCTTTCCTTCCTTTTTTGCCCTTCAGCATTCATTCATCATCATATGACTGGCTAACATCATTATTAATACCTTCTTATCATTTTACAACAAGCTTCTGGAAGAAAGTGCATGGTGTCAGCCTGCTTGAAAATAACATTGCTTTGCTTGTTCTACTACTCTACATTAGGGGAGAATTTCGATCGCCAGGCCAGCCTTCGGCAGTCTCTAATTTACACAGACACTCTGGTAAGACGGCCGAAGAAAGTCAAAAGGAGAAAGACTATTACAGGAGTCCCTGACAACATACAGAAGGAGCTAGGTATGGCTCATCAGAACTGTATTCTGTTGCCCTCATTGCTGCTCAGCATTACTATGCTAACCTCATCTGTGGTGCTTATGAAATCGACACATTCTGATAGCCATTTGGTGCCCCAAAGGGCCAGCTTTTCTGAACGATGCACCGGGTACAAATTTTAATGCGCCATGCAGATGATGTATTGAATTTTGATGAGAACGTAAGAGGAGACGCTTGTATAAAAACTATTAATTGGGATGATAGAAATTCACAGTTATGTCATCATCTCTACATACCTTGAACAGTAGGGATTTCCACAATTAAATTTGCTTTTAGGTCTTAAGTTTTCATAAAACCAACAACTCATTCTAGGACTTCAAATTATGATATGGACTTCATCAGTTATACTGGCAATATTGATGGCATTTGTCATCAAAGAGACAGCAGTGTGGGGTAGTTAGTAAATACCAATATGATAGAAAATAGTCTTTCATGTTGGGTAGTACATTTATGTACTTCCAATGAAACAACTTGATAAGTTTTTGATTCGATATTTTTCAACCTGTGATGAAAACAACAAAAAAATATTTTTTTGGCTGGTGGAGAGCATTATTTACTTCCTGTTCACTTATTCATTTGTTTCTGCTTATCTTTGTATATGCTGTGGATCATCCGTTCATTCTTTTCTCTCTATATTTACTTCCTCTCTCTGGTTTTTAATGGGCCCATTGGGAATATCTGCAGAAGCAGCATAGCATACTGGGTCAGGAGCTGGGACTCTGGGCCAGACTGTGGATTTGAATCCTAGCTTTGCCACTAACTCTCTAGGTGACTGTGAGCTGGTTACTTCACCTTTCTGAGTCTACTTCCTCATTTGAAAAATGGAGTTGGTGATGTTAATAGAACCTCCCTCATAAGGTCGTTTGAGGATTTAATGAATTTGTATAGGTGAAGCATTTGTGCCTTGTACTACATGAACATAATAGCTGCTACTGTAATTATTGTAGAGAACTTACATAAGACTGCCTTTCTTGAAATTTGCTTCTTTCTCTTCTGTGGACTTATTTCACTTGATATTTTTACTTGTATTTAGTATTAAAGGTTATACAGTAGAAACTCAGAATCATATTTCTGAGTTTCTGCACTTCCTATTAGTCTTTTAGTCAAGATGAATTTATCCTAGCAATAGTGATGTATCTGTTACAGCACTTTGAAGTAGCATTTCAGCTTTAGGTGCTACAGACACTGTTCCTGTGTTTTTTTTTCCCAACACTCCTGCTCATTCTTCTTTACCTGGCCATCTTTTTTTTTTAAACTGCCATCTAATTTTACAGTATGTGTGCTTTGCCTTCCAGACTGCAGCAACAATGGCACAAGAAAAGCAGTGCTTTGCCTCTGCTCTAGGTAGCTTCAGTGACACAGATGGCTTATGGGTGCTTGTTTTATCCCATAGCATAAGTGTTCATTATAAACAAAGGCCAGATCGCATCCGCAGGGTTTGTGAAGTCTGTATTCGGTTCCTGTCCCCACATGCTGCTTCTTTTAGTGGGCCAGTCTTCTTATGTCCTGTTCTTTCGGACTCTTTTTTTTCTTCTTCTTCTTCTTCTTTAGGTGACAGCTAACTGATTTGAGAAATAAATCTGTATGTATATGTATGGTAGATGCTTAATGGGCTAATTTCTTACAGTGCTCAGGTAACATTTGTAATTCAACTGATCTTTTAGATGTGCCTTAACTAAAAGGAGTGACTTTAAAGAAGGCCCTTTATAAAATGGGTCCCCAACCCCTGGGCCATAGACTGATATCAGTCAGTCCATGGCCTGTTAGGAACCCGACTGCACAGCAGGTGAGTGGCAGGCGAGCAAGCAAAGCTTCATCTGTATTTGCAGCCGCTCCCCAGCGCTAGCATCCCCGCCTTGGCTCCACGTCAGATCATCAGGCATTAGATTCTCATAGGAGCACCGGACCCGGTGCCAAAACGGTTGGAAACTGCTGCTTTATAAAATAACAAGGTTGGTGTTTTGAGGTAGGCTGCATTTTAAGTGGCTTTCCAACCAAAATAGGTTGATTTTGAATAGCTTTGTGCAAAGGGTGTAAGAATAATTTGGCCCAGATAAAGATACACGTACACATAAGTATTAAATATTAACGGTTTATATATGTACATAATATGAGTTCTAGAACCTTAGACTTACGAACTTGTATCATTTTTATTACTCAGCCATCCAGTATGGAGCCAGCCAATCGCTCATTTACCTCTTCGACCTTACTGGAATGATCTGGCCAGCTTGATAAACTGTATCTTCTGTGATTGTAATATGTTTAAAATGAATGTTTGAGTCTCTGGAGCTCACATTTATTTCTCTTTTACATGTGATGTGGAACCACTACTAATGCTGGAGGAAAGAAAATAGCGTTCCCCATATCATCTATGTTACGATTGTTGCCAGATGTGAGACTGTTGATGCCATTGCAAAGTTAGTGACATGACCTGGATCACAGCTGAAGGTCAACTGAGACAGCAGTGTCTAAGTTGAGCTAGTTTTTAAAAAATAGACAATTAGACAATTACTCTAGTTTTATAGAAAGGCTAGTTGCAAGGATTGATGGATAGAATGAGGGAAAATAACATTTGAATACAGAAAAATTTAGGGGAAAATTTGGATCATACATTTTCTTAGTTCATTTTATGACTTGTGGTTGACATGGGCCTTCTAATAATTTTTAGTATAAAATAAAATGTCACTTGGAAACTTCTTGCTGCTTAACTATTGAGTACTAAAAATAAATGCTTCATGTTTTCCTTAAAAATTAGTCTTCTCTAAATATAGAGCATAGGATAGTATGGCTGAGTCAAATAAATTAGATTTAAAAAAAGAGATAATTATCTGAAAGGAAGACATTCACTTAGAAAGATGTACTCTGTCCACTAGACACTTCCTAAGTTGCCAGGGTTTCGATTTTTAAAAACCTAACCAGAGGTGTTTCCAGAATTGGAGAGTTTGATTATGCTTCATTATATGTATTTTTACTTCAAAATTCATAAATAGTGTACTCTAGAGACTAGCCAATATACAATGCTTTAAAATCAAGGTATGATATTTACTGTTTACTTCCAAAGCATATTTGATGACTTATATTTTATTTCCTTCCATTTAAATGAATTAGACAAAATTTCAATTTTTTTCTTTAATCTTATTATCCTAAACATACATAGAAATATATTTGAATATCATTTCATGTTTTAGAATCAGATAGGATTATTTCGTTGATATATAATTATATTTGGCTCCTAAATAGATTAGATACTCCTGGAACTTATCCCAATATTTGTTCCCTGAGCAGAAAAAACCTCATTCAGAAGGAATTCCCTTCTGAATAATTTTTGGTAGTTTGTACTAAAAACATTACTAAAGAACTGACAAGACTATTTAAAAATTCATATACTAAACCTTAAATAAACTAACTTGTAGATTTCCATTATGGTTGATTACATGCTTTTTTAAAAAAATGGAAATCTCTTATATAATAATGAAAAGTATACACAATTATTTTCTTACATTTTATTTGAAAATCAGATAAATGCCATCAAGATTTTAGCAGCACCTGAGTGATTTACATTTGTTTTTAGTTATCTTTTTGTAGTCTGCTTTTGTTCTTTAGTTCTAATCAATATAGCATTCATCTGTATCTATAATATTGCGATACTTTTTCTGCTGTCAAAATATTGGATGATCTGTTTTGGGAATAGAAGTTTGGTGGCCCTTTTGTTAAATGACATACAAGTGTTTCATATATTTTTGAAGGCCTTTAGAAAAATATTGTTATTTTGATAACAAAGTTGTAACTGGTCTATAGATGGTGAAGAAATGGCTGTATTCCCATTTTCAGAAGCTTAGAATGGTGTCACATTCAAAATTGTTACCCAAAAGAATCAGGACTTTGTTTATGGCCCTTAAAGACAGACAAAAATCTACCACTGACGCCATGCAACAAGTACTACAGATTTAAAAGCAAAAGATATTAAAACCCATTGATGAATAGAATAAAGTATCTTGAATGTTTGGAATCAAACTAGTACAGACCAATTCAGCCATACAAGTCAACCCCCCACCTTCTTAAATGGCAAATGGCAAAAACTTTTACCTTTTGTTTTTCTTAAAGTGGATTTTTCTTCTCCTCCTGCCCTTTTGACTACTTTCCCTCTCTCTGAGGAAGAACCTCGTGTGTATATATGTGAGTGTGTGTGTGTGTGTGTGTGTGTGTGTGTTTAGTGAGTGGGTACTTGGCAGACGGTAGGGGGAAGGAAATTGATTCTGTTGGCTGATGATACAAGTACAAAAATGAGTCTCCATCATCACATCACATCACAGTGAGGAAAGGACTTTTGCCTGAGAAATCTTCCTTTCCTCGGGGTGACATCTCCTTGCGGTTTATAACAAGAACACTGCTGCCATTTTTGTAATATGCTTTGCTATTTGGATGAGCAATAGGCTTTATATCCAGTAAGGTCCACATGGCATGCAGTGGTTGATTTATGTGGGGTAGAGAGGGAGTTCTCTGGAATCCCATCATCATTAGAGTCCTTGCCAGGTGAACAGTGATGTTCTGCCAGCGTCGTTCAGCGAAGCCCGTGCTTGAGATATTTCAGGTCCTTATTGGGTGATAACAATGTAGAGAGAATTATGGTTTTGCTACTGTTTTTCATGACTTAATTTGCCGTAGTGATTACTATGCATGGGTTGATTTTTTTTTTTTTTTTTTTTTTTTTTTAAGCTTCTGTTCCTTCCCAGGTAGCTTGAAATCTGTTTTCTTCACTTAAGATGTTTTCTCATCTACTTCCCTTCCATTCTCCATTTGGTCTTCTATGTCCTTTTTTTTTTAAAAAAAAAAAAAAAAAGAAAACATACTCTGTTTAGTTGTAAGGCTCCAAGAAATGAATAAACCTAATTTGAGTAAATGTTCACTGGATCAGATCCTGCTGATCGGTTCCCTACCAGAACACGACAGATTGCTGTAGAATTTTGAATGTCACTGACAGACAGATGATAATGGCTTGAGATGGATAATGAAATGTTTGCAACACAGATGGGCCTGTAAATCATTTTTCTTTTTCTCAGGATTTCCTTCTGACATAAAATTAATGTTATTAACTCCATTTTGTACTAATATTCCTCATAAATGGTATCTCTCTAGCCTTATTGTTGACCTACTACTACATTCATCTGTCTTTGAGAAAGACAATCCCTGCTTGAGCAATGCTCTGTGCGGTCACCCGGTGGGTGCCCGGCTACCTTGAAATCTTTACTAAAAGGAAGTTATTTGAAAAGCAAACCTTCCACTGAGCAGTCAGCCTTGATCTCAGAGAGAGTACCTGAGAATTTCATATGCAACACTTAATCTGTGGAAGGATTTAAAGTATAAATTAAAAGAACTACATGACATTCATAATAAGGGTTTTTGATTTAGGAGCCGTCGGTAACTAAACTCTCACTTAGGCACCTACAAAAGAAAAGAAACTAGATCAAATAGAGAAGGTTTTGTTTGTTTTAAGTACAGCAGAGTCAGAAGGAGGTGAGGGTACAGGCGATGAACTAAGATGTTGGTTTTTATTTTTAGGTAACAGGCCTCTTTCTGCTTTATCTCCAGCATCAGGCACTGGCCAAGATGATGTTGGTGGTCACTCAGGGTACACCCCAGACCACTACTCGACACTAGGAAGGCTCGACAGCTCTCGGTCTGCCGGGCAGCGCTCGGAAACCAGGGACTCCAGCTGTCAGACTGAGGAAGTGAAAGTCGTGCCGCCTTCGATGAGAAGAATCAGGGCACAGAAGGGGCAAGGCATTGCTGCCCAGCTGAGCCACTTCTCCGGCTCCTCTGGGAACATGTCTGTGCTGAGCGACTCTGCGGGCATTGTGTTCCCTTCTCGCCTCAACAGCGATGCTGGGTTCCACAGTCTGCCACGTTCCGGAGGGAAGGCCAACCTTCAGTCCCTCGAGCCACAGCTGGGTGCCCCGAGCCCTGCGGAAGACCTGGACGGCACTTTCCCCTACCAGTTAGGGGGTGCTTCAAGGACTGGAGTGCATTTGAGGCCCAAGTCCCAGGAGCTGAGGTACTTTGAGAGTGAAAATGGAACAGGCCCAGCATGCGTGGTGTCGCCGCACGCGACCTACTCCACCAGCATCATCCCAAATGCCACCCTCTCCTCCTCCTCGGAGGTCGTTGTTATTCACACTGCTCAGAGTTCAGGGAAGCTGGACAGTAAAATTACCAGCTCCCCTTCATACATAAAAATAAAATCCAGAGACCGCCTCCTCTCCAGGCACGCTGGGAAAGATGACCGCCAGCCTCTCAGTGGTAACTGGGATGAGGGTCACACCCCCGTCCCTTCACGGGCCGTCGATCCCCACTCCCCCAGTGCAAGCACACTGTCGTCCCTCTGTGATTCGGCAGTCTCTCTAAATACCCCAGCAAATCGGGAGAACGGGTCCCATGCCCTGGCCTATAACTGTAGAAACAACCCGAGCTTCCCAGCCCAGCCCCAGGATGGGGATGGCAAGAGTGAGTCCAGTTATCCCGGAGGTAGAGGGCATGGCAACTCAGAGCCCTGGGAGTACAGTTCCTCAGGGAGCGGGCGGGCGTCCCCACTGAAGCCTCATTTGGCAACCCCTGGTTACTCCACTCCGGGAAGTCACATGAGCAGCAGCAGTTTAGACCAGACGTCCAACAAAGACGATGCCAGGTCTCTGTATTCAGAGGACCACGACGGCTACTACCCACCTGTGCACACCAGCTCTGGACACGGACCTGGGAATCAGTGCAGTAGCAGCAATGGCTTTGGGAACCCCAGGCACAGCGTGGTCAATGTTTTTGATGGAAGAGCTCAGAAGAACCAAGAGGACCGGTCAAATTACCATGACAAATCCCTTTCGCGAAACATCTCTTTGAAGAAAGCAAAGAAGCCTCCTCTGCCACCCTCTCGGACGGACTCTCTGCGCAGGGTCCCCAAGAAGAACACCCAGACTAACGGGCAGGTGCTCAACGAGAGCCTGATCGCCTCGCTCCAGCACTCGCTGCAGCTGAACCTCCCCGGCAAGGGCGGCCTCTCGCCCGCCCAGAGCCCCTGCAGTGACTTGGAAGAGCCCTGGCTGCCTCGCTCCCGCAGCCAGAGCACGGTGAGCGCGGGCAGCAGCATGACTTCTGCCACCACCCCCAACGTCTCCTCCCTGTGCGGGGTCACTCCGTCACAGAGTGACACGAGCAGCGTCAAGTCCGAGTACACAGACCCTTGGGGTTACTACATCGACTACACGGTGCTACCGGATGACCCGGGGAACCCTGGCGGGGGCTGTTCGGCCAGCAGTGGGGCACCAACTGGAAATGGGCCAGTCCACCATGTCCAAGAGGGGTCCAGGGCCGCCGTGTCCCAAGTGCCTGGTGGCTCAGTCAAACCAAAGATCACATCCCCGGAGAAGTCACATAGAGTCACTTCTCCATCCAGTGGGTATTCCAGCCAGTCGAATACACCCACAGCACTCACCCCTGTGCCTGTGTTTTTAAAGTCAATGTCACCAGCAAATGGGAAAGGGAAGACCAAGCCCAGGGTTCCGGAGAGGAAGTCCTCTCTGATATCGTCAGTGTCCATCTCCTCATCGTCCACGTCCCTTTCTTCTAATGCGTCTACAGAAGGAAGCGGAACTGTGAAGAAGCTGGATTCAGTGCCAGCCTCTCCGCTCGCTGTTCCTCCTCAACATTCTCTTCCGTCTCCATGTCCTGCTGACAAGTCTCCTTTTCTTCCTCCTCCCCCACCTTTAGCAGATTCTCCCGGGGGCTCTCCTCTGCCTCAGTCTCCCCTTTTCCCCCCTCCACCACCAGAAGTTCTTATGCCCTTCTGTCCAACCGATGCAAGCTTTCCTCCGCCCCCAACGGGCCATAGCCCCCTTTTCCTGGACCCCTCTGCCTCGGTGCCACCCCCTCCACCGTCTTTACCTTCCTTGGTTCCACCACCTGCCCCACCCCTTGATCCCAAATTGATGAAAGATGCCAGGCCTTCTTTCAAGAAATCTGGCCAGCCAGACTCCTCCCGGGAGGCCTTCAGACAGCCTGCTACCAAGGAGGAGGGTGGCAGACCCCCCATGCCCTTGATCACCACGGAAGCATTGCAGATGGTGCAGTTGAGGCCCGTGAAGAAGAACTCAGGAACCGAGGGAGCACTGTTATATGAACAAACATCTCAGGAAAAAGGAACTCCGATCGTGCCCCAGTATCATTTAAAGCCATCTGCTTTCCTGAAATCCCGAAATAGCATAAATGAAATGGAGAGTGAAAGCCAGCCTGCCTCCGTGACAAGCTCGCTTCCGACTCCTGCCAAGATCATGAGTCAGGGTCACCAGGATGGTGCAGCCGAGCGTGGCCGCCAGAGCCGCAGCCAGGGCAGTGCTGGGGAGGCAGAGGCTGGGCACGGCCCCGGGCACGCTCCGGGCCAGGGGTCCCCCGGCCCATCGCCCAACAGGAAGCCACCCCCCATTTCCAAGAAGCCCAAACTGTTCCTGGTGGTGCCACCTCCGCAGAGAGATTTCACAGCAGAGCCAGCAGAGACCGTGAGCGAAGCAACGCCGAGCCCCACGAGGGGAGAGGCCAGAGAGAGTTGTGCAGCTCGGGCTGGTTCCGATGAGACCGACTCCGGCAGCTCGGTTCTTGAGGGAAGAGCTGCAGGATCTGCATCCCCAGGCAGAGTGGAAGCCAATGTCCCCATGGTGCCGCCCGATGCTTCGCCAGACCCCAAGCTGGAGGCACCAGGCACCGAGAACAGTCCAGACAGAGGGGCCAGTGTGGAGAGCTGTCTGTCTCTGCAGGACCCAGGGCGTGAGTCTGGTTTTTTCTCTTATTCCCCTCCAACCATATGCTGCTGAGGCAGTAGGGCTGGTGCATGTTCATGTTAAAGCAGGCACTGTGGGCTAACTCTTCCCTTCCTGTGCTGCTCACACTTAGGTGACCAACTTGGCATTTTCTGAATTTTTTTAAAAACCTAGATCTAGATCTAGAGCTTACAGAAGGGCGAAGAGAGGGGTGGGGCGGCCTACAGCAGCAAGCTGGGTATTAAATAGCAAGTGAGTAATCTCCCTTCTGGAGAGCTGCAAAGAAATGTTACTACACAATTTAAGAGATTCCCTAGCCGTTCTACAACTTAGGAGAAAAGAATGGGCTTTGGCTGTCATGCTCCCCCCTCTTTGTAAGATATCCAGCTGCAAACCCACAGCCTTTCCCTGTGGTTCTCACATTATCAAGAGTGATGGAGAGCATACTTGGGAGCTTGGCTAAAGACTGAAATTCAAGTCGCTGTGTGTCTCGTGTTTGCCTGCTTGCTTCTCCGTAGCTGGGGTGCTGGAGACCGACGCAGCTGGTTCTTCCACAGAGGTCTTTGACTTCCTTAAGGAAGAAGGGAGTGATGAGGTGATGACCCCCAGCAGACCCCGGACCACAGAAGACCTCTTTGCAGCTATTCACAGGTATCCAAAACTCTTCACAGTTTCATCTACTTTATGTTATGAGTCCTGCCCCGCCCCCTGCACTTTTCCAAATGGTTCCTCAATTTATTTTTCTTTCTTGATGTTTCTTCTGTTACCCAATTAGGTTTCATTAACTTGATTATTGATCTTTTTTAGTGTGTTTCTATATTTTTATTTCTTCTGACTTCAATTTCTGCTTTACTTTGTTCCACTGGTTTTTATGATGACGTGGGGGACGGAGGCTCATTGTGATACCTTCTGGTCAGCACTGCTCTTGCTGGCAAGAAATGCAATGTGTCAGTCATATGACACAGTATTCAAGAGTTGGGTTAGAGCAGCTATGGTCCCATCCAGGGTGAAGGATACTGTGTTCTGTGGACTTATGATGCACGGCCTAGCTCTATAGGACTCCTAAGAGTGCTTTATTATTATTGCTATTTTCATATTATTACTTTTATAATTATTATTATTATTTTTATTTTACAGAAAAACGAGGATTTTATAGTATAATTTCTTTGGTTAAATGTTTCAATAAAAGAGTACATCTTTTTTTTTTTTTTTTAAGAAGGAGCAAAAGGAATTAAATTTGCTTGTTGCTATATGCTGCTAGTGCCATCTACTGGCATCAGAAATTATTGGGCTTAAAAATACAGAGAGTAAATTTTTCAAAATAACTGCCTGAACTGTTACACTTTTTACAAGTGGTTACCTCCAAAAGTGAATATGGTTTAACACCAAAGCTTTATTTGTTGCCTCATTTTTCTGGTGATAAATAGTTGAATGCTCTCACAACAGTGTCATTGTAAAAATTGATAAGATTGTATATGTGCAAGTGCTTTAAACCATAATTCTAAGACCTTCACTTCCTTCTAGACTTCTTCACCACAGTATTTTCAGATAACTCTTATGAATGCCCTTACGCTTCCAACACCTTACGTTACCCTGAATCAAGGTCTTCTTTTTAACTCCTGAAACAAAAAATCCTGTAAAATCATTGATTATATGAATAACCTTGTGTCAGGACTAATTTTCCAATTCCTGGACTCTAACTGTAAAAACTATTGAATGAAATGAAAAGCATAATACTGTCCCTACCTGAATTATTCATACGACATATAAACATCTAACCTGGGGGATAAAAACCAAGCTGGTGAATTAAGGTGTTTGTCAAGAAATGTGTTTTTTACCTCTTGGTTCTAGTATTAGTATAATATTCCAAAAGACCCCCAAAGACCGCCCCATTAACATGGTCTGACCAGTCTCTTCAATCTCATTATGAATAAAAAGGTAGCTGGTTATCAAGTTATTTCTCCAAAAAGGGAAATGAAGAAATGTTCCATCCTTTGAAACCAACTTTAGTGACATTTCTAGAGGTTTACACAGTTTTTTCTAACTCTAACCATGCTGGACACATAATAAGTACTCAATAAATATTTTCTGAACTAAGTGAAACCAATTGGTATTTAACTGTCAGGAAATTCTTCCAAGACTCGACATCTTTCATTTAGTATGGCATGCACTAGGTTGCTAAATACGCCGGCTTATGTATTTATAGTAGCAATCTGCAGAGAAGATGGATTGCCTGGTCGCTCTGTGTACTAAGGACTTGGTCTCAGGGAGAAACCCAGCTGTTGTGGGGACAAATGACTGCATGCTTTTCATAAAAATATGCCAAAGATCTCTTCTGTGTTTTATTTCGGCAACCCTCTTAAGGCACTGAAGAATTTTGTAGTTTCTCCTGCTAGGGAGTTATGTCTACTGCAGACGTAGAAATCGGCAGTCTGTATTATTCTGTGTACTCATGATAGTAGTAAAGGCAGAAGAGAATAGGATTGCGAGAGAGAGCAAGGACGTGTGCTAATTTTTATTTTAGCATTGATAACATATTAGCAGACGTAATAAAAATCCATTTAAAGTTTGTGATTTTTAGGGCTTTATTGTATCTTCCCTTTAGTACCTAAGCTAATAATTTAAAATTAAGAACGTCTAAATCAAAATACAACTTTCAGATTTTGTCATGCAAATTAATTCACTTCAGATTTAAAGCCAGATGGAAAATGTAGAACAGCAGTTGAGGTGTGAAGTTTTTATATTTATTGAAGTAATTAGTTTTCAAGCCAGTGTTAACTGTTTAAGCACTTTTTTATAGCCATCTCCTTTAAAAACGTACACACACGTGTGTGTGTATATACATACATACCTACATGCAGAGGATCAAAATGTTTAGATTTAATTATCATCTTAGGGGGCAGCTGCTCTTTAAAGAGCCATACTTTTGTAAAGCTCTTCATTCTAAATCTACAATTAAAGGCCATAGCTTCAATCAAGGATACCTGTGGCGTGTTGCTTGGCTCTCGGCACACCCTCTTCACTGAAAACCCAAACCAAAAAAATCGTATCACAAACCAATATCGCAAAAATGAGAGGAGCAGAGTTGCTTTTGGGGAGCAATCAGTATAAATCGTGAGGCCATGTACTTAAGTGGAAAGATACTCCACCAGGTCCTAGTTCTTGTATTCAGCGGTATGGCTTTATTCTTTAGACCTCAGTTACCTTCTCTGGTCAGCCCAAAACATCTAAAGTGTATTCCAGCTCTAAAATTCTGAGATGTTATAATTTCCGTGGTTTCTGTCACTCACTCATTAACTTATTCCAGAGCACCGCTTTTATTGACAACTGAGCAGGACCGCTGAACCAAAATATCATAGGCCAGGCTCTGCAGTCCCAAAGTGACTGGTGCCACATCAGGTCCGGCCACCATTGAGCCTCCAAATTGGGTCCTTACCACTTCCTGAGATCACCCTGTGAGCACCAAGCCCAGGGCAGCCATCATAGCACACCGTCCCCTGTGCCTTGCTAAGCAGCCATGTAAAAACAGCACTGAAGACTGATCTGGTGCCAGGAAAAGAGAATTTATTTCTCAAAATGACACTCAGAGGTTTGTTAAAGCACCTCCTCCGCGCCTGACACTTTATGGCTGTTATTGCATTCATCTTTATTTAAAAACTGAGCTAGCTACTGTTTTTCTCCCTCTCCAGATAGGAAACAGGATCAGAAACTCTAAGTTGCCCACAGCGACAGACAGAGCAAGGACACTTTAGCAATGAGATTTAACCCAGGTCTGCATGACTCCAGGGCTTATTTATCACACTGAATCCTCACAAATCTGTGAGGTCGATGTCATCATCCCCATTTTACAAGTATGAAAACTGAGGTGCAGTATAGATAAGTAACTGGTCCAAGGTCACAGCGCTAGAAGTTGATAGTGCTCAGACCCAACCCTGAATCAGAGGTTTGTTAAAGCACCTGCATATTCTAGAATTTTACAGCACAAAAAGAGACATATACACATCTTATTTTATTAAATTTTATCAAGTTTCCTTAAAGCAAGCCCACCTGTACTTGGCTAAGAGATTCCTTGCACATTGAGTTGTTGTTATGTAAAGACAATCAAGGGGCCACTTGGCTCATCTGCTCTATTGTCTCTGATTCACTCTCAGTAGAAAACACATTGAACAGGGAGGTTCTGAGAGACCGAAGACAAGAATTACCCCCAGGAAACATTTTATTTCCCTCCTCTTCCACACTCCGCTCACATCCCTCACGTTTTCTTGATCAGCTAGAGGTTCTCTGATGTCAGCCAGGAAACAGGACCTGGTGTGGAAGGTTCAGTCTTGTTTTCTAAACTGGTTTGGACTTCCAGGAGTTGGCATACTGTCCAGTAACGGCGAAGAAAAACTGGTTTTATGTCAAACTCTAGCAGAACTGAGAATGTAAGCCTTCGGAGCTGTTCTAGAACCTGAGGTGGGGCCTCAGTGGAGGGGAAATTCCGAGAGCAGGCTAACCTGTTAGGCCTGTTCAGGTGCCAGCACCAAACAAGAAAAGGAAGAATAGAAAGAAAGACGGCCAGCGCCGTGAAATTTCCTCGAGATTAGTCCAATAAAGGAGAATAAAATTTTTAAATGGCAGGTATTAAGACGTTAGAAATTGTCCTATCCAAAGTAAGTTAATATGTCTTGAGATTTGTTTCAAAATAATCCAGTGAGGGTAGAGATAAAAGAGAGGTGGCCATAAGTTAATAATTACCATAGCTAGGTCATGGGCACACATGGTAGTATAGTGAACTATTCTTTTTGCATGGCTGTTTGGAAGTTTACATAGTAAAAATAATAGATTAATAGATGGGGACCGGTATTTGCAGTAAAAAAAAGCAGGGTGGTTGTGGCTGACATCCAGTGGCCCACTGGGAATTAACCTTTATCTTAATATTATTAAATCTCAGATCCAAGAGGAAAGTCCTTGGCCGTAAAGATTCAGACGACGATCACACCCGAAACCATTCTCCTTCCCCACCAGTGACACCCACCGGTGCTGCCCCCAGCCTCGCCTCCCCAAAGCAAGTTGGATCGATTCAGAGAAGTGTCCGGAAGAGCAGCACCAGCAGTGACAACTTCAAAGCTCTGCTGCTGAAAAAGGGGAGTCGGTCAGACACCAGTGCCCGCATGTCTGCAGCCGAGATGCTCAAGAACACAGACCCTAGATTCCAGAGGTCAAGGTCGGAGCCTTCGCCAGATACTCCCGACAGCCCGTCAAGCTGCTCCCCGAGCAAGAACAGAAGGGCCCAGGAGGAGTGGGCCAAGAACGAAGGCTTGATGCCTCGGAGTCTGTCCTTCTCCGGCCCCAGGTACGGCCGCAGTCGAACGCCGCCTTCTGCAGCCAGCAGCAGGTACAGCATGCGGAACCGGATCCAGAGCAGCCCCATGACCGTCATCTCGGAGGGCGAAGGGGAAGCCACGGAGCCTGTAGACAACAGGGCTCGCCGGGCCCTGGGCGCTGCGAGGGAATGCTCGCTGGATGGACTGGCGGGGGATGAAATGGATGACGGCAGAGAGCCCGCCGCCTTGCTGCAGGCACAGGCATCTGGCCTCGCAGATGGGACAGCCGGTGCCGAGGGCAGGGACCCATTAGAACAGTGTGGAGGTCCTCTGAGGGAAGAGAGTTAGGGACAAGAAAGGGAGACTCCCAGGTGAGGTGGGGGAGATGGCAGCACAGTGCTCTAGGAAGCCTGAGGGGCGCCCTTCCCTGCCATGCCCGTGATCCTACTCGGCGTCTACGCTGCGGGCCCAGGTCCTGCCGGCCCTGCGTTGGAAGAGGGTTATTTAGGACTCACTTGGCACTTGCCCTGTGGCTTAAAAGCAAGTAGAAGCTTAACTTCTGAAAGTGCTTCCTGGGGAAGATTTTTTTTTTTTTTTTGAAACTAAATGCTGCGGGCGTGTAGACAGGTATGTGTGTGTGTGCATTCTGAACACTTTCTTTTGTTGTTACACACACACAAAATGTATAGAAATATGGGAGGTAAAAATAGATAGTTAAGCTAGATAGAGTAATGGAGGCTTCTGGACTATGCGGTGATCACTTTAAAAGTATGTTTATGGAAATAATTGAGTTCCAGAAGGGGAGAGAGGACCATTACTTCTAAGGTAGACCTGCTGGTTCTGAGTGCACAGAACACGTGGGTATATGCACAGGTGTGCTTTTGAGGTGAGCTGGGTTGCGGTTAACCCAAAAAGTTGGGAAAGGGCTAAGTGACTAATTGGTTCAGGTACTTTTTTCTGGGAAAAAAAAAAGGCTTTGTTTCTTTTTTGTAAAAATGACAAACGTGGAAGTGGCAACGCTGTAACTTGGAGCCTGCTGCTGTGCAGCCACAGACACACCACTTTTAGCCTGATTTTTAGAAATGTGGGTAATTTTTTAATGAATTTCCTCCTTGTGTAGCAGCTGTGACCTTTGAGAACTGAAACGATGGTGTGCACACACACAGAGGGTAGGAGAGATGAGAGGAGGGACGAGGAGTAAGTGATACACTGCTGGAATTCGTTTCCTGCTTATTCAATAAAATTATTTTTCAGAATTAAATTTGAAAACTTGCACTACAGAACTGTGGGTGGAGCTTTTCTTTTTACAACTGTTTTTACCAGAGTTTAAACTTCCATTTGGCAATTTCTTACCACTTGAAATGTCAACATTTGCTAACTTTTGGATATCCTTTTGGTTATACCAAAGAAAAAATTGTGGCTATTTTTCCTTGAACTGCCTGCAGTATCATGTCCTCATTTAGAAAGTTTTGTCAAAATCTATTATATATTATCTTACTTTGAAGAAAATGCTAAATAACTCTTGTTAGTCAAACTGATAAAAATTGGCAGGGCTTGGCTATTAGCCCCGGGAAATGAGTTTTTAGATTAAAAAGATTTTTTGCATCATTTGATTTGTGTGTTTTTATATCTTTTATAAATAATTGAGTTAGGTTAATTACCTTCTAATCTTCTCCAGTTAGAATTTTAACACTTTTAGACATGGGAAAAAGTATGTAAAGTATTTATTTTTATGTCATATTCTTGTGACTCCTTCCCCCACTCCCTCCCAACTGCCATGTACTTGATTTGTTGGTTGAATAAAATCAGAGTCTTGTCTTCATTAGAAGGACCTAAAATGACAATACCGAGATTCCTGAATTAAATGCAATGCAACTGCCTGTTGTCATCTTTTCTGATATGAAAATATCATCTAAAAGTTAGATTGCACAGGCCATATTACCATAAGGTTTATACAATAAAACTTTAGATACCCATTTTAGACACGTCTTTGAGACAAAAACAAACCTAAAGAATTAAGGCTTTTTCCATTCTCTGAATAAAAACAAAAATAAAAATTCCTTTTCACACACAGCCAGATATGATGCCCTAACGTTTGTCCAAAGGCAAAGGATTTTTGATCTTTTGGAGTAATAGTCTACTACTTTGGGCACAAAGATTATTTTTCTTCTAAACTTTAGAAAAGTGGTTATGGCTTTTGAATATGAAATCTTCTCATAGCTACCTAAAAACGATTAGAATGTGCGTGGATATCAGAAAACTTTAATATATGTTGAAGGTAAGATAAGCAATATCGAAACTAATTATAAAACTATTTAAAAACCCCCATTTTTAAAGGAAAAATATATTAGGTTTAAATTTGCTTTGAATAAAAACAATTGTAAAGTAAACATTTGAACCTTATTTCTTTTTGTTTGTACATGCATTTTTGAATAATGAGATAAGTCTTCTTGTACACAACTGTTGCGTGTTTTGCTGGATGCAAATAGAACAGCAGTGAAGACCAGAAGGTGCCTGTGGGAGGTGGGACCCAACAGAGAGGACATAGAACATCACAGACACTGTGGATGGTGCTATCTAAAAGGACATATGGAAAAAAGACTCTAAATGATGTCGAATAAAATACGAATAATATATTGACTGATAGTTCAGATGATGTGCCATGTGGAGAGATGCAAGAACTTTCCCCAAGCCTGGATAAAATATAAAGAAACAAGTCTTTAGACTCTCCTGAACCATACGGCATCTTTAGCTTTGCTACTTGATTCTTCTGTGGAGGCTAGCTCCTGTTAATGCAGCATAGCGCACTTAAAAACTCAGCAAGGGTAGACTCGATCACCATTCCTTATTCCCCAAGACAGTAAGTGCCAGATAGTCGTAGACAGAAGCCTCAGGCCTAAAATATTTCCACTTTAATTTTTTTTATAAGGATTGAGGGAGAAACATGCCTATCTGGTCTGTTGAAAGCAGCCTCAACTTCAATCTGATTTCTGCCCTCCATTTCTGAAGAATTTTGATTGAAACCGTTGCTCTTTGTGTGGGGATGAGAGTATGTTTGGAGAAACATAAGGACAGGAAAGAAGAGGAGTTATTTCTGGATATCTATTTTAATCTCCACCCACCAGCACCACACCTGTGGGGGGCATCCTGGGAGGGTAGGTGAAGTGTGGGTTAGGCCTTATTGTTTCTGCCTTAATGTGTTTTCAGCACATTAATTGAATAGAAATAATTGAGATTCTCTCATGAAATGAGCACACCAGGATAATTTACTCGGACAGATATTAAGACATTGTTGGATGTTGGGTGGAGGGTCTTTTGAATAAAACAGGCACCTGATTCTTGAGGTCTGTTTTCCTGTAATAAACTGTTCAGTTACTATAAATATAGATTTTTTGTTTGTTTTAGTGAGCTACTCTACCTTGCACACAGGCTAGCCTTTATTCACAGGACAAGGACTAGAACAATATGTAGTCATTTTTCATGCAATGAAAAATCTCTTTATTAAGTACTTCTCATGTGCTAAGTTAGGATGAGGGTGTTCTAAGATAAAAAAAAAATGTGGATGAGATATCATTAAGGAGCTTTAAGCCTAGTGAAAAAGCACGCTGAACTATCCCGTAGAACAATCCGTGTCAGAGTAGAGGAAAAGGAAGAACACTCTGAGCAAACCCTGCTAGGACCCCACGCAATATGTATTCTCTTTTCAACAGAACACCTGAAAATAGTTCGGGCTGGCAGTACACCCAGCCAAAACACTATAGCTCTCAGTCCCCCATCCTGTCAGGAGGGTCACGTGGCACAGTTTTGGCGAATGAGACATGGGCTATAGTCAGAATTTTTCCAGGAAAGCTGCTTTCCTCATGCAGACGCTATCCCTCTTGTGGCTGCCTTCCTCCTCTTCTCCCTAGAATGGACGAGGAGCTGGAGGAGGAACAGTGAGTGCTCTTGCAATCTTTGAAGCACCAATAAGGGTGGAAACCACGTGTTGTGGAAGGCAGAGGAGAAAGGAGCCTCGTCCATTGATAACATCTAGAGTCACTGTGCCAGCCTTGTGCTGTCCACCTCCAGACACTGGGTAGTCAGTCATCTTTCATGGACTTTGCAGTTGAGCGATGTGGTCCTCAGAGGAAGATGTCACTGCTTCTGAGGGTGGGACTGGCTGTGGTGAACCTGAGCTGAGACTTTACAGATGTGGAAGATTTTACCCAGCTGGGGAAGTTGGTCAAGGAAGATATTCCAGACGGAAGGAATAACATGAGCAAGGGCACAGAGGCCAAGTGTTTAGAGGAAGCCAGGCAGCTTCCTCTAAAAGAGGAAGTCACTAGAAAAACATAATGGATCATGAAACAGGAATGGTTGTCTGGGGCAAGAATGTAGAGGGCCTGGGATGTCATCCCAAGGGATTGGGGAGTTTCATTTTGTAGTACTGGGGAGCATTGAAGGTTGTTAAGGAGGTGAATGATGTGACCTGGCTTGGTTCCTAACATTTTTCTCCAGCTATGCTCTCCCTTGGGACTACATCTAACCGCACAGCGTTGAATGAATGATACATATTGGTAACTCCTGAGGATCTCCTGACTTCCTCCATGAGCTCTACATTAGTATATCAGCTGCCTACTCAGAATCTGCATTTAGAAGTGTTTTAACTTTAATAACTTTAACTTTAATATCCCCAAGTCTTTATCTTACCAATTAATGACATTGCCAAACACACAATGGCTCAGGCCTCAAATCTAGGCTCATCCTTGTGGTCTTTCTTTTCCACCCCGCGTCTAAACCACAAGCAAGTCATGTCAACTATATTGTCAAAATATTCCACAAATCTAATCACTTCTAACCAGTTCCACCACTGTCTCTCAGGTCCAAACTGCTATTTCCTGACCTGACTATTGCAAAAGCCTCTCGGTTGGCCTCCTTACCTTTACTGTACTTTTTCGACCACTATCAAGTCTTGTCACTCCCTAACTTGAAAACCCCCAAAGACTGGACATTACGATTGGGATAGGATTCTAACTCCTTGTTGTGTGGCCTGCGAGACCTATATCTGCCACTGTTCCTCTCTCTCTCTCTCTCTCTCTGTCTCTCTCTCTCTCTCTCTCTCTCTCTCTCTCTCTCTCTCTCTCTCGTAACATCAGTTATCAATATTCACAAATACCACTCCTAACATGAGGTGGTGGTTCTGAGCTGTCAAATTCTTTGACCATTTATTAGCTCTTCTGCCTTATTTTTTTCTCTATGATAGAAAAAAGACAGCTTATCTGATATTTCCAGAGAATCCCAGGTTAATTTTATTGGCATCATTTCAAATGTAATTAGTGAATTCTTTTTTCAATAAAATTGCTCTATTTGCAAGTACAGATTGAAAGATATACAG
>NW_006438088.1:8371974-8380038 GCF_000325575.1 Pteropus alecto
CCGCCCTAAGAAAATTGTCGTTTCTATTTCCACAGCTTAGTGAAACCATTGGCCATCAACACTTCCTGCCTTGAGAAGAACATGACCTCAGCTTGAAAGCTAAGGTGGATCCCGATGAAGTCAGTGGTTGGAGGCTGTCAGCTAACCACACTTCTTGCAGGTGGACAGCAAGTCTTTTCTTGAAGGGGGATCTAAGTGGCACATCTCCATGCCTGCCACAGTCCACCTGTTGCACCACGTGGACCCACTTCCCCGTGCAAGTGGGAGCGATTTCTCCAGGGCTCTGGTGGACTCTCTTCCTGAGGAGAAACTTAAAAAGAACAGTTTAGTTGGGATAACCACAGAGACTTCCTGCAATTGGTCTCCAGGCCACAAATGTTATTTGTCATACCTCTCCTCCGCTCTAAATTCCTTTTGCCCTCAACCATCACCTGGACACAAGGAGACCAAAGTGCCTAGGTGGCAGCAGTAAGTTGAAGTTCAGGGAACCTCTGGTGTGTTGCCTAGGGAGGATGTACACCTTTGAGAACAAGGACCTCTGGCTCTGCGGAGCCCGGCGTTGTAGGGCGGAGTGTCCTACGTCCCTCTGTGGTTCATTGGAAGTGATGGTAAGTAGGGTCACTCCGCCTTCCACCTGTTGGTCCCAGATCCATGTGTCTTTCCTGTTGTGGACATAGTACCACGCCGGGTCTCTGATTTAGTAAGTATACTGTGTCCAGGAAATGGTTCCCCATCTTGACAGCATATCGCCTCCAACCGTTAGGCACTAAAGGTTATTTCAAAGTTCTGTCAGGCCAGCAGCTTCTAGGTGGTGCACCGAGTGAGAAGAGCAGGGGATCCCATGGGCTAACTCATCCTGATTGGATATTATGATGTATAGCTCACACAGTCAGTGAATCCATGCCAGTTGGTTCAGAGATTTTGTAAGTTCCTAGGCTGTGGTGCTGGTCAAGGCCTTGTACAGGAAAAACACTGCATATCTAGGATAGGTGTCCACCCTTGTGCTAATAAACTGCTGGCTGTTCTAGGAAAGAATGGGCCTAATATAGTCAGTTTGGCGTCAAATGACTAGTTGGTCTTCTTACAGCCTCTCCGGGGTCTCAGCACTGGTATCTATTGCTGGCAGGTTGGACATTCAGAATCAGCAGCATCTAGGTCTGCCTTGGTAAGTGGGAGTCCATGTTGTTGGGGGTTCGTGCGTAGTCTCCCTCTTTGCCACCACTGCCACTATATTTGTGAGTACACGGTACCGGCCTTGGGTGGGCACCACAAAAGCTAACACTGATTGGCTATCATTTCGTCTCCTTGGTTGTTTAGTGTGTCTTCTGTTGGGTGCTTTCTGATGGGCATTTACATATGATACAGTGTTTTTCAAGTTCTATGTCTGCTCCCATGTACCCATCCACATGCCTTTAACCCCACCTCCTGGTCTCAATCATCCGCTCTTTTTTTTCCGAACTCCTGTCCAGTGGGCCAGGCCATGTGCCACGGCCATGATTCCATATATTTTACCTTTCTTCCCTCACAAAGTGAGTGACCAGGTCCTCCAGCATCAAAAATTCTGCCTTTTTTTTTTTTTTTTTGCAGAAAGATTCAAGATTTTTTTATTGAAGCTGTCTTTCAAGGTCACCCTTGAATAAGTATATAATGAAGCTGCTGCCTATTTTCAGCTTGCACCCACATAGTAAGCTAGTTCATCCATAAACCTAGTTCAAGCTTTTCCCTCTTCAGCTAGTCCCACAGGTCTTCCAAAAACCACGGGGAGGGAATGAGGGGTGTGGCTGCAACCATGATGCCATGGGGTTTGGGCCACCTCTCATGTGGCTTGCTTATGTGTTCTGGTCCTGCTCATAATTCCTCCTGGAGGTATCATTTCCATCTCAGGATAGACCACTGCTGGTCCCACCACCTTTATGACTTGGTGGTTCTGATAGGACCTAGCTCATATGGGCAGTTCTGGATATAGATCATCACTTTATGTTTCTTGGTTTCATCTTAACCGGGGCTCAGTAGCACACTAAAAGCTGTTTTTCAAAAAGCATGTAATTCTCTCCTGCAATTAACATAGCCTTGTTTCAAGATCCCGAGGACTTGCATTGTGATTCTCCCCTTGGGTCTTGTCCTGAATTCCGACCTGCATTTTTTTTTTTTTTCCATCAACAACACCTCCGATACCATTGTGTTTGCCAGATCACATGGTCGAAGTTGCTAATTCCTTCATATTACTTTTGGGTCTGTTTCTAGTGATTGTTTTTTTCCCCTCTAATTATGGGTCATCTTTTTCTGTTTCTTTGCATATTTTTCTAGTAAATTTTTATTAGATGTTGGGAATTGTGAATGTTGAATTGTTTGCGGATAGATTTTGCTATATTCCTTTAAACAGTAGTGGGCTTTATTCTGGTGCACAGCCAAGTTTCTTGGAAATTGTTTAGTCCTTTCAGGACTTGCTTTTAAGCTTTGTTAGGGGAGCTCCAGAGAAGCCTTTGGTTTGGAGACAATTTAGCCTCACTACTAAGGCAATACCTTTTTGAGGACTCTACCCGATGCCCCATGCAGTATGAGTTATTTCCACTCTTGCCAGTGGAAACAAACTATTCCCAGCTGCATATATGATCTGTGAGTCACTGGTTCTACTACTTTCTAGTTGTTCACTTCTTGGATTGTATAGTTTCTTACACCTTCACATATCAGTTCTCAGCCAAGGACTCAAGGGGACTTACTGCAGATCTACAGAGCTCTCTCTGTGTATGTTTCTTCCTCGTTTCCTTTACGCTGCCAACAAATTCTACCCACCTTCACCTCCTCTAACACTGGTCTCTGTCTCCTCAACTCAGTGAGACCACTGCTCTCTGTTTGGCTCCCCACCCCCCAGCCCCCCACCTCCCTGCTTTGCTGCCTAGAAACTGGTTCCAAACCATGAGCTTGAACAATCATTGAACTTACCTTTTCCCCCTTCATTGCCTGGTTTCTGTTTTACCTAATGGCCAGCGGTGCATTCCTCTCCACCAGTATGCCATTATATCCAAACTTTTAATAATTATACAGCCTCCTTGTGCTAGGAGCTATCTGTGCATCACCTATCCACAAGGGATGGGAGCCTTATAACCAGCCTAGTAGTGAGTGACCCAATCTCAAAATGCTTTCTTACTGCCTATGATCTTGGGCCACTCTGATCCCAGTTGTGCTAGTTTGATGCCGAAGTGGTTAGGAGCATAAAATATATGTGGCCAAGTTATGCCTCTGAAAGGAAAAGGGAAAAGCAAGATTGGGGGGTGGGGGAGCTGTCAACTGCATTCTACATTACAGATCTGATAGTCTCTGCCAGCCCACCAGGGAGCTCCAGGGCAAATAATATTTATTGGAAGGGTCCTGAGTTGAGTAGAAATGGCTGGGTCCTTGTACCACCATCTTGCTGGTTTGGGCTGGAAAGTGCTAGAAAAAAGCTTGCTCCCATTGCCTGGCTCAGTCATAGGCCAGGTACCCCCCCTGAGAATAGTGTGTCCTTATCTTGAAATCCGCAGTGGACCTTGAAGGAAGTGACAGCTGGAGACATTAGCTAACCATACCTCTCAGAGCTGGGCAGCTGGTCCTGTCTTAAAGGTGGATCCGAGTGGCACACCCCCATGTGCCTGCCTGCCACCACTCCAAACCCCAGAAATGACTGCCTTTGGCCACAGTAACGAGTAAGTACCAGAAACGGTCGGTGACAACTTTGCATCAGTAACCTCGCCTCTAAACCAGGCTCCTAAATCACGGTACTCTGCAGAGGCCTCACTCTGGCAACTGCGCCTCCACAATCAAAGCTCAAAGTCAGTCCCTCAGTGCTTCTGAAAGTCCACTAATCCTTGAACTCTGTGCTTCCTAACCCTGTACAAGGTCAGCAGTTTTCATTGTTCAGGAAGATTGTGTCCTGTGAGCACAGCTGTTGCTCAGCAAGCAGGACTTGCTTTTTATTATGGGTGAACATGGCCTCTTCCTTTGACATTGTCGCCTCTGGCCTAGATGCTCCCCGACCCAGGCTATCATCTGACTGGCTTCTTCTCAGCACTCAAGTCTCAAAATCTCGTCCACTGAGAGGCCTTGCCTGACCCTCACTATGCGATGTCCACTGCACTCTGCCAGGCACACTCCATTCCATTTTCCCATTTCATTTGTATTTGAACTTCCTCACTCTCTAGAACGGAAATGCCATGAGAAGAGGAGCTGTCCTGCTCACTGCGCTGTTCTCAGCTGGAACGTGGACTAAATAGAAGAGTGAAAGACAGTGGACTCGATAATTTCAAAGTCACAGATGAGGGAGCATTTCTGCTCACCACCATATTCCAGCTCCTGGAACTTAGTAAGGACTCCATAATGACTTATTTAAGAATGAATGAAAAGAAATGACATTTCAATGAAATGTTTGGGGGGCGGGGGAAGCAAGATTTTTAGGGGGTTGAGTGATGACTAGAAAGGAACGAATGAATGCACTGAATTTAAACGAACTGTTTCAGAACTTTTTAAAACATATAATCTTGTGAAAAACCGACACACTTAGACAAATGTGGATGGCTCTGTGGGACGCACAGAGGTGGGTGGGCCTGCCCACCTCAGTTCCCTGTCATGGACCCTGAGATGCCTCCTTACAACCTAGGACTTCGAGGAAGCCCTTGGACAACTCTTTCCAGAGAAATCGGATAATCAAGGCAAGGGAGAGATGGGAAGTATTGTCCTATGTACAGGTCTAGGTAGCACTGGGATTTAATTTGGCGGGGTGGGGGGAGTGGTCAGGCAGAATGTGAGCTTGTTGGTAAGCAGAGTGATTGGAGCATGTGGAGGAGGACAGCCTGAAGATGAGAGGAGAGGAGCTAATATTAGACCAACAGCAAAGGTGGAAGTTTTAGCCTTAGAAAAGAGTCTAGATTTTTCTAGAGATAAGAAAAATCTCAAAGAAATGTTACTCAGGGACATTTCATAATCAGTGCCAGCCACGTCATTAAAATAACTGATTCAATGCCATTGGAAATACCCTCTGGATTCATCACTTTGGGGCTGAAAAATGTTTTAGTTTATGATTTTTGGAAGAGGAGGGAAAAATAGGACTCCCTGGACTCAAAATTGATTTTTTTATTGAATGTGCTTCATATTACAACTAAATCTTGGTAATCAGAAATATGCTTCTCTCATTTAAAATAGGATTTATTGCATAAGGGATGCCTATTTTATATAAGACTATCGAAGAAACGTTAGGAATATTTACCTCATACCAGTAGAGGCTAGTGCTGTGAACATTCATCCGAAGGGCTGGAACTTGCCCTCCAGTTCATAATGATAAATGAGCTAAAAAAGAAATTTAATGTCCCTTTGGCAAGCATAAAACTGCAAAGGGTCAATAAATGATCAATGCAAGTAGATACCTTTGGATAATAATTGCCTGGGATTTTAAATTTTATATCCATAATAATTCCAAAACCAGAGAATCTAGCTTGTTTTGTATCAAAAATTACAGTCTAAAGGTACCTCTGAGGTCATAATCATATTGATTATGCATGATATGCAAGATAAGCACCTCCGTAGAGTCCCAGCCCCTACTGTTCCTGGCTATCTGTGACAGCATGGACCTAGGGGTCAGACTGCCTGGGCTCGAATTGGCCTGTCCTTAGTTTCATCTAGGGCAAGTGACTTAACACCTCTGTGCTTCAATGTCCTCATCTGGAAAATGGAGATGATACAAGGTGGCACATTGAGTTGTTCTGAGGGTTGAATGTGGAAAATCAGGTGAAGCAGTTGGAATGGTGCACCTAAAAGGCAATCGGTAAGTATCCACCATGGAAACCATTAACTATAGGTCTAATAGTCCACTGTGTCCAGGTTAGGGAGATTAATTTTAAGAGATATTATATAATGTTGGAGTTGAAGGGACCTTAAGCATCATCTGGTCCCATCCTCTTATCCATTGGATACTCAAATCTCTCATCTAAATGACCATGTGGTACCTGCTTAAACCATAGTGGCGGGAACTGGAAGTAGGGTCATTCGTGGGCAGCTATAACTGTTGGGAAGTCACTAAGCTCCAGCCTTTTCTTCTTCACTCCCATAACCATCGTCCTCTAGGAGTCCACAGTAAAGCTAACTGCTCTTTCCGTGACAGGCTTCCAGGTATCTGAATGTGACTTTATCGTCTCCAGGACAAGCATTTTACAACATAACCACATGAGGGTTTCAACCTCCTTGATTTTGCAGCAACCCATTCTTTCAATAACTTAACTTTTTAATAATCACTCTCTTCAATCATTTTTATACAATCTCCAGAAATACTACATGCATTTTAGTGATTGTATACATTTCTTCAGGAAAAAATATGCCTTTATTGAGTATCAAAATAAGGTAAGAAGTTTCTAATTTCATAAATTTATTCTTTGTCACGGAACATCGACACTTTTGGGTACTCTGAGAGTTTTTCTTGTGTGGCGGGGCAGTGGGCAGATGGGGAAGAAGACTCAACAGAGACTGTAATAGTGGCAGCCACTAAAGACAATTTGAATTTTGTGTCCAACTGAACTTCACTTCTCCAGAACTGACAGCCTAGTAGTTCCACACGGGATAAATCTTTTTAACATTTTTATTGATAATACCTGGAGGGGTTAATATCCGACTGACAGAAATCCAAGTGGAAAAAGGAAATATGATTGTAATACATACAATGAAGGGGAAGTAATATGACATTTCCCTAGAGCCACATAAAACTAAAGACTACCAAGGTTATGATCGCTTTACGCATTTATAGAATATAGTCCTCCATTATGTGTGTATCTAGATAAAGCTTTAAAAAGGCACATTGGAAAAAGCTTAATCCAAAATAGTACTCTCAGGTAGAAGATACTAGACATACATTTTACTTTCAGGTAGTGCTGATATTTGTATTAAACAGAAGTTTAGCCCCTGGTGATACAACTAACTTTGATTTTCTCATTCATTTTCTTTGGAGGGTTCATTTTTCTGAATCAGCCACACTTCATTGTTTCTATTAAGCAAGTTGAAAGGACTGTTGTAGCCAGCAGTGTAGTAAACCTTTTCATCGAAAACTTTTCCTTCTTCCCTCAAAGCGCTTGCTAATGTCAAAAGTTGTTCTTGATTCTTTTGGGCACTAGAGAATCCATCGAAAGACCTACAAAGGAGAAAGTAAAGAACCATCAATGATTTTTAATAGCGATGCTAATGTCAGTCTGACGAGAAAAGCGGGACCTGATGCAATGAAGCCCAGTTAAATGCAGTTTCCAAGGTCCTCTCTCTCAGCCCCAGAGCAGTCCCTAACTCTGGTTCTCAGTATCAGTGTGGCCTCAGCACACTGAGGAGAGCCAGGAGGAGGCATAGGACCCATATGTTGGCAGGTAGATTTGGAATTTATACCATCTCGCGCTCTAACTCAGTGCTTCTAAAATTTTGATGTGCATTGGAGTCACCTGGGAACTTTGCCACCACGCAGATTCAGGATGTCTGGGAGGGGGCCTGACAGTCTATCTCTAACAAGCTCCTAATGATGCTGATGCTGCTGGTCAGAGAACCACACTGACACCCCTCTAGAAGCCTCCCTTCTAGACTTTCAATTTTCTATGGAACGTGTCCTTTTTCTTCCTCTCCTTGGGAAAAGAGTAGGCACTGATTTACAGATGAATATGACACAGTGTGACCCTATGAATTTATCATCTAAAAGGAGAGACAAACATTTTGGCAGCTCTCTATATATAGCTTGAGCAGAGATTGAGAGAGACAGGATCAAAGCGCTTAGGAACGCTGAGGACATATGATTAAATAGGGGTAAGGGGTGTCACCTGAGTTAGGTCTGGAATGGAAGGTGGGTTTGCTGGGCAGAGCAAGGGGAGGGATAAGAAAAAGGACAGAAGTCCAAAAATGTAAAGCATTTTCAGAGTGAGGCACAAAATGAAGCTCAAGAAGGTGAGTCAGAGCCAGAAGGATGAACCCTGTATATCATCCTAAGGCCTTTTCAGATTATTCTCAAAATATCTCAATATGATGTTGAACAGAACTTGATTAGATCTGAGTGAGACAGATGGAAAATAGATT
>NW_006438088.1:8380095-8385767 GCF_000325575.1 Pteropus alecto
AGTGGGAAAAGAGAATAAAAGTTTAAGCATAGATTTTAAAGTATACAAACAAAAATATCCTAAGATTAGATCATGACAGGACACACACTTAGCCGATCTGCTGACATGTACATATGAATCCGATTCTGAAGGTTAAGAACAGGAAACACAGAGAAATAAAGATATTCGTATATTGCCTTCTTTAGCATGTTTTATTACCAATGTATCAATGGAAAAGGTCGGTCCTGTCCTTCTTCGGATAAGATGTTAACTCTCAAGGGTACAAACCATGCTTATTTTATTAAAAAATGTCAGGCACCTAGAATTATTCCTGGCATGCAATCTCTTTCAAATCTTTGTTGAATAAGTGTAGGAATCTATATGCACACATATATGTAAAATAAAACACTGACGATAAATTGATAAAACTTTTCCATAATTTTCAGCATGTTGACTGCTAATGGTAATTCTGAACTATGTCTTAAGAGATCTTTTGTCTCCTAAATTAATATTATTTCCTTGATAACGGCCAACTCTTAGTATGTTCTGTCTAAAGGGAATTTGTTTTTAAGACCCCACTTCTTCCTGGAAATCAAATCTTGAAGCCTCTCATTAGAAATTATCTTTTGTTCTCTGAATACATATTGTTCTACAATGATCTATTCACTTTATTCAATACACAAACATACTCCCCACACACATCTGCCTTACTTGGAGCTGAAGGATATGGAGAGGGTAATATTTGCTGTATTCTTAAGGAAGTTACAGTCTATAATTAGGTGATTATAATTTAGAACAACAGAAGGACAGAGTAGCTAGCTGATTGGAGAAACCCGAGGAAGGCATCATAGACAAGGTGCCATTCTATCTAAGTCCTGCAGGATCAAAAGTGGGCTCTCCAGGAAAAGAAGAAACAGGAAGCTAAAACTAGTAGTAATGTCATGTTCATGTGCTAAGTATTTTATGCACATTAACTCATGTAATCTTCATGGCAACCCTATGAGATAGGTAGGTACTATGATTACACACATTTTCTAAATAAAGAGATTTTGGCAAGGACAGTCTGAGTCACTTGCCTGATGTCAAAGGTACATGTGTGAAGAGCATGGCCTGCTCAGTGAAAGGCAGGAGGGTCAGTGGAGCACAACAAGTGGGGAAAACAGAGCCGGGCCCCATTATAAAGGGCACTGTGTATAATGTGAACAATCTGAACTTCACCCTAAAGCAAGAGGAAGCCAGCAGAGATTTTTAAACGGAGTAACAGGTTGGGGTTTTTGTTGCTGCTGTTGTAAGAAAGATCACAGGTTCCCATGTGGAGCAAGAGAGGGAGACCGGTGGGCAGAGAAAACAGTTGGGGGCCACGGCAGGGGCATAGTCCAGACCTGAGATCAACAGACATGCGAGTATCTACTGAGTGTCAGGCTTTGTGCTGAGCACTGGGTTATGCACATTAACTCATGTAATCTTCATGGCAACCCGAGCACTGGGTTATACAAAGATGACTTAGGTGTGGACCCCATAAGATGGAGGGAAGGGGACAGGATCATGATCGTTCTGAGGGGAATGGGCCAGATCTGAGACCAGTTGTTAGGGGAGAGTGTGCTGAGGATGGCCGTGGAGGCCCTTGCTGGGGAGGCTTTCTGGCTGCTGAGGCCCTTCACTGAGACAGTCACTATAAGATCACTGCCCATATAAATTGGGAATTGGGGGAAGGCTAGTGTTTAGAGCTGTTGTGTTTGATCCCTGACCCCAACCCCACCTGAAAATGTCCAAAAAGTAGGGAAATCAGGCTGGAGACACTAAATTTGAGAATCATTAGACACAAGCATTTGAAGCATTGTGATTCAATCACCCAGAGGAAGTTTTGCTATGACATGAAGGTCAATAATAGTGATTCCTGGGGTGGGAAGTGGGTGAGAAACCAATGGAGGGAGAGAAACAGGAGAGCAATGACAAGAGTGTGACATTCTGAGAGTTTTAGGATGCACAAGCATCAAGGGAACAGACCGGTCAACACACAAAGGCTACACGGGTCACATGGGAAAGGACTGCATGTGACAAATGCAAGGGCACTGCCGAGGGTGGCAGGAGCAGTTCCAAGGAGCTGGTGCAGGCTGTACCAGAGTGGAGCTTTGAGGAGTATGTGGGAGTTGAGGAAGCAGAGACAGAGACTCCTTTAATAGGTTGGTGATGACAAGAGGGAGAGCAAGAATAACAGGGATTCTAATGGGACTATTGTGTGTGTATTATGTGTGTTGTTTAAATTTCAGCAGAGAGAATTTAACATCAGGAATGAGTTAAACAGCTATGAGAAGTCTGAAAAAGTAGAAAGAAATCAGTAAATTAACAGCAGCAATAATTACAGGAAGTAGTGGCCATCCCTTGGGCTGGGGAACAATGGGAAGAGTTTGTGTTATCAGAACCTAGAAGTTGGTAGCAGGGGTACCATGGACTGCGTGTTAAGGTATTTTTGTTCAGGCTTAAGTACATGGCAGATAAGGACAGTTTTTTTGCTTTTGGGGAAGAGAATAACTGGCATTGTGTCTGATTTGTAGAAGGTATGCAGCAGACTCTGTATTAAATGAATTGATTCTATCTTTGCAACAGACCCTTGTTAACATAAAACTGAGCTCGCAGGAAAACTCCACAAAATGCATTAGACCTGTTTTTACGGATGGCTGGAAAGCCTATTGAAATGGCATAGGAGCTCAACTGTGAGTGCAGGCAAATGAAACGAGCAGTCAGCAGGGCTATAAATTATCTACCACTTACCGTACAAACACAGTCATTTCAGCTCTGTCTTCAATGAAGACATCTGACTCTGAAGGCCTGGGTGGATCAGATTGCTGCTCAGAGGGGATATACAGGGAAATGGTAATGGTAGACTCGCTAAAAGGACCTGAACCCGGCTTCACATAGCTTGTCACTGGAGCAGTCATCTTTATTTTCATCTCTGTCATGAAAATATATATTTTAAATACAAAGGAGACCATGAAAGCAGATGTAGAGTATGCTTTCTCTTTATGATTACTCTTTACACTTCACCTATTATTTTGTGATCTGAGTTTTTTGATTTACTTTATGCTACTGGCATATTTAACCTTTAAGATAATTTTCACGTTTAAAAAAATGAGGCCAAAATGACTCAATTATCCACTGCCCACATTAAACACTATTAATTTTTTCGGTTACTTAATTCTGTAGTTTTAGGGATAAGGCAAATTAGAGATCACATAGTCCAGGCCATTTTTCATTTTTACAATTCAGAAACAGGTCCTATTGGCTAAGTGACCTACTAAAAAATAAATAGCATCAGAGGCAGAACAGAAGTTATGTTTTAGGACTAGGTTGGTGATGACAAGAGGGAGAGCAAGAATAACAGGGATTCTAATGGGACTATTGTGTGTGTATTATGTGTGTTGTTTAAATTTCAGCAGAGAGAATTTAACATCAGGAATGAGTTAAACAGCTATGAGAAGTCTGAAAAAGTAGAAAGAAATCAGTAAATTAACAGCGGCAATAATTACAGGAAGTAGTGGCCATCCCTTGGGCTGGGGAACAATGGGAAGAGTTTGTGTTATCAGAACCTAGAAGTTGGTAGCAGGGGTACCATGGACTGCGTGTTAAGGTATTTTTGTTCAGGCTTAAGTACATGGCAGATAAGGACAGTTTTTTTGCTTTTGGGGAAGAGAATAACTGGCATTGTGTCTGATTTGTAGAAGGTATGCAGCAGACTCTGTATTAAATGAATTGATTCTATCTTTGCAACAGACCCTTGTTAACATAAAACTGAGCTCGCAGGAAAACACAAAATGCATTAGACCTGTTTTTACGGATGGCTGGAAAGCCTATTGAAATGGCATAGGAGCTCAACTGTGAGTGCAGGCAAATGAAACGAGCAGTCAGCAGGGCTATAAATTATCTACCACTTACCGTACAAACACAGTCATTTCAGCTCTGTCTTCAATGAAGACATCTGACTCTGAAGGCCTGGGTGGATCAGATTGCTGCTCAGAGGGGATATACAGGGAAATGGTAATGGTAGACTCGCTAAAAGGACCTGAACCCGGCTTCACATAGCTTGTCACTGGAGCGGTCATCTTTATTTTCATCTCTGTCATGAAAATATATATTTTAAATACAAAGGAGACCATGAAAGCAGATGTAGAGTATGCTTTCTCTTTATGATTACTCTTTACACTTCACCTATTATTTTGTGATCTGAGTTTTTTGATTTACTTTATGTTACTGGCATATTTAACCTTTAAGATAATTTTCACGTTTAAAAAAATGAGGCCAAAATGACTCAATTATCCACTGCTCACATTAAACACTATTAATTTTTTCGGTTACTTAATTCTGTAGTTTTAGGGATAAGGAAAATTAGAGATCACATAGTCCAGGCCATTTTTTATTTTTACAATTCGGAAACAGGTCCTATTGGCTAAGTGACCTACTAAAAAATAAATAGCATCAGAGGCAGAACCGAAGTTATGTTTTAGGACTCTGGTTTTGTGTTCTTTGTGCCTTCCCGCCTGATGCCTCTCACCCTACCAATCACTAAATTATCGCAATGAGCCATGAAAAGGACTTAACACTACAGAGGCCCAGTATATCTAGCAGAAACACAGAGAACGGAGGCTGAAAAGCACTACTCAGTACTACTCTCCTCTAGATGCTAAGAGTCGTGAGCAGAGTCCTTGTTTTCAAACATTAAGTCCTGATGATCTAGTTATTTTTCTATTCTAAAAGATATTTCTAATTTAATAAGCCTAAATTCAAGAATAAGCCAGGGGACTCAACCACAGTATATATAATTACAAGGTAAATTGCTTTCACCTTTCTCGTTGTTGCCTTGAATGTAGCTGTTCAGCCTGGTAAAGCCAGTCTGGATGGCGGAATCCCAGTCCATTGACTCAACGGAGGTGCTGACCCACTTGGCCGGTCCATAGTGTCGGATCTCGTAACTTCCGGGCTAAAATGGAACAGAAAAAACTTGAGGAAGCGATTGTAAAAAGGCAGGACGTGACGTGCAACCAAACAGGTGCCTTGATTTCGGGTCCACTTGGGTCTGGGCCCAGGTTCTGGCTCCTTAGGGCCGGGGAGGGTTCCTCCCCCGCGACTGCCATCGCTTGGATTTGAAACGCCGGCGGCCTGCGCCCCACAAGCAGGGGTCGGGGAGGCGGCGGCGAAGCGAGGCTCATTTCACGTTAAGAACAAGTATCTGTTGCGTCCCCTCTGCCCCGAGTGTCCCACCGCGGGTTCTGAGACGTGGTCTATTATTTTTCTTCCCTCGCCGCAAAGAAAACAACAACAACTACTACTACTACTGAGATGTGGCCAGTATTCGGGGTTATGGCAAACCCACGGAATTTTCCGGTTTGTGCAGGAATGAAGCTAGGGGCTCACACCAACCCTCGTACTTTTCATTGTGGAACCTTCTGGGATCACTGCAGATCTGCTGCAAGACAGCCTCTCCCCTCCCCGCACCCGCCCACCTCATCCCGCACCCTTCGCGCGCGCGCGGGAGGCTCCTACTTGGGAGTCCGCGTCCCCCGGGGTCTTCCAGCCCGGCGTCTCCAAGTCTTGGGCCGCTGCGCCCTCGGCTATGCCGGGGTCTGGCTCGAGCACATCGGCCATGGGTGGCGCCGACGATCCCGGGAAAGAGCCTGGCGAGCGGCTCCAAGAAGGAG